>NC_043715.1:18142585-18204662 GCF_006229205.1 Suricata suricatta
AGCCCACGCCGCCGCCGTCGCCTTAGCCGTTGCCTACTGCCCGCGCGGACACAGCACTCGCCGCCCCCGGCCGCCGCCACCGCCGCCACTTCCTCTCACCGCCCACCTCGCAAGCCCGCCCGTCCGCCCCGCCCCGGTCGGCCCCACCCCCCCCCCCCGCGCGCCCGCCCGCCCCAAACTCCGGCAAACAAAACGCACCATTCACAACTCTGCGACCCGAGCCGCGCATGCGCCGCCCACCCGCTTGCGGGGCGGCTGGACTGCTGGGAGCCAGAACTCCGTCAGAGGTGCGGCCCTCTCACCCTTGCCGGCCCGCGGGCTCCTCTGTGTAGCTGCGGGCATCTGCCCGAACCTTGGGGAGAGGGAGCGGCTCACGCGGTTCCTTTCTGTCGACAGTATGGAACTTTGGGGCTCCTCACATGCTTGGAGTCACCCCAGATTGACACCTGAACATGAGTGAGGAAACTTAAGTCCTTGGGGACTTTATGTCCAAAAATTGACCGGGAGGGGTGTAGGCTATGCCTGTCAAAGTCCAAAGGTGGAAACAAACCAAAGAATCCAACTGAATCCGCATCATGATGGAAAGGTCTCAGCTGATGTGAGTCAGACAGGCCTTAGCTGGGATCTCATTCTACTGCTTACACAAGCCTTACACAAGCATTGGACGCTTAGGCTCAGTTTGCCTATTCGCAAAATGCAAACCCTCACAAGCTCTCAGTTTTGGCGTTGACAGTCTTTATGTAGGTTTAACACATAATGAGCACTCAGAAAATTTAAGTTTCTAAAGAAGAAAAATTGAATTACATGTATAACCTAAGACCTGTCCATATATTTACCCAAATGCACAAACCCTAAAAAATATTAACAAGTTATAGGCAAGTAATTTAGCCCAAGCTGGAGAGAGTCTAACATGGGATTTATGGCAGAGCTTGAGTCAAAGTTGGTCCTCTATAAATTCTGATCCTTAAAATTCCAGCTAGTCAAAAATTCACTACAAAGATGGCAAATACAGGGCAGCAGGGTGGCTCAGTCAGTTAAGCGTCTGACTCTCAATTTCTGCTTAGGTTATGATCTTACAGTTGGTGAGTTCGGGCTTCAAACTGTCAGCCTAGAACCTGCTATGGATTCTCTCTCTCTCAAAATAAATAAACTTTTAAAAAAATGACAAATAGGTGCCAACTCTGATTGATAGTAGCCGGCCATATTGTAAATTTAGAGACTTGCAGGATTAAGTGTTGAGGGCAATTGGCAATGTAGGCCTGAATGCAGGGTGGGCAGAATTTCTTAACCTGTCTAGTTCAGTCTGTTTTACAGATATGGAAGTGAGCTAGAGTGACCACTGTCCAGCTTTTCCAGACACAATCCTGATTTTAATGATGAAAGTTCCATGTCCCAGGAAACCACTCAGTCTCTGGCAAACCAGGATGGTAGGTCACCCTAACTGAGGTCCGGAGATTGATTAATTTCCCAAGGTCAGAGAGGGAGTCTTCAGTAGAGTCAAACCTGTAGGGTAGTGGTTTTAACAAACACACTTTCTGAATAGCAAACATAGAATCAACTCTCCAAGGGCATCCTTCCCTGACCCACACCAAACCTGTATGAATATATGAGTGTGCACAAATAGAAAGGGTCCAGATACAGATGGGCTTCCATCTACCAGTGAGCGTCTATCTATCTCAGACTCTTCCCTCAGGTCTCTTTCAATTGCAAGTGACAGAAACCCAATTCAAGCAAACTTAAAGGTACAAAGGGGCCATTTTATTTTAAGTAAATAGATCACAGAGAGGGAGAGATAGTCTCTTTTTCTTTTCCATTTCTCCATTTCTTGTCACTGTTTAATTTTCTCGTGCTCTCTTCAATGGCATTCATTTCCTGGCAAAGGATGGGAGCAGCTACTTCTCCATTTCTAAGGCATAAAATTTCTGGGAGGGACTTTGATTGGCTCAGTCTGGGTCACATACTCTCCCTTCTACCAAATCGCCATGTCCAGGCTGATATGATGACATTGGTCACCTTATGTCACAGGCTTTCCCACTGAGACTGTTAGAGGCCTGGAATGGACAGCTTCTGGTAGAACCTGATGAACTGAAAGAAAAGAGCAGTCTCTCCAAAAGGAAGGAGTAAGAGTGCATTGTGGGCCTACTGAGCAGTTTGTATCAGCTACAGCTGGCAAAAGATGCCATTTTATAAAATGTTTATTTATTTTGACAGAGAGAAAGCGAGCACGAGCTGGGGAGGGGCAGAGAGAGGGTGAGAGAGAACCCCAAGCAGGCTCCTCACTGTCAGCACAGAGCCTGACTCAGAGGCTCAATCTCACAAACCATGAGATCATGATCTGAGCTGAAATCAAGAGTCAGATGCTTAACCGACCGAGCCACCCAGGTGCCCTAAGGATGACAATTTTATTTCGCTGCCTAAAGGTTCTGGTGAAACTGGACAGGGAGCTCCAGATCATCATAAGTAAAGTGTGGACAAAACAAGCCTTAAAACATCTGCAACTTATGTTGAGAGGTGGGTGAGGCAGCATCCACTCCAAGCCACCAAGGTATAACTGAGCCACAAGGAACAGAACCTTTCATCCATCTGCTGCCTCTACTTTAAGTCTTCCCAGTCCAGCTAAGACCTCTGGACACTAGGACAAAGCAGCCATTGTCTAAATGAGAGGAAAACAATAACTTTGCTCCCAGTAAACAGGACTGTCTGAAGGCCACTGGTCAGGAGCAGAGTTTTTGGTGTTAGTCTCTATGGTAGGAAAAGAGTATATCCCATGTCATACTATTCAGCGCCATCATAGTCATTTAGGTATATATTAGTATAAAACTTTCCATTTCTGTCTCTAAAGAATGACCCACAAGGTACAGTCTTACTCCACAATGGGTCCAGGTAAGTTCATAGACCTACAGCTGATCTTGGCAGAGAGATGGGAGTACAGAGCAGGACCGAGTGCACAAATTGTCAGCCTCATGGGGGTGGGGCATGGTGTCCTGAGGGAAAGGGATCAGAAAGCCTGTCGGGCACATCCAGAACACCAGCACCACAGACAGCCTTTGGCAACTCCAGACCACAGGATAACCCACTCGGCATTGTCTGGTGTCCAACCAGCCAGGACGACTGGGAAACAAGCCGCAGGCTGAAGGAGGCCATCTCCGCGGCTGACCTCTGTATGCCTTTTCCTGTTGTGAGAAAACTTTTCACTTACTTAAAAAAAGTTACATTAAAGGAAATTAATAAAGGAAAATTTCACCCACGTCAGGTATATTTAACTCTGTGTTTCTGTCCAGCTGGGTATGGATTGGTCCAGGTACCACCTCATGGAGGCATTTGCTAAGAGCCAGCTCTAACAGGGTCCAACTATGGACTGGGTGTATCTGTTCTTTACCTAGAAACATCCTTCCCACTCCCCAAACCAGGCTGAATTCTCTCTGAAGCCCTGCTGCTGGGAGCCTTCCTTTCCTGAGGATTCAGCCAGCCCAGGGCCTCTTCCCTATCTTCCTGGAGCAGCTGCTTCTACAGGACTCCCTGACCAATCTTGAACTGGTGGCCAGAGAATGCACAGTAACACTGAGCAGAAGACGGGAACCCTCAATTGTTTGACCCAACTGCAAAGCTGTGAGCTGGGTTTTATGTCCCTTATCTCAATTAATTCATAGTACCACCTTCCAAGACAAGTCTTCTTGTCCCAATCTAACAGATGAGGAAATACAAAGTCTGAAATGTAAATAAGTGACCAAAGGACAGTGACAAGACCATCAGAGATAACAAAATAGCATTGGGGTATATCATCTTCATTTACTCCTTACTATAACCCTGCAGATTTGGTGTTATTGACTCTATTCTAAAGATGAAAAAACTGAGGCACAGGAGGGCTGGCAATCCCAGGGCTTTGCTCTTAACTCTTCCAGCCTAAGGCATCTGCTGGTGAAGATGCTCAAGGCCCTGCTTGTCTCTCTAGCTGAACTGTGAGCTCACAGAGTTGTGGCCAAGGCCCTTCCTCCTGAAGCACCCTGCCATACTTCCAAAGGGTCACCAACAGGTTGGATGAAGGAATCCTATTGTGGGCCTTGTGGCAGAATCAGTTCCTTGCCCTTGATGGTTTTGCATTCCTGCCCCTTGAACCCAATTGTTTGTCTATCCTTGGCTTAGAAGGTCAAGTCCTAGACATCCTGTCTCCCTAAGTCCAGCAGAAAGAATGGCTGGTGTCAGCAGCTCCCCACATCTGCCTCTCCTCATGGAGAGGGTGGGGTCTTCCCAGGCCTCTGAGCCTCTAGTGTGTATTTTCTAAGGAAACAGTTTCCCTCCACTTACTGAGGAAATATTGTGCCATCTTGAAACTGAAATAGGATCTGGAGTCTCAAATAAGACTTGGTGGGGGTAGGAGAGGAGGGAAATTAATGGTTGGCACAGCTCCTGAATCCCCAGTTCTACCTAGCTTCTAGTCTGGGGCTGGAGATGTGCCTAACTCCTGGATGAAGGTGTCATCTGCCTAATTGAGGCAGTTTTCTGGGCCCTAAATAATTCTTTTTTGAGGTATAATTTAAATATACCATAAAACTCACCCCTAGGTTCTTAAGAATTTCCCCTCCCAAGGGGTTCTTCCCCTCCTTTATTCCCCTGCCACCCTCCCCCACCAGCTCAGCTATCCCACAATGAGAGGAAAACTGAGAAGAGCAAGTTTCCCCAGAATAGCATTTCTTCAGTGTTGGGATCAATAAACCCGTTTGCTTAAAAGGAACCAGATGATTTCATCCTTGTAATTACAAGTTTGACGTTTGCAAATCTTGCCCAGGCTCCAAATGAGCCTCTTTGTCATGGGAGGCGGAGGGGTTTGTCTGGGTGCCTGAGGATGGGGACCGAGCCTCATGTACTGGGAAGAGGGCCAGGCTGGGGTCAGGAGGCCTAGCTGACCAGTCTTCCAGGGCTGTTTGGGACTGCTCCCCTTCTCCTACCCTGCCTGCTCTCCAAATTTCTGGCTAGTGATGGGAAACAGACGAGACTAGAGGACTAGAGAATGGCAGTGGTGAGCTTTAACCACACCGCCCCTCCCTCAAGTCCCCCCCCAAGTCTCTGATTGCCTATGGCAGAGAGGCCAGGGCTGTCAGCCCAGCATTCATGACTCCTTTCCCATCTCCCATCATTTCTCCCTGTGTTATGCAGCAATCCAGCCACACTGACCTGGTTACATTTCCCACATGTCTCAGTGCCTTTGCTCTTACTGTACATTCCCTCTATCTTGTATGACTTCCTCCCCTTTCTCTGCTGCGATAACTCACACTTTTTCTTTTTTTTTCTTTTTTTTATTAAAAATTTTTTTATGTTTTATTTTATTTTTGATACAGAGAGAGACAGAGCATGAGAGGGGGAGGGGCAGAGAGAGAAGGAGACACAGAACTGGAAGCAGGCTCCAGGCTCTGAGCTAGCTGTCAGCACAGAGCCCGACGACGTGGGGCTCGAACCCACAAACATGAGATCTGACCTGAGCCGAAGTCGGAGGTTTAGCCGACTGAGCCATCCAGGTGCCCCTCACACTTTTTCTTTAAATATAAGTTCAGGGGCGCCTGGGTGGCTCAGTCGGTTAAGTCTCCGGCTTTGGCTCAGGTCAGATCTCACGTTCGTGGGTTTGAGCCCCGCGTCAGGCTCTGTGCTGACAGCTAGCTCAGAGCCTGGAGCCTGCTTCCAGTTCTGTGTCTCCTTCTCTCTCTGCCCCTCCCCCTCTCATGCTCTGTCTCTTTCTGTATCAAAAATAAATAAAACATTAAAAAAATTAAAAAAAATAAATATAAGTTCAGGGGCCTTTGATTGTCCTCCATAGACCATTCCACAGTGTCCCTCACTCTATCTTTTGGGCCATAAAATGTATCAGGGAGATAGCCAGTATACCTAGGACATAGCAGCATACTGGGAGGATTTGGCTGTCCACTAATTTGTGTTCATTTTACTACTATGCAGCCTTTATATAAGTGTCTTTTGCCCCACCCTTACATTTAAAAAAATTATTTAAAACTTGTACATGTGTTTTTTTAGAAAACTGAGGGAATATAGGAAATATAGGAAAAGAAGATAGTCTTACCACCTCAAAACAATAATTTAATTATAATTAAATATACAGTGGGGCAACGGATGGCTCAGTCAGTTAAGCATCCAACTTTGACTCAGGTCATGAACTTGTGATTCGCAAGTTCAAGCCCTGCATTGAGCTCTGTGCTGACAGCTTAGAGCCTGGAGCCTGCTTCAGATTCTGTGTCTCCTTCTCTCTCTGCCCCTCTCCGGTTCACACTCTGTCTCTGTCTCTCTCTCTCTCAAAAAAACAAAATAAAATAAAAATTTTGAAGTAATTAAATATACATTTTAGTATATTTTCTTTAGCCTTTCTCCAGCTACGTTTCTTCACATAACTATGCTGTTTTGTTTTTAGTTTATTTATTTTGAGAGTGAGAGAGGGACCGTGAGCAAGGGAAGGGCAGAGAGAGAGAGAGAGAGAGAGAATCAGTGTGGAACCCAACTCGGGGCTTGATCTCATGATGAGATCAGAATCTGAGCTGATATCAAGAGTTGGACACTTAACCAACTGACTGAGCCACCCAGGCGCCCTGCACATAGTTATGATGTTCTATAGTACAATTTTGAATGCTCTTTATTACCTAACCTATGGCATAAGTACTTTCCCATGTAATTACATAAAACTAATGACATCCTGGCTGATCTCTTATTGTTGGGCATTCATTCAGGTTGATTGCCATTATCCACTATTATAAAATAGGCTTCTGTAAACATCATGGTGCTTAATTAAGGATTTTTCTTAATGTTTTTGATAGCATTTCTAGAGTCAATTTCCAGAAGCAGAACCACTATGTCAAAGTTATGGCCATTTTAAGGTTCTTGATATATGTTGTTAACCAGATTTCTCTTTGGCACTGTCTCTTCTCTCTTCTTGAGTCTTAAAAATCCTTCCTCCCCCATTTCTCTTTTCAGTGTCACAGACACAGGAAATGCCAACCAAGAATAAACCAAGACCTGCAGATAGAGATCAATGGATCAATAAAGGAGGTTGAATAATTCAACATTCACTTCTGGCTCATTATTGACTCTTGAATCCAAATGCATCCTCTTTTACCTTCTCTCCTTTTTGTCTCCATGTTGATGATGCCTTGATACCATGTGCTGTTCTTGGGTTCTTTCCCAAATTTCCCAAGCTCTAAACCATCCTGACAGTCATGGTTTCCTATCATGCTGTAATATTGTCTTGCAAGTAAGCAGACAGAATTACTAGCCCACAACCTCCCCACCAGCCTGCTTTCTCTTTAGGAACACAAAAGGAGTAATTAATAAAGCAGACAATGATTCTCTTCTAGATGATACTTCTGAGTGAATGGACAAGGAGTTCAGCTTCAGAATGTTCTACCCCTGGTTAACTTCCTCTGTCTAGTTTGCTTCTTTCCCCATTCTCAGCCAGGCAAATTCATACTGTTTCATTAGACATGGGCTCAGAGGCCTCTGAGAACTGCTGGGAGAATGACTGCTCCACATAATGCCTGACCTGGAGATCAGACCTCAAAGGCACCTTACAGTTGGTAGCACTAGGGAATCTTGCTCCTTCTGTCCCAGGCAGCTCCCAGGATGCCTTGCAGCTTAAGTAGTGTTGGTGATTGAGATGGACACAGAGATGAGCCACCCACACCCCTCATCAGTGAAGGACTTGTTACCCAGCAGCTGGGATTGCTCTCAGCCCTTTCCCTGAGCTATAGAGAGCTACCTGCAAGTCTTCCCTTCTGGGCAGCTTACATCCAATGACCGGTGATGGCAGGGGTGACTGGGTGGCTCAGTCAGTTAAGCATCTGACTTGACTTCAGCTCAGGTCATGAACCCAGGGTCATGGGATCAAGTCCCTGGTAAGCCTCTGAGCTGACAATGTCGAACCTGCTTGGGGTTCTCTCTCTCCATCTCTCTTCTACCCCTTCCCACCTCAAAATAAACAAATTTTAACAAACAGCAACAACAACAAAACAATGACTGGTGATAGGAGTATAAAGGCTCAGCAAAGGTGCGCCTGGGTGGCTCAGTCAGTTAAGCATCCAGCTTCAGCTCAGGTCATGATCTCATGATTTATGGGTTTGAGCTCCGCATTGGGTTCTGTGCTGACAGCTCAGAGCCTGAAACCTGTTTCGGATTCTGTGCCTCCCTCTCTCTCTCTGTCCCTCCCTCACTCATTCTCTGTCTCAAAAATTAAAAAAAAAATTTTTTAAAGGCCCAACAGAGCAATGCTGATGGGCCACATGAGCTCCAGGGCTCCCTGTGGAGTCACCTGAAGCTGTTGTTGGGCTACAGTATAGCTTGACTTCTCCCTCTACCCAATTCTGCTTTTTTCCTCTCTCATCAACACATATTGTTTTTTTATAATTATAATTTTTGGTTAATCAACCAATAAATTATTTTTGAGAGAGGAGGGGCAGAGGGAGAGGAAGAATCTTTTTTAAATGTTTATTTATTTTCAGAGAGAGAGAGAGCACACACTCATGAATGAGAGTAAGTGGGGGAAGGGCAGAGTACGAGAGAGAATCCCAAGCAGGCTCTGCCCTGCCAGCACAGAGCCTGATGGGGAGCTTGATCTCATGAACCATGAGATCATGCCCAGAGCCAATAGATTGAGTCACCCAGGTGCCCGAGAAAGAGAATCTTAAGCATGGAGACTGACTTGGCTCAGTCTCACAGACTGTGAGATCTTGATCTCAACCAAAATCAAAGATCAGATGCTTAACCAACTGAGCCACCCAGGGGCCCTTCTCATCAGTACATTTGACCCCAAGGACACTCCTTAATAAATACCCTGCAAGCAGAACTTTCTAAAGAACTTGATCTGTGACAGTGACCAAGAGTAACTTGAAAGAGAGCTTTACCCGGTGCCGTCTCCCTTAGTATACCTGGGTCTGGCCTGACTCGGATTCTGGTCAATGATGGTATGGAGAACTCATGTTATAAATGTGTTTTAAGGTCTTGTTAAGTTTTATTGATTAATTGATTGATTTTATTTTCAAGTAATCTCTATACCCAATGAGGAGCTCAAATTTATAACCCACTGACTGAGCTAAGCTTGGTGCCCCCTGTTAAGTTTTACTTTTTATTTTTTATTTTTTATTTTTTTTAAATTTTTTAATGTTTTATTTATTTTTGATACAGAGAGAGACAGAGCATGAGAGAGGGAGGGTCAGAGAGAGAGAGGGAGACACAGAACCAGAAGCAGGCTCCAGGCTCTGAGCTAGCTGTCAGCCCAGAGCCTGATGCGGGGCTTGAACCCATGAATGTGAGATCTGACCTGAGCCGAAGTCGGAGGCTCAACCGACTGAGCCACCCAGGTGCCCCACTTTTTATTTTTTAAAAATGCTTATTTATTTGGGCACCTAGGTGGGTCAGTTGGTTAAGTGTCTGACTTCAGCTCAGGTCATGATCTCAGGGTTTGTGGGTTTGAGCCCTGCGTTGGGCTCTGTGGTATTTGGAACCTGCTTGGAATTCTCTCTCCTTCTCGCTCTGCCCTACCCCACTTGTGCTCTCATCTGTCTTAAAATAAATAAATAAAAATTTAAATGTTTATTAATATTTAGATTTTTTTATATCTTTATTTTAAGACAGAGAGGAGACAGAGAGTGAGCGGGGGATGGGGCAGACACACACACACACACACACACACACACACACACACACACACACACAGAATCTGAAGCAGGTTCCATGCTCTGGGCTCTCAGCACAGAACCTGATGCGGGACTTGAACCCACAGACTGTGAGATCATGACCTGAGCCAAAGTCGGACGCTTAACCGACTGAGCCACTCAGGTGCGCCTGTTTATTTATATTTTGAAAGGGAGGGGGTAGAGTGACAGACAGAGTGGCGGTGGGGGAGGAAAGAGAGAGAGAGAGGATCTGAAGCAGGCTCCAAGCTGCCAGCGCAGAGCCCAACATGCAGCTTGAATTCACGAACCATGAGATCATTACCTGAGCCAAAGTTGGATGCTTAACTGACAGAGCCACCCAGGTGCTCCATTAAGTTTTATTTTAAAAAGCCTTTTAAAAGTTGTTTTGGGGGGCGCCTGGGTGGCTCAGTTGGTTAAGCCTCCGACTTCGGCTCAGGTCAGATCTCACGTTCGAGGGTTCGAGCCCCGTGTCAGGCTCTGTGCTGACAGCTAGCTCAGAGCCTGGAGCCTGCTTCCGGTTCTGTGTCTCCTTCTCTTTCTGCCCCTTCCCCTCTTATGCTCTATCTCTCTCTGTATCAAAAATAAATAAAACATTAAAAAATTTAAAAAAAAGTTGTTTTGGAAGAGACGTGAGCCATTTTGGGACAACAACGGTTGTCTGATATGACTTGAGATTTCTCATTTGTAAAATGTGAGAACTATATAACATTTACTTTAGTAAAAGCAATTTTCCAAACACTCATTAGACTGTCCTAAGTGCCTTCAAGGTAAGCAGGGAAGGAATTAATGTCTTATTTTGCAGCTCAGAACACTGGGACTCAGAACAAGTGACCATCTCATTTAAGAGCATATGGCTAGATAGACCCAGAGAGAAAGAACCCAGAAGACCACAAATATCCTGAAGTTGAAGAAATTCAGTTCCTTTATTCTTTGTTAGAGCAACCTGATGTTAGAGGTTTTTAGTGACTTGTCAAAGATCCCAGAGCTAGGTGGTTCCTTAGTTGTTTTTAATTAAAGAGAGAGAAAGAGAGAGCGAGAATCTTAAGTAGGCTCCATGCCTAGCACAAAGCCTGACTAGAGTCTTGATCCCACGACTCTGGGATCATGACCTGAGATGAAATCAAGAGTCAGGTGCTTAACCAATTGAGCCACCAGGTACCCCACTCAATTTTTTAATTTATAAATTGAGGACAAAGACATCTATTTGTATCTGTCAGGACTGTTTTGGTTTCAAGTAATAGGAGCCCAATTAAAGTTGGCTCACACAAAAAAGGGAAAGTATTAGCTCATTTAACTGAAAACTCTGGGTGTGTATGTGATTTCAGGCATGGCTGGATTCAAGCACTGACATCAGAAATCTGTCTGTTTGTGTCTCTGTCTCTCTCAGTCTCTTGGTTCTATTTTTCTGTTTTAGCTTCATTCACATGCTGACTTACTCCCCAGTGGTGAGGGCTGCTGATATTCCCACAAAAGTCTTGGGTTGGCTTTAATAGGCCATGTTTAGGTTACCTGTTCATTCCTGAACTGTGGACACTGAATTGCTATCAAGAGGGTAAAACAGCAGGAAAAGGAATGGATGTATTGGGCAGGCAAAAACACCAGACAGTACCTTGGTTAGTGTCTGGTAAACGGTACAAGTTCTTAAAGAATGGTAGCTATGACAATCTTAAAGGTCCCATCTGGCTTTGAAATTCTAGGATTTTTACAACTCTGTAGTTAGATACAAATCCAACTATAAATATTGGCAGTCAAGGGATAACAATCTGAGTTCATACAAGGTCCACTCAAAATGCCATAAAATGAGCTGAGAAGGGGCCCGGAAAGGAAGCAGGCAGAGCAAGGCTGAGGCATGTGTGCTCTCCTATAGCAGAGGGAAACTGCCTGTGGCTCATCTTTCTTTGTAGTGAGTCAGGGAAGGTGGCAATGACAGAATCAGTGTGGGGCCCTGGAAGGGATTCCCTGGGGTGCTGAGGGCTGCTATGTCAAAGGATTCTGCTTCTGTTAGCATCAAATGACTTAGCAGGACCACCTCTGGTAGCCAAACACAGCTTTGGATGGGCTGGGGGAGTCCACTGGGCTCCAAACACTGCCTGATGTGGATGCTTTGGTTAGGTGGTGATCAAACAGTCGTCCAATCAGAGCCTTCTCTGAGGCATGTGTGGTGTAAGCACTTGTATAGGAGGCAAGCACTGAGAAGGCAGGGTTGGAATTCAGGTGCCAGCCAGGCTCTCATTCACACTCTAAACCGGGTAAGTGGTGCCACCTGGAGGTGCATGCTGCGATAGCTCTTTTGTCTGCTATACTTGGGCAATGTGGGATGAAGGCCTATACCGCCCAGCGCAATGGGCTTCTGGTTGTTTCCATTTTTCACATTAGTTTTCCATTACCGAGACTTGTTTGGGTGTGTTTGCATCCTCACTTTGTTTTAAAGATTTTGTTTAACATTTATTTATTTTTGAGAGACAGAGAGAGAGAGATCATAAACAAGGGAGGGGCACAGATAGAGAGGAACATAGAGAATTGGAAGCAGGCTTCCGGCCCGAACCCACAAACTGTGAGATCTTGACCTGAGCCAAAGTTGGACGCCCAACTGACTGAGCCACCTGGGTGCCCTGCAGCCTCACTTTTTGAAAAAATTATTTTCTCAGATGGGCTGAGTATTATAGATGAACTGGTCACCTAGAAGCCAGGCAGTCAGGATTTCTCCTGGCAGGGAGGATCAGAGAGGCCAAATGAACATCTGAGGTCACACAGCAGAGGGAACAGCTGGATTAAAACTCAAGACCCCTGTCCACCGGTGGCCTTTCCTACCACTGAACTCTAGAATTCCATGTTTCAGAAGTAGCAAATTGATGGCAGTGCTCCTGAGAAGCCCAGCAACAAAACCAGAGTTTTAGAATCTTGGATTTGGAGTCTCTGGAAGGCCCTGGAGGATATCAGTCTGTCCTCCAGGCCAGAAGAGCTGCTCCTTAGTTAAGAGACATGATTCAGCCACAGACGCCTCTGCCAGCTTTTGATGATTTTTCTGCCACTGGTGCTAATTTCCTGAAAGGCTTTTCTTCCACATTCAGCCCCCCCCCCCCCAAAGTATTCTTGCTCCTTAATGGTAGGAAATTCAGAATGATCACCCAATGTCTCCTTGTTGAGGTAACCATCCTGCTCTTCACCAGCATCTGTGGCTCAAAGAGCTGGGAGTAGACAAGTCCTGCCCATAGCTGGAGGGGACTGGGGTTGGAGTAGTATCCTACTGGTGCCATCCAAGCTCTGTTCCCAGATGCACAGATGAGGAGAACCAGCCCCAGAAAGGCAAGTGCCTTGCCTGAGTACACACACAGAAAAATAGGCCCAGACAGGAGTGTCCAGCTTCCAAATTCAGCCTAAAAGAGGCATGCTGAACTCTGCTCTATGAGACCATCTGGTTTTTAGTTCTTTCAGGGTTCACATGGGTCTTCCTCCCCTTCCATTTTGCCCCACAGACCAATGGGCCCAAACCCATTGTGGCCATGGAGTTATTATGATTTTTAGAGAGTGAGTGGTAGGAGGCTAGAGTCCTGTCTAGATTAGCTTTGCATGGAGGGAAAGGAGAGAGAAGGGGCTTCCCCAGCAACACTAGGCCCTGCCTGTTTCTCCATCCTGGACAGGACTCCCCTTTGGGACCTTTTCTGGATCTAGTAGGTAGGGGCTGAGGTCTCTCAGGTCCTGGGGAGGGGTGATGAGTTCCCAGGCTGGGTTGGGCAGGAGAACTCTCAGCCAGAGTGCCATCGGGGCCATCTGGTAGGTGGGGGGAGGAGAAGGGTCAGAGCTGGCCTCCTGCTTTTGTCCAAAGCTCCTTGGAACAACAGGACACCTAGGAGTCTCTCTCAACTTCTACCTCCTCTTCCCTCATCTGTCACCAAGTCCTGTCCATCTGCTTTATGAACTTGCTTGCTCTCTTCCTTGAAGGACACATTGTCAAGTTTTGCATTGCCCTGCCCTGGTATCCCCACTTCCATTCTGTCTTCTCTCAGTTCCTCTGTACTCTGTAATCTCAAAGATCCTTTTGGAAGATAAGTTTAACCAGAACATGTCCTTCCCATGTCTCCCATGTGCCTCAAGGTAGAGTCCATGCTCCCTCCTGGTGTTATAAGCCTGGTTTTCCAGCTCTGGGCCCTGTTCCCCTCTTAGCCTTCCCGCGTGGGCCACACTGACACAGAGCTGCTAGGATGGAACAGGCTAATTCCTATCTCTAGGCCTCTGGCTTCTGCTGTGCCTTCTGGCTGACATAGCTTCCCCTCCCTCTCTGCCTCCATACCCTCCACTCTTCCCTACTGGTCCTTTCAGATGCTCCTCCAGAAGATTTCTGTCTCACCACCTCACCCAAGTTAGCTGAGCATCTCTACCGTGCTCTCGCCTTTCCAGCTGATTCTATCATTCCCCCAAGGTCTCTGGCCAGGCAACTGGGATGAGAAACAAATCCCTGCTTACTGTCATCTTCTGAGGACTCAGGTACTTCTCGCTTTCAGCCTGAACAGCTTCAGCACTGCCCTGGCTCTCTGTCCATTGGCCTGTCTGGGTGTGTGCCCACCTGTTTCTGTTTCTTCCCTCTACCCCTTGACTTTCTTGGTAGATTGTTCCACTGTCTCTTTCATCTGCTTCTGTTTCTTTCCTCATGCTTTAATATACTTCCACCTCATTTCATGAAGGACTCAAGGTGGTGTGTTTACCACTGAATCCCTTCCTCACTCAATCCTCATGCCGGTTTCTCGCAGGCACTCTCCACACAGTTAATGAATTTGGTATATGGAAGGAAAGTTCGGATGGAGAATTTTGACTCCCTTAGAAGAGTGATGTTCTCTCCTTCACAGGAAATCTGGCCCTTCAGGGCACACAGCAGGTCTCCAGCCCCTTCCTACCAAGGCCAGACATGAGAGGGGTGGAGGCAGAGGACACAATAAAGGCCACTCTGAAACCCATGCCACTGCACTCAGCACTGGTTGGGGGCCTCAGCACCTCTAATCCAGCCCCTGTGGCACTGATGGGGGAAAGAGAAGAATTGTGTCGTAGACCTCTTTGGTCAACCCCATTTGTGAAACTTCTTCCTGAGCCCTCCCCCAACTGCTGCTTCTCTTCTAGAAACTTCAGCCTCATGTAGTGTGTTTTGGGCATAGGTTACCTTGTCCTTCAGGACAGAGCACCAGTGTGGCCAGCTTGGGCTGGAAAGCGGTCAGTTGGAGAAGAAGAAGCCTTAAAGTGGTGGCATCTGACCTCATTGCTTTTCTTCCAGCCCCTCTTTCCTTCCCCTGATGCCTCCCTGGACCTCAGAGCTTCTACTAGCTTGGGGTTCTGGCCAGGCCCTTGGAGCGTCTCTCCTGGCAGCCTGTGGGCTTCTGGAAGGCAGGATTGATCCCTCTTGGGTCTCCCAGAGCCCACAGGTGGTCAGTCAGCTTGTGCACAGCAGGGACCCAGGAGAGGAAGACCATGATTCATTCATTGATGATGAGCCTGTGACCTTGCACTGCCCACCCAAACTCCTGCCAACTTCCCTGCCGCGGGGGCACCAGCCATCACAGGCCTCCATGGCCGCCCGCAGGAAAATGCTCTGGGGGCGGCCAGCCTACGCGGGGCCTTGGAGAGCTCGAAGCCAGGAGGACCATGAGACCGCAAGGGGTTTGGAGCCAACCCACCCATGCCCAGAGCCCTTGTGTCCGCTCCCTGAGACTGGGACCGCTCGGACTCATTGCGCCTCCTGCCAGGCGACTGCGAGCAACTGCTGGCTGGCGCCTGGGCACGGGCGGTCAGGGGCGCAGGAACCCTCACTGGGGGGGAGGCCCGGTTCCCCTCACCCCGACCCCCAACGGCCGCGAGTTTCAACTCCCAACGCTCTGGCGTCCGCCCCGGCCCTGGCTACGCGCCAGGCGACTGGATCCTTCACTGCCGCTGGCGGGAGGCCGGACAGCGCGTCCCCAGGGGGCTCCCAAGGCCGCTGATGCTGTCTGACGAGCGAGGAGGGTGGCGGCGGTGCTGCGGGGGCTGCGGTCTGCACGGGCACCACGAAGCGCCGCGTCTCCCGCACTAATTGGCCCTCAGCCGTCTTGGTGGTAATTGCTGCTTCGCGGGGTGGGGGCAGGCGAGGAGGGAAGGAAGGGGCGCCGCTTCCGGAGCAGGGAGGCAGGCTCAGCCGGAGCTGAGCAGTGGAGAGGGCAGGAGATGCATGTCCGCGCCATTTCTAGGGCTGGCTTTGCACCCGTGCACCTTCATCCTCTTGGCGGCCCTGGCATGCAGTGATAAACCCAGGGAAAAGCATTTAAGTGTCCTGGGGCCTTCACAAAGATCCAATCAGTTCTGCGAACCGCTCCCTGAGGAGTGGAGCTCGGTGGACCCTGACAGGGACTTTAGGAACGACTTTGGGTGCCCTTTGGAGACTTCGTTGCAGCCAGGATGCTGAGGTGAAGACAGAGCAGTAAGGCAGCCCTCCCTGCCTCCCTGGTCCAGCCGGGAGAGGACAGGGTGGGTGAGGCAGGGACTGTGGGAGGCAGGGGGCCAGTCCACTATTCAGGCAGCCCACTGGAATCCCTCCAGGATCCAATTCTGAGAGAAGGTCCTAGGGTTTCCCTGGGAGTCGTTTATGATCCTGGCATCTGCTGTAGTCTGGTGGGGCCCTGACCCAACCCTAGCTCCTCCTCAGCTGTACTCCCTCTGATTTGGGAGATTATAACCTGGGTGACGGGGAGCAGGCTCTGGGCAGGTGGCTCTTTGGAGAAGGTTCCTTCCCTAGTGTGAGAGAGTCTGAGGAGAGAACTGAGGGACCCTCAGAAGCAGGCCTGGACTGACCTGCTGTCAGACCTTTGGATCTCCAGGTCAGGGTATCCTGTAGGCACTGGGTTGAATCAAGCCCACCTGATCCCTGCTGAGTTCTGCACAGGTTGCCCAGGACCACTTTCCAGGGGGCTGAGCTCCCAGCCCTCCTCACTCAGGGTCCCATGGAACTGCCTTTTGGTTGACTATGTCTTGGTTAGAGGAGGGGGGCAGGGATGTTCCACTGGCTATGGCTCCCAGAGAGTGGCGTTGCCACGTGCCTCTTCTGGGGCCATCCTCTCTCAGGGATTGTTCCAGGTCTGGATGGAAGTGGCAGGGTGAGTGAGACAGGCTTGTATCAAATTCCCACTCTTCCACAACTAGATCATGACCTTGAGCAAGGCCTTTTATGTCTTGTGTCTCAGTTTCCTCATCTATAAAATAGGGGTAATAAGATCCATGACAGAGTTGTTGTGAAGATAAATCTTTACTAGAAAGGGGCTTTGTCCCCCTCTTTCAACTATCCCTTTGTTTTTTGGGCTTAGATACTGGAGAACTGGGTTCCCCTCACTCCCCGGGTCTCTGCAATTTCTAGTTGTCTCAGAGCCTCAGGTACCCTGAGAAATAGAGTCTAATCAACATTTTAGTTTTGGACATAAAACCTGTGGGATGTTAGCTACACTATTCTTCATAGCAGCGTTATTCACAATAGCCAAAAGGTGGAAATAACTGAAATGTCCATCAGCAGATAAGTGGATAAGCAAAATATGTTATGTACATACAATGGAATATTAATGTCTTAAAAAGGCATGAAATTCTAATACTTGCTATAACATGGATGAATTCAGAAGACATTTTGCTAAAGGAAATAAGCCAGACACAAAAGGACAAATATTGTATGACTCCACTTCTATGAGGTACCTGGGATAGTCAAATTCATAGGGTAAAAAGTAGAATAGTGGGACCAGGGTTTGGAAATGAGAGGAAATAGGGAGTTATTTAGTGGATGCAGGGTTTTGATTTGGGATGAGGAAAAAGTTCTGGAGATGGATGGTGGTGATGGTTACATAACAACATGAATGTACTTGATGCCATTGAACTGTATGTTTAAATATGGCTGGAGTGGTAAATATTATATATATTTCACCACCAAGAAACCAACAGCAAATTAAATTGAGCCAAAAAAAAAAAAAAAAAACTTGTGGTACAGGCTGGAGTATGCCCAGGTTGAGTTGCAAGAGAGGCCAGAGTCAGAAGTCTGGATGTAGCACCAAGACCTACACTGATGGACAAGAGAGGATGGAGTATGGATGTCCTAAGGGCCTTCTGAGATAATAAATAAAAAAGCCAGGTGTTTTTCAATCCAGGCAACTTTGCCACAGCCCCACTTACCTGAATGTAGCACAGCAGGCTGGGCCCAACAAGGTACGGGCAGCAACGCACCCTTCTTCTGATGCCAGAGATGGGCACACCAGTGACTTAGACTCAGCACTCTCAGGAGATTTTGGTCTAGGAGATGGGGGACGAGAGGGGAGCTTCTGGGAAGGTCTCCTTTGCTGATTCTTACCCCTGTGTTTAGATTCCATGAGAACAGTGGGCCATGACTCTGAGGCCAGTGGAGGGGGCGGCAAGGGCCTGCCCACCAGCAGCCATCTGATCCCATACCAAACTCCAAGCCCCATCAAAGGGGGAGCTGGCCTTGTCCTACCAAACTGAGCACCCTTAATGGCATGGCCCCTCACCAACAGGGTGCTGGTTCTCCAGAGCAGCTTGGTAATTATTCTTTTTCTCATTATGAACTGGTTTAGTAAGAACTTCATGATCTGCCCACAAGATAAGGACCCAGGTGTGAGTCAGGCCCAAACATCAGGAGGGATTCCAGCCAGAGTTACACCAGACTTCAAGGCTCTCACCCATTTAAATGGTGAGTTCTCAGAGCACACAGTCCAGGACTATTTCCTGCCCTCTTGCTCTCAACCTGTCCATGACTACCACCCAGGTCAGAGCTGAAATGGGGACTGGAGGCATCTATCCTTACTCAGGAGCAAGGGGGGGGTCCCCCAGGATTTGCAGCTTCCTGGAGGCTAAACAATGGATACGATGATCCATCCAAACTATGATCTGAAGATATGGGGTCCCCAAACCTCCAAGAGGCCATACCTCTTTTCCTCTCATCATTTCTGGCCAGCCGTTACTGCTCAGTGATTGCAGGATGTACTCAAGCACTTGGACATCTCTAGAAGAGCCAATGGGATCTGATCTCATACACGGCACTACCCAAGAGGAATCCTCTGCTACTCCCACTGGGGCCGGCACCCCTCCTATTCACTTACAAAAGGTAACAGCCAACTGAACTCAATTCCAGGCTGTTGACACCCAGAAGATGGGCCACAGGTGCAACTTGCCCCCTGCTCAGGAGCACCACTCGGTCATCTGGGAGCACCACACCATCCACCACCAGGCTCATGAACCACACAATCTACAAGGCAAGGGGTATTTCCAACCAGCCCTCCCACAAATCCTCCTGGGATCCCTGCAATCTAGGGTGCCCAGCTCAGCCGGTCCCCATCCAGAGACTTCTTTAGCCATAGGCCCTTTGGGAAAAGCTGGGGTCCAGTGATCCCTTAGAGGGCAGGTGTGAGAGAGGACTAGGCTACTTAGATTTGGGATGCTCACCCCCAGGTATCTACATTACGTACTCCTTCACCTCTTAAAAATCTTGTTGAATGTCACCTTCCAAATGAAGCTTTCTTTGTCCCTCCTATTTAAGAGTCCATGCCTTCTAACCTCCTTACTCTGTTTCATTTTTCACTATTCACTTTCATTCTAAAGAGGTATGAGTTCTTTATTTATAGTGATTACTGCCTCTCTCCATTGGAAGGAACATCAGTCCTACTAGGGAAGGAATCTTGGCCTGAACAGTTCACTGAGTATCCTGAGTGCCTGGCATATAGGAGGTGTTCAATAAATACTCGAATTACAGAACAGGGTCTGCTCACCTCCTGAGGGTCTTTCTGGGAGTTCAGGTAGAAGAATCCCTGTAGGGGAAAGGAGAGGACTAGAATTAAAGAAAATCTCCCCGCTGTGTTCCTGAGACAGGGTCCCTAGAGCAGCTGGGTATCAGGTCAGGTGGATGTCTTGTAGGTGGTCAGGTGAAGGAGCTAGAAGGAGGTTTTACCTACCATCTTCTTGGATACATGCATCACCTCAGCCCCTGATCATGTCTTCAGTCCGGCTAACAGAGTCTGTGTACTGTTGTAGGTGAAGCCTTCCAGGCGGGTAACTATCTGTGGAGAAGAGGTGTTCAGGTCCACCCTGCCCCTCCTTGCTGAGCCCTAGGGGAGAAGAGATACTCACCTTGGCCACCTTCAATGAGTCAGCAGTGATGAAGGCTCTGAGTGCTGCAGTGTCACTCTGGGAAATGGCCTGATGGAAGAGACTGCAGGCTGGGGGTGACATCATCTGCAGGGGTGGGGAGTGTAGTACCCATGAGAGTCACTTGGGCAGTTTTGGGCGCCTGTCTGGCCAGGGCTGGGGACCAAAGAGTGCAGGCAGCTGGGAAGGAGTCAGGAATCATGGGTTGGAGCCCTAGACCTAGAGTCAGTACCTTCATGCCTATGGGCCCCCAAATCCTGGCCCCTGCAGGGCGCCCCCAGCAGTTCCCGAGGGGATCTGAGCTTTTGGGAAGGGTTCTGCTGGTATAGGAAAGAGCCTCTCTATGCTTTTGGACTAGAAATTGGGGACAGGGGGCCCTCTAGTTCCCATGGCCCCTTTAACCTGTATTGGCAGTTCCTACCTTTCTTTGCTGCTCAAGTTGGGAGAGTAACTTTAACTGGGACCCCTCATCTTGTCTCTTGGGCACTTCAGACTTCATGTGCCCTAAACTTGTTCCAGCTTGTTCCTATGTGAGTGGCGTCCCTCACCCTACACCATCTATCCTGCCCCTGGGCCTTTCCTATCACCTCTGCTCACCCTTCCACACGGCTGCTCCAGTCCTATCCACCTACATCCCTCTGCAGCTACCTTCTACTTTCTAATCTTCCTGCTTCTGTTTCAGAGGCAAGCCTCATCCTCTCCTGTAAGATATTCTCTCTTCTTCACTCCCAGATGGCCTCCAGGCCTCTCCTCCTGCTTCTTATTTATTTATTTATTTATTTATTTATTTATTTATTATTTTTGAGAGATAGAGACAGCACGAGCAGGGGAGGGTCAGAGATAGGGAGACACAGAATCTGAAGACAGGCTCCAGGCTCTGAGCTAGCAGTCAGCACAGAGCCCGACACGGGGCTCGAACCCACATACCAGGAGATCAGGACCTGAGCTGAAGCTAGACGCTTAACTGACTGAGCCACCCAGGTGCCCACCTCCTGCTTCATTCTAACTCAGTTCCAGCGCACCAAGCCATATCTCTAAATGCACAACTGGCTGTGTCTGTCACTTCTCTGCTTCAAATCTTTCCCTGCTCTCCAGTATATTTTGAGTAAAGCTGCTTAACTTTTCTGGACCTCAATTTATCCATCTTCAGAATGGAGAAATTTTCTCTTTTGGTAGGACTGTAGAAAGAGGACACTTCTATTTCTGGGTTGTTGAGGGAATTGGATGAATATACATACAGTGCTTGGAAGAGTGTTTGACACACAGAAAGTTCTTGAGCATTTGAGTATTATTACTGTGGTGGGTAAAATTCTGTATGATGTGGTCCCAGCTCACCTCCCAAACGTGTTCTGCAGAGGGTACCTGACCTTACACCTACACTCCAGGCACACTCCAGGTCAGTGGTCACCCCAGGCTCTGACCCAGGCCCCTGACTCCTACGCCGGGTCTGTGGCCCCAGCCTTGCCCATAGGGCAGATGGTGCATTCTGTTCACGGGATAGAGCTCTGTGGGTAGGGAGGGAGGCAGGAGGTGCTGGGTGATCTTTCTGGCCTACCACGGATTGGCTGAGTATCCCTGCTCTCAGCACTGCCCTCTCTGCTGGCTTGGTTTTCTCATCAATGCTATCCCTGGATGGAGTGGTACCCTCTGCAGTGTAAGACATGTCTGTGCACCAGCATATTCCTGTACACGCAAATCTGCACAGGTGTCTGTGCAGAGGAGAATGTACTCATTGGAATGCGAGGACCTGCGTTTGTGCTGGATCTGACCCGGCGCTGCACTCACCAGTCCTGAGACTCACATGGCCCCCGAAGACTGGCCAAATAGGGTCACGTAGCCTAGGTCTCCGCTGAAGGCTGCGATGTTCTCTTGTACCCAGTGCAGAGCCACCACCTGTTCCAGCAGCGCCCCAGTTCCCGCGGGCCTGGCTGTCGCCCGTGCTGGGCGCGCAGGGCTTGTAATCAGGGTCTGGAGGCTGCTTAGGGCTCCTGCCTAGTTCTGCATGGACCCACCTCACCCCGCCTGGTCCCTCAGGCACCTGGTCTTGAGACCACATCTCTTTCCCTAGTGTTAGATCTCCCTCCCTGGCAGCTCTTGGGAGTGTCCGCCCCTTCCAGCCGAAATTAGGCCCCGCCCCTGCGCGCACGACTCTTGTAGCCACACCCACACACCCCCTCCCCTATCCTTCCACCCGGTCGCGGTATCTTAGGCGCTGAGTCCTAGTCCCTAAGAAGCCGGGTTCCTGGTTCCCCGCCCACCTCAGGAAACCCGGGATGCAGAGCCTGGTGCTGCGCACCACTTCTCGCGGGCGGCCAGCTTCGAGCCATCGTACGTGGAAGCGAGCCCACGAGGAAGGCACCTCCTGGGAACCAGACCATCACTTGGACGTGGAAAGCCGAGGCCAGAGCTGGGCGGTGGGTGCCTGAGTGGAATGGCGTGTAGATGAAGATGAACACTCACCGGCAGCGGAGCGTCCCCGCGCGAGCGCACTGGCGCGTACACATTCAGGTACACACTGTCCTCGCCTAAGCGCAGCCACTTGTATTGTCGCGTGTTGAAGTACTTGGAGGTGATCTGTCCCCAGGACTCCTGAAGGCACCTGTGGTCACGATGTGAGTTTGGGCCAAAGACGGGAGAATGGTTGCAAACCCAGGTTCCACATTTGAGGGAATAGAACCAAAAGCAAAATTTAGGATGTGCGTGCGCATGTGTGCCTGTGTATCTGTGTGTCTGTGTGTGTCTGCCTGTGTCCGAATAGCCTCCATTAGCGTTAGGGTCCAGGAATGGGGAGGCATCCACCCCTCTGCCTTGCCCTTGGCCCCAGGAGTCTGCCTGGGGAGAGGTTCCCTGCTCCTGTTGGAGAACCTGTTAGTGCTGTCAAGCCAGAAACCTGGGTGTCCTGAGCTTTCAGGCCCCGCCCTTCAGTCTCTGTTCTGCTTCCCAAATAGCTCTTAAATAGGCCTCCTTCTTCATCCCAGAGCTGCTGCCCTGTACAGGCCATTACCACCTCTGGCCAGGACACTGCCCCAGCCTCTTTACATCACTTCCAACTCATTCTCCACACCCTGACCAGAGAGGGACTGACAGAAAACAAAAACCTATTTCACTTCCCTCCTTAAAACCTTCCTGGGCCCCCCTGCGCTCAGGATAAAGTCCAGATTCACCTATACTGATGCAGGCCCGCTCCATCTAGTCTTCCTGGGACCCGTTGCTCCAGATACCCAGGGACTCTTCTTTGCCTCCCACCTCTAAGCCCCTTTGCTTCTGTTTCTCTGCCTTAGGCTTTCTCTGCCTGACAAACTCCTGCTTATGATTAAGGCTCAGCTCAAGTGGTGCCCTCTGCTGGGCACTTCCCCTTTGTGCTTCCCAAAGCGCTATCCACACTGACTATAGTACTGGGTTAGGGTTGTTTCCATTGGCTTGGTTGTTTTTCTCCCCAAGCAACCATGCACTCCCCCAGGGGCAGGGATGGATGTGGATTTGTTCGAGTCCTAGCACCCAGTCCAGTGCCTTCTACCATGTGAACATTTGGTGTACTTGTGGAGCTTGGGCTGTTGGGCCACCTCACCTTTTCTCCCTGCTTGGACCAGCCTGGAGGGTGGCTATTTCCAGTAGTTGGGGTTGGGCCCATCTGACTGGCTGCAGGAAAGTGTGTCTATTCTACTCCTTTCTCCACTTGTTCCCTTGCTGCTATGGCCCCAAGCTACTCATTATCCAAACTGGTCACTAGTCTTCTTCTCCCCTTAACTACCACCCCACAGTCTGTTCTAAACCATCCACAAATTCTTTTACCTGCCATGCTGTGTTCAAAACAGCTAATGTCTGACAGCTCATGGCCAAGGTTCCAACAACTGACACCCAGGATTCTATGCAATGGGCACTCCAATCTCTAAACCTCTGATCCTTGGGGCTCTAACAATGATCATCCCATGTTCCCTCACCTGATCCATGGGATTCCAAATAACAATCACAGAAGTTTCAGAATGTCTTGGTTTCTCTCAATGGTGGTCAGTATTCTAACATTAACACCCCAATGTTCTGCTAACAGCCATTCATGTTCTAACAGTGGATACCCTGTTCTCAACAGACACCCTGGGTTGTGGTTTTAGTTTTTAAATATCAACTGACACCCAGGCTCTCCTAGTAAACCTTTTTCTAAAACCAGTACTTTATCCAACTGATCGTTAATGATTGCCACAGAATATTCTGGTCAGTGGATTACTCAATGATCTGAGTAAGTAATAAATACACTTGTTCTGGGTAAATTGCCAAGCCCAGTGTTTCAAAGGGCAGTCATTATCACAACATGCTCATGTGACTCAGGATTTGAGCTCTGCTAGAGGTTGCGTTAAGATTCTGGGATTTTGGGGTGCTTGGGTGACTCATTTGGTTGGGTTCAGGTCATGATTTCAGGGTCGTGGGATTGAGCCCTACATTGGACTCTGGGCTGGATGTGGAGCCTGCTTAAGATTCTCTCTCTCCCTCTGTCCCTCCTCTGTTTATGCACTCATATGTGCGCGCACGCTCTCTGTCTCTCTGAAAAAGAAAAATTCTGGGACATTAAAACTGAAACTGAGCCTGTGATTTCCTATCTTGGAGCTCCTTCTTCAGGGAAGGGCTGGCGGTTCCATGTGGCTTGCTCTGGGGCTCAGGCCCCAAGTGAGAGGGAAGAACTCAGGGTTTACCGGGTATGGTGTGTGTGTGTGAGTACTGCTCCTCACACACTTTTAGGAAAACTTTAGCTTCCCAGAATATCCTGGGGGCACATCAGTGAGCACCTCCTCCTCCTCCTTGTCTGGAGCTTTCCCATAAGAGAGCCAAGAACAGCATTATCAGTGCCATAAACATCACCTGGGCCAATTACTTCATTATATAAGTTTGGAAACAGGCCCAGAATGGTCCCCAGCCTGCTTATGGTCACATAGTGCACTCTTTTTAGTGAGTTGTTCAAATTCTGGCCCAGAGGCAGGCATAGGTCCACCGCCCTCCTTAGGGTCTGCCCACCTCCCAGCCAACAGTCCTTTGGCTCTTACACAGAGGCATAGTTGGTGGCATTTCTGATTCCTTTCCAGGGCTCTGGGGGTTCTGGGGCAGCAAACCTGCAGGCATCCACAGGAGGTCTGGAGAAGGGGACTCCTAGGAAGACATTGATGGGTGTCTTCCCCATGTGCATCTGTTTTTCTTGGAGGATCCCATATTTGGTAATCACTAGAGGTTCCTTGGTGTGCCAGGCACCGAGGAAGAGAGGAGAAGGGTCACTCTGGCCACTGAAAGGACTCTGGCCCGTCTGTCATGGCACCGGTTGCAGCTTGAAGCTTTTCACAATTGTGTGTTTGCCCACCTTTTCTGTGTTTCACTCAGTATTTTTCTCTCTCATTATTTAAGGTATCAACACTATGTTGGTAGGTGCATAAAGGTTTGTGTCCATTATATGAATTATTTTTGTCACTTAAATAAACTTGTCATTTCTTTTGATTTCTGCTTGTTTGATATTGGTATTCCAACATCTCTATCTTGTTGCGGACATTTACCTGCATACTTCTGGGAGGAAAGTCACACACGTTATTGACATTCTCACTGACACATATACTCAGATTAATACTCACAAGTACATACAAATTTATACATACATAGGTATATATGAACACAGCTTATTTACAAGACATGTAGACATACAAAAGTTAAGTGCACACCCATATGCGTGTAAGTACAGTTATATAAAGGTTACAATGTATCCATATTAGCATATATTCATATATTACACACAGGCACACAGATAATTAGATGTATACCTACACCTTAACCAGCTCTTGGGCTATATACAAACCAGACCAACTTGAATTTAACGTCTGTCTATGGGCACTTCTTCCTCTTCTAGGCTCTCATCTTGCCCCTCTCCTATTGCCAAGCATTGCTCGGGCCTCATATCTGTTGCCCTTTCCTGAAGCACCCTTGCTCTCTTATCAAAACTGAATTGTTCTGTACCCTGCTCCCCTGGAGCTCATTCTGTAAATGACAGAAAACAAATTTGGTCCAAGTGTTACTGAACTTGGCTGTGCATCAGAATCATCTGGGGAAATCATTGTTAAAATATAGATTGATAGATCTGCCCTCTGAATGAGAATCTCAGGGTTGCATTGGGAAAGTAGATTTACAAATATCTCCCTGAGATATCGATGTATCTGGTTTTTGGCATGGCGTTTGGAATTGGTGTGAGAGAGCACACCCTTGCACCTCTAGCTGGAGGTGGCCCAAAGTACCACTCTGCCCACATTCCCAAGTCTCTGCAGGTCTGCCAAAAGCAGTATCTGTGCACAAAGGAGTGGCTACAGTCGTGGCCTGTAAGCATGTAGGCGGACCAGTGCAGGCAAAGGGCCATCTATGTCTGCAGTTCTTTGCAGTTTACAAAGCCTTTACGTGGTCCTCTCACAGGAGCTCCTCACTGGCCCTGAGGAGAGCTGGGGGAGGGCTAAGGACCCAGACAGTAGCAGTGACCAGTCTGATGTCTCATAGAACAGAGCAAGGAGGTGGAGGTCTGTCACAATACCTGGATTTGCCCTGAAGCCTGGGTCCGCTCATGATAGACTAGCCCACAACTATAATTTACTAATCCTTTATTACAGCCTAGCACTGTGCCAAACACTTTACATGGACTATCTCACCTCATCTTCCTAAAACATGTAGAGAGTAAATGTTAGATAGTCTTGGCTTTTCCAACAACTGACCAGTCTGCAATCTCTGCCCGGTGTGCTCATCTGCGCAATGGGCTTACAGCTGCAGTGAGTCAAGCTCTGAGCGCACAGTAGGTGTTAAGACTGCAGCAGAGCACCTGGTCACTTTGCCCCTCAGTCCCCCGGTGTCTTCGCTGTGGATTTAAGGGCCTCAGGCCTTCCTCCTTCCCTCTGCTTTGCCCAGCATTACAGGCAATGCTCCGCTCTTCCTCGCACATCCTGGCTCTCTCAGCCAGGACCATCACGAAGTGGCAGGCTCTGTGCCAGGAATCGAAAGCCCCCGGGAGAGCCGTTCCTGCATGGTCGCTGCCCTCACAGGTTCAAGGTTCTGTTGGGGCAGCAAGATCTGGAAGCACCTGGGCCCAGACTGTGGAGGGGGGGGGGTGGCAGAGGGCAGGAGGAAGATGGAGTTCCATCTTAATTCAGAGTTAGACTGTTCCCTTCCCAATCTCCCATCAAAGCCTGATGTCTTTTGAGAACAGGGGTCTGATGGGCTTCTGTGATGCCTCTGCTCAGCAGGGTGGAATAAGTAGAGAGGGAAAGGTAGGAGAATGGTGCCATTCTTCCTAGACCCATGGCCCCCGCAGGCCTGGCAGATGGTTAAGGCTTATTCCTTCCTTCATGCCAGTTTTGTGGGTTCTTCAGAAATGTCCCTTCCTTGGGATACCTCTCCCACAGTTCCTATCCTGTGATCCTTCCTCAGTCTCCAGGAGTGTGGCATTTTCTGCCCAGCATTTCTTCCCAGGATCTATGCCCCTCTAAGAAAGAGGTCTCAGACAGGCCAGAGGTGACCTCCAGTCCTGCAAGGTCTATGTGGGCAACCCTTTGACATCCCTTGCCCCGCTCCGGGAGGGGCACGGCCCTTCCCATTGCAGCCCCTCTGCCTACCCACTGTGGTCACAAGCCGGTGGAGTCAGGCTCCAGCTGGCTGAGCTTCCCCCATGGTGGGGAGTACCTCTCTCCCTCCCCCATGGTCTGCCGAAAAGGAGCCCCATAGCTTGAGGGGAAGGAAGCGGGATGAGGATTCACAGCTCTCTCCAGAGAAAATCCCTCTCTTAACCCCCCTACCTCCAAACTTTTTTTAAAGATTTATTTTTATTTTTTGAGAGAGAGAGAGAGAGAGAGAGAGAGAGAGAGAGAGAGAGGGAGAGAGAGAGAATCCCAAGCAGTCTCCATGCTCAGCATGGACCCTGGTATGGGGTTCGATTCCATGACCCTGGGATCATGATCTGTACCAAATTCAGGAGTCAGATGCTTAACTGACTGAGCCACCCAGGTGCCCCCAAACTCTCTTTTTCAAGCCTTGAATGGCCAAGGGGCCTAGGAAGTGCAGAAATTGTTCTCAGACCATTTTCTGTGGTCTAAAATTCTCATGTGCTGCTGTGGCTTAGGGACTTCCATGTCTACTGCATCATGGGGTCTTGGTTAACACAACAAAGTTCCCTCCCTGTTACAAGCTTACTGTTGGCAAAGTAGGTGCCTTCATGCTCTGGCAGCAGGCCTGTTACTGACAGACTTTCCTAGCATTGAACAACATGGAGCAAGAAACTTAAAACCACCTCATCCTCTGACTGAGAAATTTGTTCTGGGAGACCATCCAAAACACACAAAAAATTGTTTGTGTGATGGGTGTCTTATAGCCTTGTTGATAACAGTCTCACCCCAACATGACCAGAAGGGATGGGTGCATAAGGGATGTTGCATCTACATTATATAACATGTGCTACACATGTCAGGAATGACATGTTCTGTACGACTGAATAGCGGCAGATGGCTTAGCGTGGTGGTTCTGAGCGAGGCTGCTGGATTTGAGTCCCAGCGCTGTCCATCATGAGCTGTGTGACCTTGGGAAAGTCACTTACCTTTTCTGAACCTCCTTACTCCATCTGTAAAATTAGCATAATAACAGTACCTAACTCGTACAATTGCAATGAGGGTTAAATGGGCTAAAACAGGGAAATTACTTAAAACAGGGGAAACCCAATATGCCAGCTGTTATCATCAGTACTTGGGAAAAGGCTGTGGTTTAATAACTTAGAAAGGGAAGAATTTGAAATTGTATATTGAATATGACCAGATTAGCCATGGAGAGTGCACTCCAAAGCTGTCTAAAGAAACAGGAAGGATTAATGTCAAAATAGTGTCACCGGTTGCTTCTGAGTTGCAGGGTCATTAACGATCTTGATTTTTTTTTCTTTAATTTTTCTGTATTTTATATATTTTCTTTAACAACATTAGTGGAGAGTTCACCATCAGTGTGGGGTTCAAGAGAGCAGGGATGGGAGGACAGGGAAGGCAAAATCAAGGAAGTAGGGACTACCAGTAGCTCCATCTGATCTGGACCATGTGCCTCTTTCTGGACCACATTCACCTTCTCATTACCTCCCTCTGCCAGCCTCCCCTGTGGGCTATGTATGGCCACTTCATTAGGAGTACAGAGCCCTGTTTGAGGGAGGTGACAGAGCCACTTGTTTCTTCTGCCTAGGACCTGGCAAGATTAGTTTACCTGAATGGTACCTGAATGCACTAAGCATGTGTCACTCAAAGCAAGGGCCAAACTAGGGGAGAGAGGACAAGGGGCAGGGGTGGAAGAGAAGGCAGACAGGACTGTGAATCCACCTGCTAGGCCTGGGGGCCAGTTGCATATAGACTCCTCAACCCAACTGTGCAGCAACTTGGCCAGTTCTATGTGGGCCTTAAGGTGTGGTCCTGCCAACAGCTGGCTCCACTCCTGCCATCTCTCCCTGAAGAGGAAACAACCTTTCACCTGGTCCTTATAGGGAGCAGTTGAGCCAGACCGGGTGCCTCAGGAAAGAGGCGTGCCATTTGAAGTTCCCATGGGGCATGGGGGATGATGAATGGGTAGCTGGGTCAGCCAAATGTCCTTGGAGCAACCTTACCTTGGGGTTAAGAATCTGTGATTCTGATATGTAGCACTAGGTGGCTTCTGTCCTGAGTCAACCAGCTTCCTCTGTTTGTGGGGGAAGACTGAAGCCCCATCTGGTCCACTACTGGGCTACAGACATAAGTAGACACATCTGACAAGTAGGTAGAGTGTTTTTTTTTTTTAAGGTTTATTTACTTTAGAGAGAGGGAGAGAGCAAGTGTGCAAGCCAGGGAGGAGCAGAAGAGGATCTGAAGCGGGCTCTGTGCTGACAATGGAGACCCCAGTGGTGCAGGGCTTAAACTCACAAACCATGAGATCATGACCTGACCCAAAGTCGGACACTTGACTGAGCCAGCCAGGTGCCCCAGGGATGGACTGCTCTTAGAGGCCAGATCTCAGGTCCCAGAGAGAGGAGCCTCTTGGAACTGGCCTAGCAGTTGGGCCTGGGATGAAGTTAGAGGGCACGGTTCTGGACCCACCAGGGTTCTGACATGACATCCCACCACAGGGGCATTAAAGGGTACCTGCAAGGGTGGGAGGATCCTCTCACTGAGCTGAGGTCCTATGTTTAAGCAGGTCAACAATGACCCTCACCAGGGTATCAAAATGGGGGGGTGGAGTTACCCTTCTCTATTCCAAACAGCGTCAAAGGTAGTAGTTACAGACCTAGGGAGAGTGTGTGTCTGTCAGGATGGCATCATTAAGGACCCTTCAGGACCTTCTGGCTAACAAGGATTCATAGATGGCCAACACTGAGGAAGCCTAGAGGCCAGTGCCAGGGGTGGGGGAAGCCAACACCAAACCATGGATGGTGGATACAGATAGGACCCCCCAAGAGTGGGTTGGCCAGTGTGCCCAGTCACTTCTGTATCCACAGGTTCTCTCAAGAAAGCACAGGCTCAGCTCAGCTGTTGACTTGATAATTCCTGGGGCAGCTCCTTGGCCTGGAGGCTCCCAAACAAAAGAAGTCCAAAACTTATACTGTAAAAACCACAAAACACTTTGTAAGAAATTAAAGTAGATGTAAACAAGTGGAAAGACACCCCATGTTTGTATGAAAGGATTTAATATTGTTAAGTAACAATATTAACAATATCAACAGAGATAAGAGAGAGCGAGAGTATGCACATGTCAGGGCTGGCCTACGCCTCTATGCTCCTTCAGCCCTCTGTGTCCCCCTAGTGGCACACTGTGATTGGGGCTCGGGTACTTGTCAGGCTCTCTACTGGATTGTGGGGACACACTTCCCTGATGTGTCCCCTGGTGAAGGGAGATAACAACAGAAGGCTTTCAATGCCATGTGAAGAACTTGGACTTTCCCTAAGGGTGACAGAGAATCACAGGGAGCCCTTGATCAGGGGAGTGGCATGACTCAGTGTCCCTCTGGATTTATGTCTCCTCCCTGCCCAAAATGGACTTCCTGGTACAGTCCTGGTGTCAATTGCAAGTGTTTTTCATGTAACCCTCAGCAGCCAGGAACTGAGTCTGATGGAGGAAGGGTATACATGGGATTAGACCTGTAGGATGACCTGTGAGGGCAGGGAGAGTCCTTGTGATATGTATTAATATCCAGATGCTCCAAGGGAGTGGCGCATTGATCCTAAAAAAAAAAGAAAGAAAGAAAAGAGAGAGAGAGAAATGTTTGCCCCTGCTGAAATCCTCCGCATCCTCTTCACCTGTTGTAGCCTGAGTGGGTAGGCCTCTTCTTTTCTGTGACAACTGCCTGACTGATACACTAGTCCAGACACGCTCCCCCAATCTCTTCTCCTATGTCATGGTAGGTGCTGTGGGTGCTGTGCTGAGCTTCCCCAGAAGTTGGTCTCCCCAAGCTGGGAGGGCAGGGAGGAGCCTACCCAGGCCATAAAGGGTTAAAGCACTAGGGCCAGGAAGCTGACATCTCAGAGGCTAAGAGTCAGGGCTCTGGCCCTGCTGGATTCTGCTCTGTCTTGTGCAGGGGAACAGGGGACAAGTCTGGGCAGCACAGAGAAAAGGATCTCCTTTAGCCTGAGTTAGAGGCCTTTGGGGGCTAAGATCCGTTCTAGGCTGGATCCTTTGAGGTCTCAGGACTTCCTCCTACCCCAGGACTGCCTTTGGGGTCCATTCACTCTTCTGGCCAAGGAGGACATCTGTATAGGACTGAGCATAGGTTTGGTGGCTGAAGAGCCTGGGTTCACACCCAGCAGTCACCATTCACATACTTTCTCAATCTTTTACTTGCTCTTCAAACACCCCTGACTCCAGGTCCTACTGATCCTTGTATGGAAGACACAGAGTGGGGTCAAGCTGATTTCTATTCTCAGAGACAGGAAAGACACACACAGACAATGCTAGCCTGGAGTGGGCTATGCTGTAATGGACATAGACTTGGGCCTAGAGAAGGCAGGGGAGGCTTCTTGGAAGAGGGAGCTTGAGGAAAGAGCTGGAACTTGCTATGAAGCAAGGGGGAAAGAAGAGGGAGGAGTTTGTACAGAAGCCCATAAGGTGGGAAGCCAGTGACATTTCAACAGAGCGCAATGCCAGTTATGGAGGGGCTGATTCCTTAAGGGACATGTCTATACATCAGCTTGATTTGAGTTAAAGTTTCTTAGCAGGGGGAGAAAGAAGCAGTGTTGCTGGGACTCTGCCACCACTAGGGTTAGCCCCCAGCCAAGAAGGCCCACACCCTGCCTCAGAGCTCCTCCTGGGCCTTGCTGCCCTTCTTCTTCTGCTGCCACTGCTGGAAATTGGCGGAAAGTATCTCTGTCCAGAGCTGCATTCGCGCTTCTCTTAGCTTCTGGCCAACTCGTAGTGTCGGGGTGATTTCCAGGTATTGCTCCAACTGGTTGAATGGAGGCCAAGGAGGCAGCCCGTCACCATTGGGGTCCCTGGGTGGGAAGAATGAATGAAGGCCAAGGCTGTCTGCTTTATCCCCTGGGGGAAGATCTGCTTGGTAGAGGCCCAAAACCAGGTGTGTCCACTTGCTCACTCACCCTGTCCGGGCAAATTTGGTCCACTGGGCCATCATGGTGAGGCTCAGCTGCTTCTCCTCTTCTGTAGCTTCTGGAAAGGCTAGGGGAGGAACAGACCTGGATCAAGGTCAGGTGGGTCCTGGAGAGAACCCAAGGGTTCCCTGTGCTGACTGGAGACCTCTGTGCCTGCAAGCCCCACGCTAACCTGTTGGAGCCTACAGCCCAGGGATCACATGTCTATCTGCCCTCACCCAGCAGGGAGCTCTCATCTGTGAGGAAAGGACCCCCGAATACAAAGGCAATCTCGGCCCCATGGTCAGCCTTCACCCATTCTGGCTTGATCTTCCCAAAAGAACTGGGTCGATGCTGGAACTCATAGAAGAAGATGGGGGCTCCAGAATCTGTAGAGAGAGGGTGGCATCAGAGTTAGGTACCCTCAGCCTGATCAGGTCCTACCTCTGACAGGACTGGCTCCTGGTAACACCAGAAACACCAACCCCAGTAACAGTACTGATGATGACACCATAATTATCAGCAAACGTTTACTGAGCACTTGCTGGCTGTCATGCACCATTCCATGTGCTTAATTTCATCCTCATAACAACCTATGGGTTAAAGTGTATTATTGTCACCATTTTGCAGATGAAGAAACTGAGGCACAGAGGGGTTAGGTATCTTGCCTGAGGTCACAAAGATAGGAACGTGGTGCTGTTCTAGGGCTGTGTCAGGGACTAGCCACTAGGCTTGGAGGAAGCAAGACTTTTCTCCTAGGAGAAGTACTGAATGTGGGAAAAATCAATGAATGCCTGAGAATTGAGGATGGGCCCTGTTGAGAGACCTTCGACAAGTCACTGCACCTCTCTGAGAGCTTGTTTGGAGGTTCTAGCAGGGGAGCACAACTACTCATATGCCCTTGACTGAAGAATGGTCTTCCTCTATTGGGGAAGGTTGTCCTTGACAGATCGTGTGGCTTTGGGAGGGACACACATGGAGCACTGAGGGAGGAAGGGAACACCTGCCTAGCCAGTCAGATCCACTGAATCAACCCTGGCGATCAACTGTGACAGATGTCACAGCCAGATTGCCCTCAAATCCCCACTGCACATCTCTGAGCCTTGGTTTTTTCCCCTGCAGAGTGACCTGCCAGAGTCACTATTAACACTGCATTTTGGAGAGGAAGCAGGTGTGGGGGTAGCACCAGGGTGTGGGGCCATGATGCCTATGATAACCCAGCTCCTGGGCCAAAATGGGAAGGGTAGGGCAGGTGAACAGGGATAGGCTCACCTCGGAGGTTTCTTAAGAAATCCACGCTGGGAAAGATCATGATAATGTCAGCCATAATTTCCTGGAAGGCGTTGCGTATGGCTTCTGTGTCGAAACGGCTGCCTAAGTATTCTTCTGTGATGGTGGGGATCATCTCGGGGGGCACCTCCTGGGGCAGGAGGCCAGGCTGAGGCATGCTCAGTTCCCACAGCCCAGCAGACCCTCCAAAGAAACCTCATACCCTCCAGCATGGCCTCTTCATATCCCAGGGCTCGTGTGCCAGGGGCCAGCCCTTGCCTCCCTTGGTGGTGCTAGATAATGTCGAGGCAGAATAAGGTCAGACCTGGAGTCAAATGCTATTTCTGCAATTGCTGCTTGGCTACGTGATCTCATATAGGTTGCTGAGCCTCCCACAAAGTCAGTTCCTGCCTGGCAGGGTGATGTGGCAGACTACGTGAAGTTCCTAGCTAAGGGTTCTGGTCTTGAGCTATTGCCTGGTTGACGTTAACCAGGGAGTTGGTGAGAGAACAAATCATGGGGGCTCCACGGAGCTCCAGAGAGCAGTGATGAGGTCGTATGAACGGAGAGGGCTCTGGGGGTTCCAAAGAAGGGAGGGAAATATGCATAGATTGAGCACTTTTCAATACTAGCTCCCTATTAGACTTTCCAAATAGACCATCCATTTTCCTTGTATGGGAGGTATATCCCCATTTACAGATAAAGAAATGGGCTCAAAGGGATTAGGCTAACTGAGGACAGGTAGCCAAGGCTGGGATTGGACTCCAGATCCAATTTGCTCCACACCTGACTGGATGATCTTAAGAGCTGAAGCTATGGGATCAGAGCCGGCTCAAACTCTGCCTCTGCCCTTATCATGAGACCTTGATCCATCTACGGGATAATGAAAGTATATTTCACAGGGATGCAGTGAGGATTGAAGGAGATGATTGCCTTTTGTAGTGCTCAGCACGGCAGTCTCTGGCACATAATATGGGCTCGGTAAGGGGCAGTCCATGATGAAAATGATGATGATGATCTTCCTCTGAGAACTATACTGACTCACGTCCAAGGGGATTTCTAGGTGGAACTAAATGTTAGCAGTTGGACCAAGGGGGTTGGTGGTGTGTGGGTAGCTGTGGAGGTTGGAGGGTAGGAAGAAGATGGTGCCCTACTATTCTGGATAGGATACCCACTGGACTACCACTTCTTCCCTTTAGACTCACCAGAATGGTTAAGTAGGGTCTCAATATGGCCAGCATATCCTCCAGGCTCATTTGACCCATCTTATCCAGGAGACCCCAGCCCTGTGGGGACATCAAGGTCCTCTCAGCACAGCCTGATCATTGCCCACTCCGAACCATGAGCAAGCAAGTGTTTACAGTCCTGTGAACAGAGCTAAGTGTGATGAAGCCCACAAGTCCATAGACCTGAAAAGATAAACCTCAAATCAGGGAGGGAGGAAAGAGCACCAAATATAACAGGCACGTGAGTCATAGCAGTCCCAAAAGGTGTTCAACATTTTCACAGAATAACATCAAGACCCCCAGGTGATTAGCAGGGCCTACAGGGAAAGTTAAAATGTTGTTTTTAAAGTGAAATGTTGGCTTTATATGTTACAGTTTTAAGGGCACAGTCTTTGGGTTCAAATCCCAGCTCTGCCACTTGCTAGATCCATGACCTGGGCCCATTACTAAAATTCTCTGTGTCTCAGTTTCTTAATCTATGAAAAAAGAATGACAACATCCTGCCTCATAGGATTGTTATGAAGACCAGAGTAGTAACTACGAAGACCCTGACATACAGTAAGCAAATTCACAGTACATTCGTGGCTGCCAGGCCCTGGGGAGGATGGGATGCAAAGTGACTGCAAATAGGTATGGGCTGAATTTTAGGGTGATGCAAATGTTCTGGAATAAGATAGTGGTGATAGTTGCACAACTTTGCGGATATACTAAAACCCACTGAATGATACACTTTGTAAAAGGCTAAGTTTTATGTTATGTAAATTACATCTCAATGAAGTTGATATTTTAAAAATTATCATCTGCAAAGCTGGTAAACTTGCAATGAAACCTGTGGACTCTAGCTGCTGGCAATAGTTTAAGTTGGCATAGTAGCAATTTCACAAAGTGCTCGGCCAGTGGCAATACATAAGAAGTGGAGAGGTCTCCAGAAAGGGTATGGGTTACTTTCCGTGGTTAAAGCTTACACATGGACGTTTAGTAAACATCTGGTTGGTCGAAAAATCTACAGTCGTGCCCACATGGATAACAAGGAAAGTGAAGAGAATTTCTGCACCAGCAAAGAGGGGAGCAGCTCCCTGTTCCTGAGACCCAACATGCCTATACGTCGCAGGCACAGCATTCTGCTCCAGGCAGGCTTGTCCAGGTCTTGGGACAAGACTAGCCAGGTTGGCTCTTTCTCACTCTTCCACTCATGGCTCTAAGTAGACAGTGTGGGGCCAAGGCTGTCTACCAGAGTCCAGGGTACTGTTTCCCCTTTACACTCATCAGCCATCACACACACACACACACACACACGCACACACATACACGTCTGGCCTGGAAACTCCTACATGCTTTATCCTTGAGTGTCAAGATTGCATGAGCCTATCATCCAGCAAACACCCAAATGTCACCTTCCTCGGGATCAATTCCAAAGGAATAAATCAAAGGACAAAAGCTGTGGACATGAAAATGTTCATCCTCTTAGCTTCAGTTGTAAAACTAGAAAGTGCCTAAGTGCAGAAAGTAAGGACTATTATGATTCCTTTATGGAAGGTTTTGCAGTCATTAAAGTTAATCACTGTGAAGATGGGTAGAAGAAGAATGATAGGAAAAGATGCTCGAAGGAAAGCATGATGTTAACACTCTGTGTAGGGAGCCCTGTTTACCTGGAAGGGACTGGAAGGCACTTGGGCCATGCTGTTACTCACTGGCTTGGTGTTGTCTGAAACCTGAAAGTCTCAGGTAATTAGTCTCTCAGACACAGAGTCATACTAACCAGTCTCATAGACCTTGATGTATAAAGCAGACCCCAAGGCAAGAATACGCTGCGAATCAGTACTGCCCAGAAGGCTACTTTGTGCAAAAGCTTGGTTCCCAGGAAGAAAACATTTGCTTTGGGAAAATTAATCTGTGTGACCTTAAGCAAGTCCCTTAAACCTCTTTACTTTCTCACCTATCAAATGGGAGTGTCATGTCACAAGCTCTGGTGATGAAGTTGGGGTAGCAGAGGATTGGCTGGGACAGGACCTTGAAGGACACAAGAGCCAGAAGACACTCACCTTGGGGATAAGCCAGCCAAACTCATGATTGTTGACACCCAGGAGGAAGGGCACAGAGTGGAACTTCCTCTCCCTCAAGAGCTCCCTGGGGCTCTTGGGAAAGAAGGTGCCATCAATGGTGTAGTTAGCTGTAGTGTTCTGCAGGAGAAAGCAAGGCAGGGTTCTTCCCAATCAGGCCCATGCCTTCAAAGATGGCATTTCAGGGGTAACCTGGATGTATTCCTGGGCAGCTGAGCCTTACAGAGGATAGAGGTCACCACGGTTAGAGGACCCAGGGGAAATAGGGAGACTTTCCAAGTAGGCCTCTTCCCTAGAAGACAGAGCCTACCCTCAGGGCTGGGGTGGTTCTGCATTCATGCCCCCAGGCCAGGTCAGGTCCTCAGCCCCTTCCCATCAGTGGTGGCTGCCCCAAGCCTCACCCCAGACTGCTGATTGCCTCTCTGCTCTCACAGGAACTGGACAGGACCCCTCTGTGCCATCGCATGTCCCCCAAGAGGTAGGCATACCAACTTCATGTTAAGGATCTGCTCCTTGTTTGCCTTCTCCCGAAGGCACTGCAACATCTCAGCCGAGGAGGTAGAGCTGCAGCCCAGGAAGTCGGCGAAGCTCTGGGGACAGATAAGAGTCTTGCCTCTCCCTCACTTCTCACCCCCCACCTTCCAGCCCTCTGCCTCCCACAGAGAAGAGTTACATCTATAGGGAAGATGGGACAATGATATTAGAGATGGGAACTTGGGACTGACCAGAGAACTGCCACCAACCCACCAACTTGGGTGGTCCCTAGGCACCTTGTGTGTCCGCCGTTACATCATACTGTCATTATTTGTGTGGGTGGCTGAGTCCCCTTTACTGCTCTGAGAACAGTGTCATTAACTAGTTAATTATATTCCCAGACCCAGGAGGGTCAGGAAAGTTTTGCCAGAGTGAATATGGAAATGAAATAGGGTTCAGAGAGAAGGGATTCCAGCATGGCCAATGTGGCAGAAAGGGGATGACAGTGGGTGCCAAGGCCTGAGCAGGCTTGGGGAGTCAGTGGAAGGTAAGGCTGGGGCTACAGGTTCCCAAATCCTTTTGTGCCCCAGTGGCACTGGAGGTTTTCTCTGAGCTTCCATAGGCCATATGTTCCTTTCATCTCTGCTAACAAGGGGCTCCCCGCCAGTGACACCCACTCTGGGACATCAGGGCAGTCACAGGATGGGGGGTGTGGTAGGTACATGTCGGGTAAGAGGATGAAATAGAGGCAGACCTGAGCCAGGAGTCTTGGATCAGAAGCCTGTAACCCGGGGATGGTGATGACTCCGCTCTGTGCTATGGCTCTGTGGAATAGCCCTGCAGCCAGCGGGGACAGGACCTGGAAGCAGTGTGGAAGACAGATGGTTGTCAGAGGAGGGCAGAAGAGCTGGGAGGTCTGGGGCTGCAGGAGGTACTGTTGCTAGCTCCCTGGGGTGACTCACCAGGGCAGAGACAATGCAGGCACCAGCAGAACTGCCAAAGATGGTGACAGAGTTGAAGTCACCTCCAAAGGGGGAGATGTTTCCCTGCACCCAGTGCAGAGCAGCCACCACATCTAGGAAGCCCCAGTTGCCAGGTGCATGCTCATCTCCAGTGCTGGGGGGCGGGGCGCAGTGGGGCAGTGGTTAGCGCAGGCTGGCTCCCCTCATAGACTCTCCTCAGCCTTTGCAGGTTGGCTCTGAACCAGCCACCAGGACAGCGGACCCTTCCCCGTTCTCCAAATCTGGCCTGGCTATCAGGCATGCTTTCTAGACACATGCCCAGCATGTGGTATGGGTGGGCCCAGCTGGGCAGCTGGCCAGAGCTGGTTCTCAAGTGCTGCCAGAGCTTGTTGCTCCTTGCCTCCAGTCCTTGCTGGGATCCTGGCCCCAGACCAGGAGCCAACACTTTCAGTCCAAAGGACCAAGTTCTCTGTATAATTCTGGCTTTGGTTGAGCCCTTTCCCAGGGTGGAGCGATGGGGAGCCTCCTTCTCTACCCCAGATGGCATGGGGGAGGGGCCCTTGGTCTCCAGCCACTCTGCTTGCCTAAGAAATCTGCATTAAAGGTCTAGTTCCCGAACTCCCCTCACAGGCTCCTCTCCCAGTGCCAGCAGTGCCCTCCACCAAGCTGGTAACCTTACCTGAGGAAGCCAAGGAGCCCCAGACGGTATTGGATCGTGACCACGACCACATCCCCATAGGCGGCCAGGGCAGACCCGTCTTGAGAGGTGGCAGCGCCAGCCACCAGAGAGCCCCCATGGATCCATACCATGACCTGCAGAGAAGCCATGGGGCAGTGACCCCCAGCTCCTGGGACACCAGCTACTCTGCCATCAACCCAGGGCATTCTTGGGGACCCCCTTCAGGCAGTACGGGAACGGGGCTAGAGAGAGGATGGGCAGGGTGGAGGTGGATGGGCAAACAGGGCCCCTTGGGCTGCACACCGGCAGCCTGGCCCCCATGGTAGCCTCAGCTGGACTGTAGATGTTGAGGATCAGGCAGTCCTCTGAAATAGGGAAGTGCTGGTGCTTTCCGTTCAACACAAATCTGCCGCCGTCCATTCTCTCCAGATCCTGTAGGCACCTGTGGCCAAGGATGAATCCAAGGGCCAGTGGGTCAGCCCACCAGCCCTGGCATCAAGACTCTGGCAACCTGCCTGCTTGCCCCCCTCCACCGCGGCTACTCACATGGCAGGGGCAGTGCTGGCATCCCGCACACCCTCCCAGGACTGTGCTGGGCGCGGGGCTGAGAATCGGCCAGGCCCCACAGGTGCCTCGGCAAACGGGATGCCCAGGAAGACATTCACAAGGCGATCTGTGCCCTTCACAACCACCTGCCGGCCTCGCACACGGCCCAGGGAGGTGTCCACTTCAGGCTGAGTGACCTCAGTCCCTGAGAAGTAGGACAGAGGGCCACGGAGTGAGTTTGCAGCCTCCACAGGGGATGGAGTGGCAAGTGAATTCACTAAACACTGACTCTCTGAGCACCTACTCTGTGGGCCGTGTTCTGAGGTCTTTGCACATAATGCTCAGACTGACCTTCCCAGCAGGCCTGTGAGATGGGCCCTATGATTACCTCCCAGTTTCTCCTCCAGCCTAGGCATGGCTACCTTTCTCCTCCAGGCCAGACCAGTCCCTCGAGGGAGGCTCTCCCGAGACCCACAGACCTGCTGTGGGGTTTTGCTTGGGCTAGCCATTCACCCTCAGATCCCTCATCTGCTAAATTAAGTGTAATAACCACATCTGTTCATTTTCTTTATTTTGACGTTTTGACAGAGGGGACTCTGGAGGGACTGTGGGTCCTAGGGCTAGCCAATTCTTAGAGATAACAGTGAGTAAATAACTCACTGAGAGGTGTGCCTTTCCGAGGCAAACCAACCAATCCAGAGACCAGGCCCCCAGCCGCCTACTCTGTGGGCTTCTCAGACTCTCCACCACTAACCACCTGCCCTAATCACCCGAGGACCAGGTACCACACAGCTAGGAACAGCCCCATGCCCCAGAGCCCACTGAAAATCTTCAAATGAGCCAATCTGAAACCTGCTTAGCCTGCCTTGCCCATTCCTTCCCCGGGAAACAACAAACAACAAAGGCTCTTGCCCACATTTTCCTCTCTCCTCCTCTCCCTCTTGACAGACCCCATGCTTCCCTGCATGCCTCTTGTTTCTAGGACCTGTGAGTAAGCCTCTTCTCAAGACAGTGACTTCTGTGTCTATCTTAGTGATTACACGAATCCTGGGTGCCCTTAAAACATAAGGACAATCATGTTTTCTGGAGATATTTCTCTCTCTCTCTCTCTCTCTCTCTCTCTCTCTCTCTCTCTCACACACACACACACACACACACACACACACACACACACACACACATACACGACAGCCAGGACAGAACCCCTGCCTGAGAGGATGCACAACCCCCAGCATTTCTTAGGACTGAGGGCTCCTGCTCAGAGGCTGCCCAGCCCTCCCCACCCTTACCTCACTCTTGTCCTCTAGTCTAGTCCTCCCAACAACCCCGAAGCTCCCAGCTCTGCAGGCTCTGCTGGTGTGTCTTACCAGTGGCTGTAGCAGGGAATGCCAGGAGCAGACAGGCCACCCAGCCCAGGACCCTGGACCCAATTCTTACCACTGTCCCCATGTTGCTCACAACTGACTGTGGGCAGGAGTTGTGCAGGGTATAATAAAGCCCCCATTGTTTGGCACAACCAATCTCTAAAGGGCCGTGTTACAAAAACCTCAGCAGACCGCCTCCTCTGGCTGGTGGCCAGCCCTAACATGCAATGCTTAGTGCCTAGGAGGAGGGCTCAGAGAGTGCTCTGCAGGGGTGTAGATGATGTAACAATCCCAGGAAAGGGAAAGAGCTGGGGCTGTGGAACTCTGCAGCCCTGGGTTCAAATACTAGCTCTCCTGACTCAGTGAACCCAGTATAGCCAGGGTGTATTTTGGGGGTGACTTTATCATGTAGGCCCACTCTCTTGAGGTTCCTCAAGTGACAGGGCAGAAGCAGAGCACTGCCTTCCAAAGGCCCTTGGGCTCCTGGCCAGGAGGAGCTGAGGTGTGCAGGTAGAGCTAATGGACGAAGAGGAGCAGGAAATTCTTATTCACAACTCCTATCCTACTCCAAATCCCCGGAAGATGTGATTTAAGAGCCAGATCTCCTGTGTTCAAATCCTGGCTCTGCCAAGTGCTGCCTCTGGGTCTAGTTTCATCATCCATAAAAGAGTGCTGATAATGAGAACCACCTCACAGGGTTGAAGTGGGGTCACATGTGTGAAAACACAAAGCATGGAACCAGAGCCAATGGAAACCTGTTCTTGCCTCAGGACAGGGGTCTGTCCAGATGTCTATCTCTCTGGGACAGCTCCTATCCTATGGAAGGACAGGACTCTCTTCTGGACCTGAGTGTCAGAAGCATGGCTGGCTGGGGGGTTGGGAGGGTGGGGAGTGTGAGGCACTGGCAAATATTTACTAATTCAAACAGAAGTGCTGGCTCAGTGAGGAACAGGGCAAGGGTCATGTCTACAGAAGATGCCAGATTCTGTCCTGGGGTTCCAGCTAGCATTCAGAGCTGGAGAATCCTAGGATCCAATTTCCCTCTATGGAAAATAACCAGTGCACCTTCCTGGATTGTCTTTGGCAACCTCCCAGGTGGGGGCGTTCCCTCTCCATGAACCTTGATCCATAGGTACATGCAGGAGAGTGAGAGCAAGGAGGGGAGAGACACAAGACAGAGACAAGGACAGAGAGACAGAGAAAGACACGGAAACAGGAACCAACAACAGTAAGATACCACTACATACCTGCTAAAATTAATCAAATGTACAAGACTGATAAGACCAAGTGTTGCCAAGGCTATGGAACAATTAGAACTCTCATAGATGGCTGGTGGGGTACAAAAATGGCATAGTCACTTTAGAAGTCAGTTTAGGATTTTCTTTAAAGATTAAACATGTACTTGCCGTACAACCCAGCAATTCTACTCTAAGCTATTTACCAAAGAAGTGAAAACATATGTCCACACAAAGACTTGTCTGAAAATGTTCACAGCAACTTTATTTAAACTAGCCAAAAATTAGAAATCACTGAAATGCTCATCAGCTAGTGAATGGATAACATGTGGCATAGCATACATGGAATACCACTTTGCAAGAACAAGAAACTACTGGTTGAATATCAAAAACGTGCTGAGTGACAGAAACTGGCAATAAATTATTCCATTTCTATACCATTCTAGAAAATCCAAACTATGGCAATAGAAAGCAATTCAGTGGGTGTATGAGGCCAAAGGTCATGTCTAAAGATTGACTCTGAAGCAACAGAAGCGTTCTAAAACTTGACGTGATGGTGGTTGTATGTCTCATATATTTAGCCAAATTTGTGAAATGGCGCACCTCAAGTGGGTGAATTTAGTTGTATGTAAATTATTCCCCAACAAAGCTGTTAAAAAATAAGTATGTAAATCATTCCCCAACAAAGCTGTTAAAAAATAAGATGATTAAAAAACTTGTACTGGGAACCCACTTTTAGAAAGTATATTGTGCATCCGCAGGGCTGACAAACGTGCAGAGGCATGCATGCTGTGGGTGCTCAGGATGCAAGAGAAGCATTATGCAGCAGTCAGCATTCACCAAAAGGAAAGCTCATTCCCTCTCCCTAGTTGAAGACAGCCCAGGCTTAAGGTTACCCTTGTCTATCATCCGGTGGCCACTCTAAATGCTTCAGGCCCCATTTCAGGAGGCTCTATGGCTGGGTTTAAATGTAGTGGAGGGAGAGAAGGGGGACTTCCCTCCTGGAAAATCCAGTGTGCGGAGAGGGTAAGTTGGTCAGAGGTAGGGGCATAGCAGGACTCCCAGGCCCAGGAGAAGAGGGATACAGCCTCTTAGTGACAGAGAAAATGTGCTTTGGTGGGACAAAGAGTCGGAGTGAACATAATTCGGTATCTTTGCACGCTGAGATCAAACACTATATAATACAGGGTCTCTTTCAGGGGTGGGTAAGGTGGGGGGAAGAAAAGTTTAGGTAAAGCGATGGGGTAAGCAGGAAAAATAATCATGGGGATGCTCAGAGTGAGTTGGGGGCTTTTCACAGCACCACTGAGAATAAAGGCAAATTTGGGTAGGCAGGTGGCTGGAGGACCCGCCCGCTTCTCCTGCACACTGCACAGCTGGCCCAGGCTCCGGGGGCCCATGGACAAGCTCAGGCCTTCTTCTTACAAAAAACGGAGTTGGTCACTTCTGTGGGCCACTGATAAGTAAGTGAGTGGGCGAGTGTTGTGTTTAAATGTTTATTTATTTTTAAGACAGAGAGAGACAGAGCGTGAAGCTGCAGAGGGACAGAGAGAGAGGCAGTCAGAATTTGAAGCAGGCTCCAGGCTCTGAGCTGTCAGCACAGAGCCCGATGCAGGGCTCAAACCCACAAACTGTGAGGTCATGACCTCAGCCAGTCAGACGCTTAACCAACTGAGCCACCCAGGCGCCCTGAGTGTTGTGTGTAAATGTCAGTGATAGATGACATTTAGTCTATGGGACAATGGCTGGGGACAGGGACTTTTATATTCTCAGGAAAAGCCTGGGTGGTCAAGATCTCAGAGCCTCTAGGCTCCTGGCATCCAGATTTTCTACTGACTACCTACAGATAGGAGAGCATGTGGGGCATGTTGAGAGCCAGGTGTGGGTAACATTTCCCAGAGCATCCTCCTTCAAAGGAAGAGGAGAGGGAGGGTAGGGATGGGGTAGAGGTGAGGAAGAGGGGGTGGGGCCCCAGGCTCAGTAGGGTGTGCACTTCCATTGGGGTTTGCCCATTCACGACTTTATGGGGGGATTCACTGAGTGTGTCTAACATGAGAGAATGTACACGGTGGGGGGCTTGGCAAGTAACACTACACAGTAGGCCCTTAATAAATGTTTGCAGGTGGGCTGGCTGGAAGCATGCATGAATGGCTATGTGAATGAAGGAAGAAACTACTAGCTCCTCAGGGGTGTGTGGGGGCATATCCGGCAGACCCCCACCTGCACTCAAGAGCATCCTTTCACCCCCAGACCCCCAGACACAGGGAGTTACAGCTCTGTGTGCTTCTCCTCTGCCTCCATTAGCTCCTGTATCTTCTGGGGTAGGGTCTTCGTCCAGAACTGGAGCCTGTGGGCCTTCAGGGCTCGGCCCACCACAGGCTGCAAATTCAACTGCAAGTATTGCTCTTCCTGGTCGAACATGGGCCAGTGGGGCAGACCCTTGCCATTGGGGTTCCTGTAGACATGCCCTCCCAGCAGGGCAGGGGAGAGTCGCTCTGAGCCCTGCTGAGCCCAGACCCGGCACCCCAACTGGAGTCAGGCAAGGCACTAAACAGACAGGGGGACATTTCTATACTTAGGAAAAAAACTACCTCCCACTAGAGTGTCAGCTCCACCAGGGGGCAGGGCAACCTGGGCTGTTTTTTCCCTTCCCATTAGAGGGCAGCTCTGTGGGTAACAGGGCACTGTCACCCTCTCTTCCCCATCACCTGGAGATGGACTGAGTGCTCAGCACTCATAAGGCCCCTCCCTGTTTGTGTGGGTCCTGGAGCTAGGGAAGGAACCACCATGCAATTAAGGATACCTGTAAGCTAATAAGGCACAACAATAAAGGGGGACCATGAATGGATTCAAGTCCCCACGGCCCCTAGAGGTTGAGGTGGGATGTGACATCTCACCCATTTCGAGCGAAGTTAGCCCAGTACTTCATCATCTTCCTGCTAAACAGCTCTTCTTCTTCAGTGACTTCAAGTATAGCGAGCAAGAGGACAAGGGTCCAAGTGAGCACCAACCCCAGTCCAGCCCCCACCTCACTCGCCAGCCTGAGTACAGCGTTTCCCTGGCTGCAACTCTGCCCTCCCAAAGCCTGGCTCACTGCCCACTCCCCTTATAGCCCCTGGGAGCCAGGCCCTCTCCCCCCCCAAACTAGGCTCATCTTTGTCCTTGAAGGCTCCCTTCTTCCAACACTGCAAAATCATTTAAGAAATGAATATGCCTTTCAAACACCCTACTCTGCACCCATGCCAGGCATTCATGGTTGAGGTGGGGAGAGGTGGAGGGAGACAAGGCCCCAGCCTGAAGAGTCTTGGATTCCAATTTTAGCTCAGCCTTTCTAACTGTAATATCTTAGGGGCCTGATTCCATCCTCTCTCTCCTCTCTACAGTGAGGGCTATCCCCCTCACTCAGGGACCCAGCCAAGGCCCGCATTCTGAGAATGGGGAGTCTCTGAGAGACCCTGCCCAGGAACACTCACCGTAGCCTCTCTGAAAGGCAGTTCCGAAGACAAAGACTATCTCATCACCATGGTCTGCCCTCACGTGGGGCGGCTTGATGTCCTTGAAGAAGCTGGGCCGATGCTGGAACTCATAGAAGTAGACGGGGGCATGCACACCTAGGGGGTGGGGTGGACAGGCCATGATATGGCTGGCCCTTCCCTGGGGCAGTCCTGCATTACCCATGGTGACAAGATAGCTAGATCCAATGTTGGTTGGAATCTGAACTATGGGGTGAGGGAGCCGTTGACTAGAGCAAGAGCAGTGGAAAGGACCTGGGTTCAAATCATGACCTTTGTTCAAACTGTGTGTGGTTTTAGGTAAGTCACTGAAGGTCACTGAACCTCAGTTTCCTCATCAGTAAAATGGGGAAAATGTCTGTTAGATTAGCCATGAGGATTTACTGAAACAAGGGACATCACGTGCCTGGCACCAAGGGGTCCAATTAATAGACATGGGTTGGGACCTGTACACCAACAGACCTTGCCAGGGACCTACGGCTCCAAGGTTCCCTCTTACTTGTCTGGCCTTAGTTACAGATGTACTCACGCTGAAAATTGGCTACTTGGAGTGCAGGGATCACGAACATATAGTCTCCCATCATCTCATGGAACTGGACCTGGAGGGTATGTGGGTCCGCACTGTCCCCTATGTACTCCTCCATCAATAGGTCAACAGACTCAGGAGACAACACCTACCCCAGGTGGATCAGAAATAGTCAGTTTAGGCAGGCTGGTGGCAGCAGAGAGGCAGCAGGGTCTGGGTTGGGGAGACCGATCCTGGGGTAGGTAGTACATGGAATGGAAGGAAGGGGCCTAACGCCATGGGGACCCCTCCTTTTGCTCATGGGAGACAATGTATGGACACAATATCTTGGGGATAGATCTCCCCTGCCTCCAGACAGGAGTAAAGTCCCTTTTCATTGGAGCAGAACCCCAGAAGCCTCACCAACATTGATGATATTTTCTGCAGAACAGCCTTCACAGTCTCTCTGTCCATTTCCTTCTGGGTGTCAAAGATGTTTATGGCCTGCGTAGTGGGGGAATCTTAAGTTAAGGGTAGGATGGGCCTAGATAGAGCTATGAAGCCCAGAGCCCTGCACCCCAAAGGGCTCCTGGCACCTGGGAGCCTGGGGCTGAGCCTCACCGAGGGGATGAGCCAACCGTATTCATCGTTGTTGACACCAATGATGCTGGGGACAGGTTGAAAGTCGGCGGAGGCCAGCAGCTCCTGGGGGTGCCTGGGCAGGAAGATCCCGTCCACCATGCCAGGGATGATCCTGAAGTGCTGAGAGGGCCCACAAAATCAAGTCCCATTTTCTTATGCCTTCTGAGTCCCATTCACCCCTTCACAGTTCATCTGAAACACCCATATCCCCCCTCTCCAGGAGGTCCTAAAGCTGGCTTAACATGGCCTGGCTTCAACTTCCCGCTCAAGGCTGTGAGGACACCAATGTGTGGAGATGGAATAACTTGCCCAAAGAATGTAAAGGATGTGCTCCCCACATCTGTCAGTCCTTTTCCTCTATGCATGCATCCACTCAGCCTAACCTCATTAATGGCCAGAATCTCCTCTTCACTCTTGTCCCGCAGGCAGTCCACCAGTGCCTCTGAGTCAGTCTGGCCACAGGCAGACATGTTGGCCACCATCTGTAAGGAGACCAGGCAGGGGCTGGCTCATGCTTCCAGGCAAGGGAGAATGATTTGCCCCAGGTCCCAGCTTGGGGCGGGTGCACCACAAATCTCACAGGTATTATGTGTGGATTCAGAGGTCTTTGCCAGAAGGGCCAGCCCACCTGCTTAGATGGTCCTGCCCATGAAGGGGCCCCTAGGGCAGCAGTTCTGAGAACCATAGAACATGCTCAGCCTCTGCGATGGCAGAGGTTGGTGGATGCTGATCCCCGAGCCCCTCAGCAATCCCCGAAAGGTGGTGGTTTCCCAGGTGCTCTGATGGCAGGGCAGTCCTTGTTGTCCTCATTTAACAGAGTAACAGAGGCTGAGAGATAAAAGATGAGGCAGCTTCCCACAGTTGGGGGTACTCACCATGGAGACCACATCAGATGAGTTAGCAATGAGGCTAGGCAACAGGGCCACACCACTCTCCATGATGGCACCGTGGAAGAGTCCTTTGGACATGGGGGACACGACATGGGAGGACACACTTGTGCCACCTGCAGACTCGCCAAAAATGGTGACACGGCCAGGGTCTCCTCCAAAATAGGCAATATTTTGCTGGACCCAATGTAGTGCAGCCACTTGATCCAGGTAGCCCCAGTTGCCAGTTGCATGCTTGTCTCCAGTGCTGAGAGTGGCAGGGACAGGGATCATGGGGTTGTCCTGGCTTCATTCAGCCGGCATTGCCCTGCCCAACCCCAGTCTCACCTGAAGAAGCCCAGTACACCCAGGCGGTACTGGATAATGACCACTACCACGTCCTCAAAGGCTGCCAGTGCAGAGCCATCATACATGGAAGCCATGCCCATCACCAGCCCACCCCCATGGATCCACACCAGCACCTGGGGAAATTAAAGCACAGACACCGTGTGGCTTCCAGCCAACCCAAGCCCCACTGGGGCTGCTGCCTAGACTAACCACCTCTTTGGCTCTGTCTGCCTAACCACATAGATAGAACTCAGGCAGGACAGGGTGGCATCTTCATGACCTGAGCTGAAGGTGACCCAATTTCTATCACCAAAACTGGGCCTCCGATACTTTGGGGACCTCTCCCCTGGCTCCGTTTCTCCCAGAACTCTCTCTGATGTGGAAAGAAAAGGGGCATCATTCCACATGCACATTAACTAAAGGTTAATGTGCATTCTCTCAGGGTGCCTGGGTGGCTTCGTCAGTTAAGTGCCTGACTCTTGATTTCGACTCAGGACATGATTTTGCAGTTTGTGGGTTCAAGCCCCACATTGGGCTCTGCATTGACAGTGCAGAGCCTGTTTGGGATTCTCTCTTTCCCTCTCTCTCCAATTCTCTCTCTCTCTCACAAATAAATAAACAAAAAAAGTTTCTCCATTCTCATAGGCCCAGTAGATATAGCACCTGAGTGGGTCTCCTTGGCATGAGTTGGTTGGGTGAGTCTTGGGTCCAGCCCAGGGCCACAGCTTCTGACTTCCAGGAGCAGTCAGGGTTCTATGACCCCAAGCCCAAGGGTCAGCCCCTCATGCTGGGTAAGAAGCAATCCCTTGGACCCACTAGTGGGAGGCTTCTTAACAGGGTCCACACTGCAACAGGGCCCAGTCTGATCTTATTCTTTCTAATCTTCTTGCCCAAAGAAATGTCCTCCCACACCCCAGCCGGCTGGAGCCTGGCACTCACCGGCAGATTGGAGCCTTCCCTGGCATGGACTGGTGTGTAAATATTGAGGTACAAGCAGTCTTCAGACATGGAGGTGAAAGGCAAGGTCATATTCAGCAGTTTCAGAACCGTTACTTTTGAGATAGTGACGTTCTGCAGACACCTAGTGGGGTCATATTATGGTCAAAACCAGATCCTGGGCCCAGATTTGACCCCCGCCTCCCTCAGTCCCACTCCCCCCGAGAACTTGATCACACATGGTCCTGCCCTAAATCCCCTCTGCACCAAGATACAGGCCCCAGGCTCTGGGGAAGCTGTGATTGAGCCAGTCTTCCAGAGAGGCCTCAAGGTTATAAGAGTCTTGGATACCAATCCTCCTGAGGCTGGGACATCTTGACTTTTGGGGATCTCTGTGAGAGCCATGGGTTGCATATGTTGACAATTACCACTGTCTTCCTCTACTCAGGCCAGGAACAGAGGAGTAGCTCACACACGTGTGCTGCCTGCATGAATGGATATTAATTCCTCACTAGAAGAGCAGTGGGACATCCCTCATCTCAAGTCACACTGTCAGGGAACCTCATCAGTCCCACATGGTTTCCAGTTGCAAGAACATACATATGCCCTTTGGCCAACGGCAGCTGGCCCTGTCACTGGCCCAGGAACTGCAGTGGGGGTCCTCCACTCCTCAGGGATCTACAGTATCTGCTGCGGGAGTCAGGGGTTCCTACAGGGTTCAGGGAGCCAAGGCAACCTCTCCCAGAGACACCTTCCCTGGTGGCAGAGAACACTTGACATAACCAGGACCTAGGCAGATCTGTATCTCTGCTCATCCCTTTAGCACTTGGAGCTAATGCCCTTTAAAGTGCCGACCCCTGAGCCTGGGAAAGTTACTTTGTCCTTCCAAAACACGCTCATGGAAAAAATGCAGGTGGGGATCCGTCAAACTCAGAGTGGAGACTGGCTGTGGAGGCTTAGATGAAATGAGAACTGCGACCTGGCCCAGAGTACCCCCCACCCCAGGGACTGGAGTTCCTTGGACTCCCTGCTTACACAGCTGGGTGGGAGGTCACATCCTTTACACCACTCCAAGATTCAGGGGGTTCAGGGGGTGCAAATCGCAGTGGCCCTAGAGGCGGCTTAGCAAAGGGAATTCCTAGAAAGGTGTGGACTCCCACATCCATGCCTTTCACGTGGACGAGGCTCCCCCGCACCTGCCCCGTGTGTGTGGTCCGGATGGGGCTGGCAGAGTCCTGGGCTGTGAACAGAGAAGGGGACATCAGAGTTGAGTCTACCAATTAGTTGCCCTCCCAGGCTATTGAGGTTGCCATCTCCTTCCTGTCTTCAGCCATCTCTAATCTACAAACACTTGCTTTACAAATTTCCTACCTTTAACCTTTGTGTGTCTACCCTCCCCCCTCACTCCTGCCCATCTCCACCCCCACTGTCCTTGCTGGGTCTGGCCCCAGCCTTTTCTACCACACTCAGTGAGGCTTCTTGGAACTTGGCACTATGGTTTAGCTCCAGGAGCTTCAAGCAAATGGTCACATAAGGGGTGAGAGTGTCCTTTCTGCCAGCCATGTGGGTCATATGAGGCAGTAGAACTGTGACAGTTGGACACTCAAGGCTCCTGTGCTTAGGGATCTCATGCTCTAGGTGGCAAGAAATGACATAAAGAAAGCATCCCTCATACAGGGGCACCTGGGTGGCTCAGTCAGTTAAGTGTTCGACTTCGGCTCAGATCATGATATCAGTTTGTGAGATCAAGCCCTGCGTTGGGCTTCCTGCTGTCAGCACAGAGCCTGCTTCAAATCCTCTGTCCTCCTCTCTCTCTGCCCCTCCCCTGCTTGTTCTCTCCCTCTCCCTCTCTCTCTCTCTCTCTCTCTCTCTCTCTCTTTCTCTCTCTCTCTCTCTCTCTCTCCCTCTCTCTCTCCACATGATATAATATCTGGGATTTGCTTCTTATTTGAAGAAAATAAAAGGAGAGGTGGTAGTCTAGACAAAACCAGGTTGCTCAGGTCTTAATAATTGTTGAAGGTAGATCATGGATACAGCAGATTTGTTATCTTATTCCACCATAGACTGGAAGCCTTTGATGCTGTATGGCTGAAGGCAGCCCCCTGACCTTGGGGTGCAGGGAGGTATCCAGTCAAGCTTCCCATTCTCCCGGTGTTAACTTCATTGGCTCCTGACTCCCTGGAGCTTCCCCGACTGCAGGTTCTGCTTCTGCTTCTGCAGAATATGGCCAGACTGAGCCTAGTTGTATAATAAAAAGAAAAGAACAAACCTCCCGAAACAACCCCAGGGATCTGTACCACCTACAGATCAGAGACAACAGGGGATGAGGGGCCTTGAAGGTAGACCCAGAAACTGGGTCCTGAAAGCAAGGAGCTTTTCAGGATGGGCAGTCACACCTCCCTGCCTTTACTCATGCCCTTCCTTTCACCCTGAACAAAGGTCGTTCCCATTTCTCCATGTGTAGGAATCCTGATCATGCACCTCCTCAAGGAAGTTTCCCTGAATTCCCCAATCACAGCTTATTGCTTCCACTCTTGAGCTCCCCACACCCTTATCAAAGAGTGAAAGGGGGCCTGGTCCAAGGGGAAGTGGCCATACCAGAGCCTGTCTGTCACTGGTTTTTGCATGTTCAGTCAGGCTCTCCCACCAGACCCACCTTCCCCTTCCCAGCCTGCCTGCCTACACCCTGCCCAGAGCACCTATCACATCAACATGGATCAGTATGCTTGATGCCACATCCTGTGGATAAGGCCTGAGTCAGCACTCACAGGTTCCACCAAGGACAATTGAGCAATGTTTTTCCAACACAAAGTTCCACTCCTCTCCCCAGTAACATGCTGCCTACACACAGTTCTTTGCCAGGTGAGCTATCTGTCCATGTCATTCACTGGGGCCACTGGCTTCCAACGCCTGAAGGTTATTATAGCAAAGGCTGTGACGTTGAAACGTCCCTGATCAGAGGCCAGTTTTATCAAGGATCCTTGAAGAGAAGCCTTTCCATGAAACCGTATGAGGAAGTTCTACCACGTACAGGTATAGGGAGCTCATCCCCTGTGTCAGGAAGTGGAAAAGCTGGGTGCCAGAAAGCGAGGGAGTGTGTGACCATTTATGTGAAAACCAAGAATGCATGCATACATCCATTCTTCAGCAAACTCCTGAGCAGTGTGTAAAAAGCCCTGGGGACCTTGAAGGAACCAGGATGGGATGGGAAGGAAAGGGTCAGACATATCACCTGTGCCTTTTTATGTCTTGTCTGTTATTTCTTTTTGAAAGTGGGTCCAATCCAAAATATTAACATTTAAAAAATATTTTTTATGTCTTTATTTTATTTTGAGAGACAGAGACAGAGAGTGAGTAGGGGAGGGGCAGAGAGAGAAGGAGACACAGAATCTGAAGTAGGCTCCAGGCTCTGAGCTGTCAGCCCAGAGCCCGACACAGGGCTCGAACCCATGAACCATGAGATCATGACCTGAGCTGAAGTCGGATGCTTAACCGACTGAGCCACCCAGGCGCCCCCAAAATATTAACATTTTTAAAGGGAGGTGTCAGCAAGTCTAGCAAATCATCCTGCTGGAAGGTCTTGGTGACCTCTAAGAGCCTGGTGAGCGGCTGGTAAGGGTGAAGTGGGGTGGGGCACGGGGAAGGGTTAATGTGGATGTCTGAGAAGGGGGAGCATAGACCTCTCTCATAGGTGGGGCCATTTTGGGTGAGAGGGTCACACGGGCCAGAGGGAGCACAGGAGCTGCAGAGGCCCCAGGCATGATGCCAGAATAGCCTAAACTTCTGGCAGCAGCCAGTAGAACCCAAAGCTGACACAAAATGCAATCACCTGTCCTCTGGAGGCCAAGAGGTGCCCTCACTCCAGATCGGTGCATGGGGCAAAGAGGAGAAGACAGCCTCTTTGACAGGCTTCAGGATGCAGAGGAGGGGGCTTGAGTTTGTAGAGCCAGATTCCCCAAGAGCCAGTAACCTTGACTGGGGCCCCTTTGGAGGGGCCTTCAGTGGGGCCAGGATGCTTTTCTGGCCAAGGGTGTAAGAGTTGCCATGGGAGGGCGACTGAGCGGCCGCTTTGCTGTGGAGAGAGCTGCGAGCACTGACAACCCCCACCTGCAAACCTGGAATGACCCGCACCATTTGAAAAGCACCAGTGGCCATTTTACTGCGGGTCAGATAATAGTTCCAGGCACCGCCAGGGACCGGGGACCCCCACTCTCCGATCTGGAATGTCTCAAACTGGAATGCCTCACCATGGAATTCCAGCATCCCTCACCCCACCGAAGTGAACAGCCAATTGTATCCTGCCACAGTCCAAAGATGCCCTTACTTGGCTATTTGCCCACCTGAGATCAAACCCGGAACTCTTGCACCCATAAAACACCTTGCTCTCCCATACCAGGCCCAACTCCCCTGACTCCCCACTCCAGAGTCACGGAACCTCGCCCAGGAATTGCAGACTCCAATAAAGGCTCTCTTGGCTCCATAACTTGATCTCTCTCTTTCCTCTCGCCTCTGCCTCCATCTATTAAATCTTACAAAGTGCCCAACACTTAAAGCCAAACAGCGTCAGGAATGTAATCATTGCTATTTTTCGGGGGCAGCGCCAGCTCCACCACAAACATTAAGAAAGAAACGTCCCAAATTACGCCCCCACCCCCACCCCTGCCTGCCTCACCAGGCATTGCTCAGAGCTCCTGGCCCTGCTTTGCCCCACAGTATCGTGTAACCTCAGACAGCCCGGACTCTCTCTGTGCTTCTGGGGGCCCACCCTTAGGGTTTCCAAGCATTTGTTCCAGCATTCGGTCTGTGGTTCTCCACCTGTTCCACCTCTCTGGGACCTTCCCTCCTGAAGCCTCCCGTCCTGATTCTGCAGAATCTGGGAGGTCCGACCCTCATCCCTTGCCGCCTGTCAAGGGAGCCTCACCCTGGCCCAGGAAGAGGAAAAGCAGGAGCGCACAGACCACGGCGCTGAGCCGCTCGCGAAGTAGGTCCACTCGCATGGTCTACACACAGCAAACGGCTGTTTTCACCCAAAGACAGCCCAGAGGACTATCCAGCTGCAGTTCCGCAGTTCCGTTAGTGTCTTGCACAAGGCGTAGAGTTTGGCCTGGGCTGGGAGTAGGCGGGGCAAGCTGGGAAGGGAAAGGTGGGTCTGGCGGGAGAGTCTGACCCAACTGGCAAGAACCAGTGACAGGCAGGCACTGGCATGGCCACTTTCCCTCAGCCCAGTCCTTCTTGGGCATCCTCCACAATACCCCCATGATACCAATAACCCTGTGCTTAAACCTGGAGTCACTGCATTCACTGTTCTTATAGTCATAGGCCCGACAAGGGTACTAGAGAGTGAGAGTAATAAGCTGCGGTTGGTGAACCCAGGAGAGCTTTCTCGAGGAGGTGCATGTTCAGGATTCCCACAGATGGAGATATGGGAACGACCTTTGTTTAGGGTGAAGGGAATGGCAAGAGGAAAGGCAGGGAGGTGTGACTGCACATGCTGAAAAGCTCCTCCTTGCTTTCAGGACTCAGTTTCTGGGTCCATCTCAAGGTCCCTCATGCCCTATTGTCCCTGATCTGAGGTTCTCCGTGGGCTTCCTCCCTATTCAGTCAGAACCTGCCTTTTGAAGTGCACACACGATTGAGGCATTATCTTAAGGACAACCGCAAATCAATCCCACGGCTCCCTGACCCGCCAAGATGGAGCTCAAGGTCATTTATCTATTTGACAAACATTCAAAGAGCACCTGCTAGTCCCCGTGCTGGGGACTCGGCAGGTCACTAACGAGCCCTAGCTGGAATGAGGATGCAGATGTGTCCCCTTGCTGGGGACTCGGCAGGTCACTAACGGGCCCTAGCTGGAATGAGGTTCCGAAACGCAATACACAGTGCCAGCGTAGAGGGCATTTGGTACGGGAGTGCCTGCCCAGCCCGAAAGGCAGATTTCCTGGAGGAAACGGTGCCTGAAGATAGTCCGGGCCGGTCTTTAGTGTCCCCGAGAGCCAGCCGTGCCTCCGCCGTCCAGCACCCTACGGGCTCGAACGGCCAGCAACGCTTGAGTGGCTCCTCTGTTTATTTGCTGAAGCGTCTGCATTTTCCCAGGTTAGTGTACAGAGGGAACGACAGCCACAGCTCCCCCCAAACCCCAGGTCTAGTAAGGCTGGTGTTGCGTGTCCCTCCAGCCACCCCGTCGCCACGCCACGCCCCCAAGCCGTTCCCCGGATGTGCTCCCGTAAGAGCGGAAGTGCACGTCTACTGCGGCCGGCAGCGGTTTCGCGATGGTGGGTGGCGGCGGGGTGGGAGGCGGCCTTTTGGAGAACGCTAACCCCCTTATCTATGAGCGCTCTGGGGAGCGGCCGGTGACCGCGGGCGAGGAGGACGAGCAGGTTCCAGACAGCATCGACGCGCGCGAGATCTTCGATATCCGCCGCGGCTGCGCGCGGGCGCGTTCGCGGGGGCCTGGGAGGGAGCTGATGATGTCCCGTAGTTGGTAGAGCTGTGTCAGGGCCAGGCGTTCCCGGCGCAGGGTTCTGAGTGGGTCAAGGCGCAGAGATCCTTTTCCTTCACTTGCCACATCTGATTCGCTCCATCAATGACCCGGAGCATCCACTGACCCTCGAAGAATTGAATGTAGTAGAGCAAGTCCGGGTTCAGGTGAGTCGTTCCCAGCGTCTGAGGGGGCAGGTTGTTCGGGGGAGTCAGAAAAGCTCAGCTGGGCATCAGGAAGCTGGCGTTCTCTCAGCTCACGGACTCCACAGAGGATTTTGTGAGGGGGGATTGCTGTGCCCATTGTATGGATGAGGAAACTGAGGCTTGTAGAAGTTAGACGACTTGCTTGAAGCAGCACACTAAGAAGGAGGAAGGGCCTTATCCTGAGATCTCATTCCCTCAACCAGGTGAGTGACCCCGAAAGCACGGTGGCTGTGGCCTTCACACCCACCATTCCGCACTGCAGCATGGCCACCCTTATTGGCCTGTCCATCAAAGTCAAGCTTCTTCGATCTCTTCCCCAGCGTTTCAAGGTAAATTGGAACTGAGGCCCAGGGTGGGACAGAGGTGAGCTTCTGCTACTGAGAAGAGCATAAACATGGACATCAGAGTGAGGCCAGCAAGGATCCCAGCTAGCAGAGATGAAACTGGAGGAGCCTTTCCACTTGCATGGGACAACAAGTATAAAGGCCTGAGCTGGAAAGTGCAGAAAAGTAGTGAGCGTGATAGGAAGGGAAGTAGGGAGCTGTAGATAGATTTGGAGCAGGGATGGGCACAGGCAACCTTTAAATCAACAGCAGTCAGCCAGTTCTTTGGATAGAGATGATGGAGTGGCTGTGGGTGGGTTTGGGACATAATGGAAGGTCCAGAGTCCACAGGCATGATTAGGACAAAGGATCGGTGGAGGGTGGGATATGGGGGAGAGGGGACAAGGGAGTAGACACCCACCTGTCTCCCTTCCAGATGGACGTGCACATTACACCAGGGACCCATGCCTCGGAGCATGCAGGTAAGTGTGCGCTGATGCTGAGCCATTGGCCCTGTGGCTTCCTCCTTGCCATGGTGGGTTGTAGGGCAACATGGAAGGAGGGGGACTGGGCGAGTGACTCCTCATTGGAGATGGCAACTTAGAGTGAAGCTGGCCTGACTTACGTCTTCTGTGCTTACCATGGTCTTCCATCCCTGTCCTTTCTCTTTCCTAAGTACACAGGACCAGGGTGTGTCAGACTTTATAGTACATGAGGCCACAGACATGAGCAGCCCAGTGGAAGGGATCCCAGTAGGGTAGGATAGATCTGGGCTCCAGTGGTTTGGGTAGCTTGGTCAAAGCTTAGGGGCCTGGGAAGGAGGTAACAGTAGATTGGTGTGTGTGTATATATATATATATATATATATATATATATATACACACACATACACACACACAAAGGCTTAGAAGTGGGGTTGGCTGGCAGGCTGGGAAGAGCCTGGCTTTGATCCTCCTTCTTGATTCCTTCCTACCCAGTGAACAAGCAGCTTGCGGATAAGGAACGGGTGGCAGCCGCCCTAGAGAATACCCACCTGCTGGAGGTTGTGAACCAGTGCCTGTCAGCCCGCTCCTGAACCTGGCTTTTTGCCCCCAGCAACACGCAGGGCTTATGGCCTTGTTTTCTTGAATCACTGACAGTAAGAAACTAACATTTTGCATTTTGTAATAAATCCTTAATTTATATTCATTTCCCATTGTGTCTCAGATTCTTTCATCTTGATGCAGTCCTTCAGGGTGTGAGAGGAGATGGTGATCTTGAGTGAGTTCCTATACAGGCGGGGTTGATGAGATGCAATTCATGAAAAAAAATTAAAACAAAAAAAATTTTTTTAATGTTTATTTTTGAGGCAGGGGAGGGGCCGAGAGAGACACACAGAATCTGAAGCAAGCTCCAGGCTGTGAGCTGTCAGCACAGAGCCTGATGTGGGGCTCCAACTCTCACACCGTGAGATCATGACCTGAGCCAAAGTTGGATGCTTAACTGATTGAGCCACCCAGGCACCCCAAGAGACCAGTTTCTTTCTCTGGGGATAAGTAGGGATATTAAGAAGCCTTGCCCTGGCCACTTCATCCTGCAAAAGCTCAGGTGTGATTGTGGGTAGAGACTTCCAGAGCCTCTTCAAAAATCTGCTGAGGGTCTACTGACAACATTGAGCCTGACCTGAGAGTGGGCATTGGCTGAGGGCTTTGCATATACTACCTAGTCCGTCAATCCTCCATCCAGCCCTGTGTGGCAGTTGCTACCCTTTATTATCCCTATTTCACAGGTGAGGAAACAAGCTTCTGAAATAAATTATTTACTCCCCAAGACCTCAGCCAGGGAGTAAAGAGGAACCCAAGCAGTTTAGCAGGTACTGCTCAATTAGCAGGGGGTACTGTTGCCTGAATGGAAGGGCCTGTGCCTGCCCCCCATGCCCCCAGCCCCCAATTCTCCAGGAAAGAGTGACTTCATTACCTAGTAACCAAGATCTGACTGCTCATGCTTAGAGAGGTGAAGTCATCAGCCCGTGTTGCCTGGTTTTTTCATGTGTAACGTGGGCATCGTTGTGACAATCACTTGGAATTGCTCTGTGGAGATTTAAAATGGATCTACACCCATTTCAGGTAATTTTCCAGGCACTGTACCTCCCGCCCCTTTCCATGGATAAAGAACCTCAGCACTCCAGAAAGGCATGGTGACCAGTCAGGGCCCCTCAGACCCAGGGCATGAGTGTCCCCAACCACCTGTACCCAGATGTAGGTTTTACCATGTGCATACCTCTGTACTGACAACCCCAATCTGTCTAAGGTGTCTGTGGTGTCTGTGTTCAACTTGGGGGTGGGAAGTCATTGGGGAGGTGAGTGTCACTGAGTCATTCAGCTGGCCTTCCTGGCAGCCAGACCACGGTGGGTAAGGGACATCAAGCTGCTTATGTCACAGCTGGCATAATAGATAGTCCCTTTGTCAGTCTTGACTCATCTGTGCGTGGCCCCTGGCTGCCTGCAGGGACACCATCTGTGAATCCTGGGCTAGTGCCCAGGCAACTTTCTGGAACTCCAGCTGTTGTACATGGGTATGAGATAGGGGTGGAGTTTTAGGTCTCTGAAGCCCTCCGTCAGGTGTGTCTGGCTCTGCTATTTCTGGGCTGTGACTTCTCAGGCTTGGGAACAAATCATAACTGGTGAGATTGACCCAGGGATTAGATGACATGTATGAACATGCCCAGCTATGTCAGTTTGTGCTTATTGTCATGCGCACAGCAAAGGGCCTGACACACAGTAAGTAATTAGTACAGGTCCACGGGATGAATGAATGAATTGAGCCTTAGAACAAAGGAACTGGGACATGGGGGCTGTTGTGTGAGGAGGGCTAGGGATACTGAAACCCAGCCAAGTTACCTTTGCAACCTTTTGCTACTGGAGGGAGGCGGAAAGGTGTAGGGTCCCACAGAGGGAAAGTGAATATGGGGGAGAGGGGAAGAATATCTGCATTGCCCCTTTCCTGGGAAGACCACTGTTTCGGACAGAACAGAAGCAGGAAAGAACAAGCAGAAGAGGGCCATGGATGCACTCAACGTGTCCTGTCCACACAAGGATGGTTCTTATTGAGATATGACTATGCCAGACATAGGCCAACCACTTTACTTCTGCATTTCGTGTCATTTATATCTTATAACAACCCCCATGAAGACCTTATCCCTGTTCTACACGGTAGGAAGCTGAGGCTCACCCAAGGTAAATGGGCAGAGGTGAAATACCTCGAAAGTGACAGCTGAGATTTGAAGGCTGAGCTGTCCTAGGTGTGTTCCAGAGTCAGTTTGCTCCTTCTGGGAAGCCAAACTTGGCCCAGAGAGCTGGGAGGACCAGGAAGTGGGAGTGGGGTTGGCTCAAAGTCATGTCCTACTCTTGGCTCCTGGGGCCCCTGGCCATACCAAGGCTTGTGGTTTGTCAGGCCTGCTGGGGAATGCTTGGGGCCTGACTGGCCTAATGTGGATGCAGTTCCCTTGCCAATGAAAAAACACTGCTGAAGTCAAGAGTTCAGATTACTTGAGGGGAAACCCAGCCCTAACTCCTTGTATGGCTCCCTGCTGGGAAGGGTCACAGCTACCCCACAAACCTACCCTCTGCTGGACATTCAGGGGTTATTTTCGGTGGCAAGGTCATATGTGAAGTGGGTAGGAATGGCCATCCAGTCCTGATGGGAAGTGTTTTGCTGGCTCTTGAGACCTGCATCCTGACAGGAGGTTCAAACCACAACACCCTTTTGCCACTGGACCTCATCCAGGAATCCAGAGCCAGTATGAAGTTGCTGAGCCCTCGCAGACCCCAGGGCCATAGGAAGGACACAAGTGGACAGGCCACCCCTCGGTCTAGCCCGTGCCTATTTTGGGGACATCAAGATCAGAGGGTCCTGCACAAACCCTCTCATACTTACTTAGCCAGGCCCTCCTCACTCCAAGGCCCTCTCATACGTTGCCAAGGAAACTGATGCAGCAGCCAGAGAACCCCATCCAGGTGTCCATGGCAACCTACAACAGCCCACTAGGATTCATCCATTCATGATGTTACCTGAGCCCTGAATGGGTGCCCCCACCCTTGCTACACTCATTACAATCAAACGTTAGAGTATGATAGCAGATCCCTGTCACAAAGTACCTCATAGCCTGCCTGCCCCCAAACTCACACACCCTAGACATAAGTAAGGGGGGAACAGATCATTTTATAGCTGATGACTCTGAGGCTGGGAGAGGAGGCAAGACCCAGGAGTCTGGAGGCAGAGCCAGATCTAGAACCCAAGCTTCCCCATGACATCTCCTCCCTTCTGTGCCCTGGCACCCACCCTAGGTCTAAGGAGGGGGTGAGCTCTGGGCAGTGGTGGCTAATTCCACCCAACTCCCCAGCCCCAGCCCTGCCCCAAGGGTACTCTACCCCTTGCCCCTCCTACATGTGAGTTTGAACTTCCAGGCCCTGTCATATGCCCTGAACAGTAGGCCCCTAGGGGGCTAGAGGGAAAGAGAGAGACATCGAAGACTTAAAAGTGGCTGGATCCAGCCCTGACTCTGGTCCAGTCCTACCCCTATCTACTCCTGCTGCCATCTGACACCTGTCTGCTAGGATTTCCTCAACTTTGGGCCACCTCCATCCCAGGAGCTGAACGGCCTGGAGCAGAAGAGCCTGGGGCAGGTATTTTTAGCAGAGCTGCTGGCAGCTGTCTGGAGGGTGCTGGGAGGTTAGGTGCTGCTGAGTTCATCCTTTACCTTCTCTGGCTTGTATTCCTCCCCTCCAGAAATCAAGTATGCACCTCTACCTGCAACACTCTGCCAGAGCACCTCCCTTCCTTGACTCCTTCCCCCAAACAGCTCTCCAGGTGCCCCCAGGGGCTCACGTGGGGACACTAGCTCACACCCTGAAGGGCACGCTCATCCTGTAGAACCTTAAGCTCCACAGGGTAGGGAGGGGGAGTAGGGAGGACTTGGTGCTAAGACCAGAAGTCCAGATTTAGGACCCTTGTATTTTAGTTCAGATATGGGTGGGTGGGAAGTGGGTGTCCTGAACAGAGAAGGGTCACGTCTGTCCAGCCCGTATTGGTCAGCTTGCTTGGGCAACAGGCCAGGGCTGGGGGAGACCAAGGGGAGAATTCGCTGTTAAAGGGCCAGAACTAATTTTTCCCCAGAGGGGAGTTGGCACAGTTGGCCTTTCCGGTTTTCCCCCTTGACCCCACCCACGATGGTATCCTCAACTCCAAAAACTCCAATCCCCCCCCCCCCCCCCCCCCCCCCCCCCCCCCCGCACCACTCAACTTACTCCCCTTCCTTTTGCCTCCTTCCCAGAAGAAGGGCCTTCCGCCACAGAGGCTCAGACCCAGGCTTTGTCTGCCAGGTCTGGTGGGGCGGGGTCTCGGTTGGTGCGAGGTCCTGGGAGGGGGTGGGGGATTCCCCCGAGGGGGAGGGGACGACACGTCAGCCCCCGCAGCCGCGGGGACTTGGGCGAGCGCGGGGGCGGGGGCGGGGGCGGGCAGACGCTTAAATAGGCCGCTCTGGAGCCCGCGGCCCAGAGCAGTCAGAGGAGGCAGCGGTAGCGTCGGGTCTCTGAGCCACGGTCTGCGAGCCACGGTCTGCGAGTGGACTGTATCCGGGTCTGGAACCTAGTTCTGACCGTGTCCGTGTGCGGGTGGGTGAGTGTCCTGGGGTAGCAGGGTGCGGGTGGTCTTACCGTCCGGGGCGCGAATGGACGAGTCCGGGCGCCAGGACCTTCCCGGCCGAGAGGGGACTGAGGCTGGTCCTCGGTTTGAGCGTCGTCCTACTCCTGAGCTGGGATAGGGCAGGCGCGCCCGGGGTCCGGCTTCCCACACCCTGGGCACCGCGGCTTACCCTGCGGCCCCCACTCCCGTTCCCCAGACGGCGTCGGGCGCGATGACTCTGAATGGCGGCGGCAGCGGAGCTGGCGGGAGCCGCGGCGGGGGCCGGGAGCGCGAGCGCCGTCGAGGCAGCACACCCTGGGGCCCGGCGCCCCCGCTGCACCGCCGAAGCATGCCGGTGGACGAGCGGGACCTGCA
>NC_043715.1:18204762-18362104 GCF_006229205.1 Suricata suricatta
CCGGGAGCGCGAGCGCCGTCGAGGCAGCACACCCTGGGGCCCGGCGCCCCCGCTGCACCGCCGAAGCATGCCGGTGGACGAGCGGGACCTGCAGGCGGCCCTGGCTCCGGGCGCTCTGGCAGCGGCCACGGCCGGGACCGGGGCCCAGGGTGCGACGCTCGAATGGCACGAGGGCTCCACCGAGTCGCTCAGCTCAGGGGGCAGCGACTCCGACGAGAGCGTTTACAAGGTGCTGCTGCTGGGGGCGCCTGGCGTGGGCAAGAGCACCCTGGCGCGAATCTTCGGTGGTGTAGAGGATGGGCCTGAAGCAGAGGCCGCAGGTGAGGGGCTGGGACTATTCAAGGGAGGGGAGATGCCCGCGTTGGGACTGAGGGCTGCAAAACTGGGGACCTGGATTAAAAGCTGCACATACCATGGAATTCTAAAGGCACTCTCAAAATCATGCCTCTACCTACCCATTTCATGGATGGGGAAACTAAGAGAGAGGAGACCTCCAGCTCTTGGTAGGGGAAGAAATGCCCAGAGTATAAGGCCCATATCTATGACAACTCTTGGAGAATGGGGATGGGACATCCCTCCCTGCCAGGGCTGGCAGGAACACAGCCAGAGGGAGTTTCTAGGAGAGAGCCCTGGGTAACCAAGACTCCCAAAGAATATGACAGTCACTATTCTAACTCAGGCCACTATGGTCAGAGCTACCTTGGGCCCGAGGCATCAGGAGGGAGGAGCACATAGGAGTGGCCACCCAGGACATTGGTAGCTTGGGGAAGAGGTGTCTAGGTGAGGATCAGGAAGGCACCCCATGCCCTCTACTTCCCACTTCCCAGCCCTGTTATTTCTGTTGTCACATAGTGGTCATAAGCAGAAGGAAAGGTTAGGGGGTCTCTAGGGTGGAGTTGGAAGGGGTGGCCAGAACAGTGAATTCGGCACATGGTGTGAGAGGGTGATTTTGGGCAGCCAGCAGGTCACCTGACTACTAGTCTCCTGTCTAGGGCACACATATGATCGGTCCATCATAGTGGATGGAGAGGAGGCATCACTCATGGTCTATGACATCTGGGAACAGGTAGGCTACAGACTGAGACCCAGGACAGGGTGGGAGGGTGACCCTGGGAGACAGAGGCCTGCTGAGAGTTGCAGCCTTGTAGCCTGGGCATGAGAATTATTGGATAGATGTGTGTGTGTTCCTCAGGATAGCAGCCACTGGCTACCTGGCCACTGCATGGCTATGGGCGATGCATACGTCATCGTGTACTCAGTGACGGATAAGGAAAGCTTCGAGAAGGCCTCAGAGCTGCGAGTTCAGCTGCGGCGGGCACGGCAGACGGACAACGTGCCCATTATCCTAGTGGGCAACAAGAGTGACCTGGTGCGCTCTCGAGAGGTCTCCTTGGATGGTGAGCAGGGAGAGGGTCAGAAAGGGAGGGACATCCTGACTGGGCTGTGGTTCATTCAATATTGGCTCAGCTCAAGTCCCTGGGGGTCATGAATGACTAAAAATGTTCAGGAAAAAAAACTGAGTGGGGGAGATAGAAAGCTGCTGCCCTCCCACTGGACTATCAAAAGCCCAAGAGGGTTGGGGAAAGGACCAAATGCACTAGGGGAGGTGGAAGCTGCTGGGCACTGAGCTGGGCCACCACAGGGCCCTCTTCTCCTGTCCCTTTTGGCCCTGGCCTGACAGATAAGGACTGAGGAGAGTGCAGAGAACTGGGATGGAAGGTCAGAGAGTGGATTTGGGGCCAGGGCCAGTCTCAGCATGGTCTTGCCCCTGGGGAGGATTCTCCCCTCTTGGGCTCAGCATTCTCCTCTGTGACCCCCAGAACTGAACCCCTCAGAAGAACCTAGCAGTGAGTTGGTGACGTTCTCCTTATAATTCCACTGGTAGATAACATCAAACCATGAAGCATTCAGCTGCTCAACAAAGTTCTCATTCTCTTGTGTTGACTGCAGTAACTATAGCATTTCCATTTAAATATCAGACTTCAAATTATTTCAATAAATGAGTTTCCTCCTATGGTCCTTTGTGAGCTCCTTAAACGCAGGCACATTCTGCCAGTTGGGTGACCCAGCAATGCCCTGGATCCTCTGTACAGAAGCTAGGTTCTGTGTTTCTGGGGACCACCCAGGGCTCCTCTTTCCATGACTCTCAAGATTCCTGAGGGGTAGCTGCTATGCGGTGGCCAGGGTTTGAGTGGGCTTCTCACCTACCTAGCCTTTGGTTAACCAGAATGTGCCTTTCCCCACCAGAGGGCCGGGCGTGTGCCGTGGTCTTCGACTGCAAGTTTATTGAGACATCAGCGGCGCTGCACCACAATGTCCAGGCCCTATTCGAGGGTGTTGTGCGCCAGATACGCCTGCGCAGGGACAGCAAAGAGGCCAATGCACGTCGACAGGCGGGTACCCGACGGCGAGAGAGCCTTGGCAAGAAGGCAAAGCGTTTCTTGGGCCGCATTGTAGCACGCAACAGCCGCAAGATGGCCTTTCGTGCCAAGTCCAAGTCCTGCCATGATCTCTCAGTGCTCTAGACTCCACCGGCACCTACTGTGTTATGCATACAGACGGGTAGATTGGTTGGCTGGCCCAGCCAACTGCCCTGGGTGCCTCAGGGCTGACTCAGACTCTGGGCATACCCCACTTCATGGTCATGGACAGACATTGCTGCCCAGGGAGACAAGCTCCCAGTGGGCTTCAAGGGCTGGGCCCACAGCGATGTGTGTTCAGGCTAGTGTGTGTCCTAAGCAGCAGCCTGAGCCCAGCCTGTGGGGCAGGCCTGTTTGTGGGGAAAGGACTCTATCTTTCTTCACACTTGGGGTGTGCATGCTCTGAAGGGAGGCTGTTCAGTGCAGGGGTTATTTGTTTACATGCAAATTTTTGTAATAAAGACTATTTCCTGATAGATCAGGGCTGTTGACTCTGAGTTTCCTCCCAGTAGGGGGCTGTAGGAGCAAGAAGTGTTCCAGTGGTTAAGGGATGGGGCCTCACTGCCCTGCCCTAGTGTGTGGCCTTGATTATCCTAATATTTGGGCTCTGATATAGCTAGTTGGATCAGAGGGGCAGGTGTGGTTGTGGCCTGGTTGGGGATCCAAGCAGCAGGAGGAGACAATAGCCCCTCCCAGCCCTGTTATCCAGATGTTTCTCTTGCACTGGGGCCTAGCAATGGCCAGCTGATTAAAGGTTCAATCACTCCACTGTAGGACAGGGAAACAGGCTGTCTGAGGTGCCAAGGCCCTGTCCCGGGTCTCACGGCCAAACAAGAACCCTGGGTCTGGCTGGGTCCTGGGCTGCTCTCTCTGTCCTACTCCCTCCTGAGGGGCCGGAAATATGCTTAAGTGGGGTAGTTGTGGAAGACTTCTGAGTCTCCCTGTCTGAGAAAGGAGGAGGCTAGTGGCCGAGGCTGGGCTACTGAGAAAGGGAGGGCGTCACTCTTCTCTCCTCTGGGTGGGGCCAGGCCAGAGCATCCCAAGCTCAGCATCGGCTATGTGGTGTTGGCAGAAACAGCTCCCTGGAACCCTCCCTTCCTGGCTCCGCTTGGCTGCCCTCATGGGGGGAGGAGCCTCTGGCAAGCCTTGCGATTCCCACAAGGTCACCTGAGCAGGCTCGATCTTCTCTTCTTTTTCAGAGGCACCCTTCCTTCCCAGAGGCACCCTTCTCAGAGGGTACATTGCCCCAGCCCTGTCAGTGTCAGCAGTTAGTGTCGGCCCCTAGGGAGCCTCGGAGGCTCTCACAGGCTGCTGATCCCTCCACCCACTGGTCTCAGTGGTGGGTGGTCTAGAGCCTCAAATACACTGTTCAGGTCATGTTCATTTATCCTTCATGTGCAACCCTCCAGGTCCTTGTTTTTGATCTGGTTAGGAGCTGCCAGGGCCAAGCAAGGGCAAGGTCATTACTGGGTCCCTGAGACTTGCCCTAAAGGGCTCCCAGTTTGAAAGAAGAGACAGTGACAGTCTAGTGCCTTCTCTGCTCTGATAGAGGTAGCACATTACAAGGGGTAGAGATTATTCCCAGAAGAGAATTTTGAATAAGCCTGGGAGCCCAGGGAAGGTTTCCTGGAGAAAAGAATATTTGAGCTGAGTGCTGAAGCCTGAGTAGGTGTTCACCAGACAGATGAAGGGAGGGAAGAATATTCCTAACAAGAGGAACAGAGTGGACGAGACAGAGCTACAGATGCTGGTGCACGGGGGAGAAGCGGAATTGAGTCTGAAACCACAAAAAAAGAAGTAATGTCTAAGCCCAGTGGGCCGAGAATTACCGACTGGGCTGTGTAGGAATGGGAGATGTGCCAGGCCAATGATCTCCCCACCTCCTGGGGCTGGCAGTCATGGATGCTGAGCAGCCCCCAGCTTTCCAAAGTCAATGAGTAACTTGGGGGGCTGGGCAGGGCTGGGCCTGCTGCTGTGGGCCAGTGGTGTTTTCCACTCCTGAGCAAGCCTGGCTGGACCGCCTACCTGCTCAAGTGTCCGCCCTGCCATACCCCACCCATCCCTGCCTGGCCAGTGCTCCCTGGAGAAAGAGCCTTTTCGCCTGGCAGCTGGACCAAGGGAGCCCGCCTTAGGCACCAGAGGGTGAGGGCCCTGGAGTAGAGGGGTGAGCAGGGCTGAAACTGGGGTTGGTGGTAGGGGAAGGACAAACACCGCTCTGTCCAGCCCCTGTTCAGGGAAGAATTCCCAGGAGCGGTTGGAGTGGGTGTCCATGCTCTACACACCCAGCTTCATGCTGAGTGCTGAAGAATGCCAAGATGAGGGCAGGGCTCCTGCCCTGGGGACTCTGTGTCTGAAGGATGGCAGTGGGTAGAGAAATAGGCCTCAAGACCCTGAACCATGAATCCTCTGTTCCAGGAGGAATTGTCCTGTGGTCAAGTCCTCTGTGACCTTGGTCAGGCCTTGCCCTTCAGGCTTTACCTACAACATGTGGTGACTGTAGGAAGTGACCCTCAGAGTCCTCAGGGTTTTACCAACTTCAAATTTTTGTGATATTCGGGGCTGTTGGGCAATTAGCACCTTGGGATCTGCATACAGGCTGAGGAGGCTATGTTGGGAAGGAAACAAAGGTCTGGAGGTGAAACTCCCATGGAGATCCTTGTGGGGCCAAGAACCAAGAGGCAGGATGGCTGGGCCTAGGGGCCTAGGTGGGCCTGGTTGAGGCATTGGACGCTACCCTGCAGGCAATAGGGAGCCACAGGCCCCTCCAAGAGGAGGAAGGGGAGGCCAGTCTGTTGCGAGGTCCCACTGGCTATTTGAATGGAATGGGCCGAGGCAGGGGACAAGGATGGGAGTATGTGGGGAGCAATGTCCAAGTGGGTGGGATGGGGAGGGGCAGCTCTGCGAGGATAGAAGGACAGGGGACAGGGGGAGACCTGGCTGACTGCCCCATAGTGACAGGTAGCCGGAGGTCCAGCTGAAGAAGGGACAGTTGCACCTGTGGGGCTTAAGGAAGCCATGGCTTGGGCTGAGTGACAATGAGGGGAGGGATACTCTCTAGGAGGAGAATAATGGGAGGGACCCCGTTGCCCACTGATCCTGGCTGCACCCTCACTGCCATGTCCCTCAGGCCCATCCTGACCATGGTCCCTACCTGGCTGTGGCTGCTTTGCCTCTCCGTTGCCGAGGTGAGCTGGGCCCTGCTTGACTCCTTCAGGTCCTGGCCCTGGGTGTTGGCACCCTTGTCCTCACTCCACCTGGACCAGTTGCACAGACCATGGAAGAGACTAGTTGTGGGGGGGGGGCGGTGTTCAGAGCTGGCTATAGGCCTGTTTGTGGGGTCAGGAAGTCAAAGGCCAAAGGGTGGATGGGTTAAGGTATGGCCAGGCCCATGGAAGGGGCAGAAATTCCCCTGCCTTGTCAATCACTTGTGGCAGAAATATAAAACCTGGAGACAAGGTGAGAATCCTCTCCCAGGTCTTCCCAGAGGCCCAGCCTACAGAACTGTATGTGGAAGTCCCAGAAAACTATGGTGGAAATTTCCCTTTGTACCTGATCAAGGTAAGCCCGAGAGCTGGCTGGGTTGCTGTACCCCCAAGTGCGGCTTCCCCTCCCCCCAGCATTTTTACCTCTTTCTTTTAACCCTGCTACCCTGAGAGTATGTGGTATAGTGAGAGTGACTAACAAAATTTCAATTCCAGAAGAAAGTAGAGTTTTAAGTTAAAAAATAAACAATTGGTGGCAAGGTTTCAAGCTTTAGAAAGGAGGGCAGCAAGTATTGGGTGTGTGAGGCACAAGGGAAAGAGCTCTGGCTTTGAATCTCAGCCCTGTGACTTAATGGTTGTGTGACCTCAGGCAAGTGCCAGCTCTCTCTGAGCCTCAGTTTCCCCACGTCTAAAATGGGGTCATTGGGTGGAGGGCCATCCCCAAGGCCTGGCTCCCACTGCCTTTACCTTGTTCTCCCGCTCAGCTGCCACTGCCCCCTGAGGAAACTGAGGGTAAGATTGTGCTGTCAGGAAACCCAGGCATGACAGCTGAGGGCCCCTTTGCTGTGGATGCAGAGTCTGGCTTCTTGCTGGTGACCAGGGTCCTGGATCGAGAGGAACAAGCAGAGTACCAGCTACAGGTACGGCTGGGCCAGATGTAGGGGACAACAGTGAAGGCAGGGCAGGGCACTGACTATCCTTCCCTGCCAGGTCACCCGGGAGACTGAGGATGGACATGTCTTGTGGGGCCCACTGCCTGTGCTTGTGCATGTGAAGGATGAAAATGACCAGGTGCCCTACTTCTCTCAGTCCATCTACAGAGTTCGGCTGAGCCAGGGCACCAGGCCTGGTGAGTGCCCAGAGCGATGGACTAACAGCAAGGTCATGTGGGCAATGATGAGGGAACAGAGAGTAAAGAGATCACCAGACACCCAGCATAAGCCCAGGGCAGCCAAGATCCAAGGCACCCCCATCCTATTTCTGTCCCATCCTTCTCTCCCCACCCTACTGAGAGTCCTCCGGTCCCATCCACTCTTGGCCTTAGTTTGTTCACCTACAAAGTGGGGTGAAAAGCTGTGGCTCACCTCTAGAGTCCTGATATGATAAGGAATATGGAAGGAAGTACCAGGGAGAGATGGGGGAGGCTTAGGAAACTCTCCCCACCCCACTCCACCTCTCATGGTTTGCCCTCTCTACACACCAGGTGTCCCCTTCCTCTTCCTTGAGGCTTCAGATGAGGATGAGCCAGGCACAGCCAACTCAGATCTCCGATTCTACATCCTGAACCAGGCCCCAGCCCAGCCTTCCCCAGACATGTTCCAGCTGGAGCCTCGGCTGGGGGCTCTGGCCCTCAGTCCTGAGGGTGAGCCTAAGCTGGGTATGATGAGGAGAGAGGTCAGGGAAATCTGGGGGAAGGCAGCATGTGACCTGTAACAGTAAGATGGGTTGGAGCTGGAGAGATGAAAAAAGGGTATTCTGGGTGGAGAAGAGCAAAGCACAAGGCTTGAACCTTGCATGGAGAGAAAAAATGGTGTGAATGGAATACCTCAGCCCTATACTCTGGACACCTGAGTCTAAGGGACAAGGCTAGGAGAAACCTGGGGGGTTGTAGCCAGGATGTTGCTGGAAGACCTTTGGACTAATTGTAAGGGAGATTTGAACCTGGGAATTCAGACCAGAGGCACACGATGGGGATGAAAAGAAAAGCTAACCATACATCCACCCAGCCAGTCACCATTCACCCATCTACCACCCAACCACACATGTAGTCCATCTATTCAAACATCTGTTCAGACTAACCCATCCACACACCCAAATCCTCATCCATTTACTTAGCCAACCGTCCATTCATCCAATCTATTCACTACCCATCCACTCATGTATCCCTATACCCATCCTAGTCATCCAGTCCATCAACCATTCATTGTGTGGATAGATATGGAAATGGCTTTGCAAACTTTCAAGTCCTGCTTGGGTGCTCACTATGGTGTTAAAAGTCATGCCCTTGGGCCAAGAAAGTATCCTGAACACCTGCCATATGATTGGCTTTGTGTTTGGTACCTCACTGAGAAGGATGCCCTAGACTCCTGCTCAGCTGACCATCCTTACCCTTCTAGGAAGCACCAGCCTAGACCAAGATATGGAAGGGCCTTACCAGCTATTGGTACAGGTCAAGGACATGGGTGACCAGGCTTCGGGCCACCAGGCCACAGCCACTGTAGATGTCTCTGTGGTAGAGAACACCTGGGTGCCTCTAGATCCTGTTCACCTGGCAGAGAATCTCAAAGTTCCATACCCACACCACATTGCCCAGGTGAGTAAGTGCCTGTCAGTGGCTGAAGTAGCCCCATGGGTCTGAGTCTCAAGATTTGGAGGGTAGGTCTGAGGCCCAGCCTGGCCCCTGCTCCCTTCCTACCTATCTATGTTCTTCCCTCTACTGTCCCCATCAGTTCCCATCATGGAGTAGGGCATCCAAGGCTCCAGGACCCGGCCCACAGCCTCTCACCTGCTATCCTCTGGCAAGCACAGCTCTGGGCTCTGACCTGAGCTGCCCCAGGTTCTTTAGGGTAATAGCTGCCACCTCTCTGCTGCCATGGGGATTGTCACCCAGGCTTGGAATGTCTCAGCCCTCCTCGAGGAATGCCCTGGGGTTAGGCCCAGCCTGAGAGGGCACAGAATAAACAACCTAGTCATTCAGGCACATTGGGCAGGGTCCGGGCTTGGAGCAGGGCAAGGCCACTCTGGACTTGCTACAACAACATGTATCCCAAACAAAAAGACCCTACCTGGACTCCATAGAGAGTAGCAACATACCTGAAGTCACACAGTAGCAGGGGCCCAGACCCTCTGCCCACGAACAGTTGAGGCATAAGAGCTGACGTGGGCTGCTCCTGTCCCTCATCTTCGGGTGCCCTTATTCTGTGTCCCCTTTCCAGGTACACTGGAATGGGGGAGACATACATTATCATCTGGAGAGCCAGCCCCCTGGACCCTTTGATGTGGATACAGAGGGGACCCTCTACGTGACCAAGGAGCTAGACCGAGAAGCCCAAGCTGAGGTGAGGTGAGGGGAAGTCAGGAGGGCAGGCTGAGGGTTCCTGGTCACTGTCCAGTTGTCTCTGGGGATGTCACATCCCCCACAGGCACCGAGGCAGTGGAAGAGCACCCAGAAGACCTGGAGCTGGCCACCAGAAGGGACCCAGACTAAGGCCAGGCCCTTGGCCTTCATCTGAAGCCCCTCATTGTCTACTTTAGTACCTACTCCAGGTGCAGGCTCGGAATACCCGTGGTGAGGACTACACAGAACCTCTGGAGCTGCGTGTGGTAGTGATGGATGAAAATGACAATGCACCTGTCTGCCCCCTTCGTGGTTCCCCAATCAGCATTCCTGAGCTCAGCCCTCCAGGTGGGCTATGGGTCTTGTCAGGGGATGTGGGAGGGTTGAAGTCCTTATAAACCACCCCATCTTGCTCTTCTTTGGGATGGGGCCAGCCTCAGGCCCCTATATCAATGTCGCTACCCTCCCACAAGTTTAGATTTAGTCCAGCACAAAAGAGGAGTGGGCAAAGTGAGTCCTACAGATCGGGATGTGGTCCCACTCAGGTGGGTGCTATCTTCACAGGCACTGAGGTGACTAGGCTGTTGGCAGAGGACCTGGATGCCACCGGTTCCCCAAATTCCCACATTGTGTATTGCCTGCTGAGCCCTGAGCCCGAGGAGGGAACAGAGGGAAGAGCCTTCAAATTGGACTCTACTTCAGGCAGAGTGACAGTCGGGGATGCCCCCCTCCAAGCTGGCCAGAGCATCTTGCTTCAGGTGGTGGCTGCTGACCTAGGAGGAGCAGAGGGTGGTAAGTGCCCTGATAGTGACCCAGGTTCTCTCCCTCTCTGTTCCTATCCTGGTCTCTCCAACATGTCCTCTCTTCCCTCAGGCCTCAGCAGCACATGTGAGGTCACTGTCACAATCACAGACATCAACAACCATGCCCCTGAGTTCACCGATTCCCAGGTAAGCAGGAACAGGGGAGGAGACCTTGGGAAGGCACTGATGAGGGGCTCATGGTGCCTCCACAATCTCTCCAGATTGAGCCTATAAGCCTCCCTGAGGACACAGAGCCTGGGACTCTGGTGGCCACACTCACGGCCACTGATGCTGACCTTGAGCCTGTCTTCCGCCTCATGGACTTTGCCATTGAGGCGGGGGATGTGGAGGGGACCTTTGGCCTGGATTGGGAGCCAGACTCCAGTCATGTCCAACTTCTGCTCCTCAAGGTAGGGGGCTGGGGAGGGGAAAGGGGCACACATATACCCACATGCATGCACAAGTGTCCCATGCCCTGGCCCAAATAGTGACCCAGCCACATTGGTTCTAGAACCTCAGCTATGAGGCAGCTTCAAGCCACAAGTTGGTGATAGTGGTTCGGAGCATGGCAGAGTTGGTAGGGCCAGGCCCAGGCCCTGGAGCCACAGCCACAGTGACGATTCTTGTGGAAAGGGTGGTGCCACCCCCCAAGTTGGACCAGGAGAGCTACGAGGCCAGTGTCCCAGTCAGCACCCCAGCTGGCTCCCTCCTGCTGACCATCCAACCCTCAGACCCCATGAGCAGTCCCCTCAGGTGAGCCAGAAGCCCAGCCTTTATCTGGGCTTGACCTCCCCTGCTCCCAAGGGATGACCCCCAGGGCCTCAGAGGGGACTCACATTATCTGTGGCTTGAACTATTCCTCAAACCATGGCTAATGCCAAGGTGCCTCCTGAGAGTGGGTCAGAGCTGGATGAGCTGGACAGGGCATGGAGAGGAGTGTTAGGACTCCATGCAAGCTCAGAAGACACCTCCTCATGCTGCCCTGGACTGGGCCCTCCCCCATGCCCCAACGAGATGGCAGCACAGATGAGGATGTTCCCTGGTCCCATCCTGTCCCTTTGTGGGGTGACCCAGGACTAGTGGAACTGAGTCAGGCCCCCTAAGCTCTGATAGTAACCCCCACAGTATCCATGATTTAAGCCTTGTCCCTCAACAAGCCCCTGAAGCTGGGGAGGGAGACTAGGCACCCCGGACACTGCTGCTATGAGTCATGGAGATGATGTGGAACTTGAGCAGGTCACATGGCCCTGGGGCTCCCTGAGTAAGACCCCGTATATGGTTCCAGTGCCTCCCTGCCCCCCACCTTCTCTGGGCCTCAGGTTCTCCCTGGTCAATGACTCAGAGGGCTGGTTCTGCATCAAGGAGGTCTCTGGAGAGGTGCACACCGCCCGGCCCCTGCAAGGCGCCCAGCCTGGGGACATGTACACAGTGCTCGTGGAGGCCCAGTATGAAGGTACGGCCAGGCAGTGGTGGGCCTCTGGGAGGGACGGTAGGCCTCAGGCAGACAGATAGATGGCCAAGACTGAGCTTTCTTCCCAGGCTCCTTACTGGCATCCACTCTGCCCAGGCAGGAAAGAGGAGTGAGAGCTGGGGCCAATGTCAGTCTCTGAGATGCCTGGCCTCTGCATCCCTTCTCAGACCACCCTCCTCCCTCAGACACTTGCAGTCTCCCAACACTGCCCCTTAGCCCTACCTCTCAGATGTTGACTTCAGATATAGGTTAGGAGCAGAGGCTGTGGGCCTGGGCAAGCAGGAGGAGTGCCAGGGGCTGTGTCTATGGCAGGCGACCCAGGAGGTGAGTCTGAGCGGGACACTGAAGCCAGGTATGGAGAACTCTGAATGCCACTTCGACAGAATGAAAAGCTGGCCCAGCGGTGGGTATGTCAGGGCAGCAGGTCTTAGGTATGGGCGGGACTGTCCTATGGTGCACGACAGACCCAGCAGAGCTGAGCTCCCCTACAGTCAGGGCATCTCCACACAGTTGGACCCTGACACTGGTGGCTGGGGGTTTGGAGGGTGGAGAGGGGAAGCCTGGCATCCAGAAAGGCATAGAAAGGCCTGGAAGCTGTTTGGATAGTGAAGGGGGCAAGGGGTGCTGTGAGGAAGAGACGGGAGTGGGGGTGCTGGTGGGGATGGACAGGAGGGGTAGAGTAGGACAGGTGAGGCAGAGACTCAGCGGGGTGAGATCCGTGGGCCTGGGGCTAGCTCAGCACTGCCTCCTCCGCAGATGAGCCGACCCTGAGTGCCTCTGCAACCCTCGTGATCCACTTTCTGAAGGCCCCTTCTGCTCGGGCCCCAACTCTGAACCCTGTGCCTACTCGACACCTCTGCACACCCCGCCAGGACCATGGTGTGGTTATCAGTGGACCCAGCGAGGACCCTGACGTGGCTGGTGGACATGGTCCTTACAGCTTTGCCCTTGGTCCCAACCCTACAGTGCAACGGGATTGGCACCTCCAGGCTCTCAACGGTGTGTGGTGGGGAAGTGGGGGACACTGTGGCCAAGGCAGGAAGTGGTGTGGCACTTGGAAGTGAGCTATCCTTCCACTCACTGTGAGGGTGGGGCTGGGCTTAGGGCCTATCCAGGCTAGTGACTCTGGTCACTGCTTATGGTCCTGACAGATTCCCATGCCTACCTTACCCTGGCCCTGCATTGGGTGGAGCCACGTGAGCACGTAGTACCTGTAGTTGTCAGCCACAATGCCCAGAGGTGGCAGCTCCTGATCCGAGGTAAGGCCAGGGTTCTGTGTGCCTGCAATTCCTGAGGGAACCATTCTGATGCAGGGAGAGGGGCTGGGTACACATGCATGCAGGTTCACCCGTGCATGTCTGCACATCTGTGGTTGGGCACACAGATGCTTGTGCACACAGACATACACATAGAGGAGCATGCATCCCCCCGCACACACTTAAGTACATATGTGTGCACAAAAATGTGTATTAGCCAACTGCACTGGGGCTGCCGAGGAGCTGGAGAACCCTCCCCCACTGTCTTTACCTTCCTCCCCTGCCCCTGTCTCCCAGTGATCGTGTGTCGCTGCAACGTGGAGGGGCAGTGCATGCGCAAGGTGGGCCGCATGAAGGGCATGCCCACGAAGCTGTCAGCAGTGGGCATCCTCGTGGGCACCTTGATGGCAATAGGTAATGGATGCTGGGCCCTTGAGTGGGGGAGGGTGATGAATGGTCGGAGTCACAGCCTCTAGATGCACAGTGCCCTGTCCCATGATGCCCCCCAGGGCTGGAGAAGGAACCAACAACTCTCCTAGTCATTATGCTCCTGCTTCCTGTCATCATAGTCACCATCACCATCATCACTGATAACAGCATTTACTATTACATTATTACACATTGGCTGTGCAATACAGGATTGTCACACTGAATTCTCCCCACAACCCTGTGAGGTAGATCCTGGCATCTCCCTATTTTCCAGATGAGGTCACAGAACTTCAGAGAGGTTAAGTGACTTGTTGGAGGTGACACAGCCAGAATGTGGCAGAGCCCAGGTCTTTCCAGCCTAATCCCTTTAGTGCAAGCCTTCCTCTCTATCCCCTTTATTTTTTTTTTTATCCCTATAGAGTTTTCCCTGGCTGTTTTTTTGTCAGTTCTAGAACAATGTGACCATGTGCCTATGTCTCAGAGGTCCATGGGAACAACTCACTGGCTTGCAGATGACTCCTACCCAAACTATTTACCAGAGAAGGGGACTCTGGAGGTGGGGGTGTTCTGGGGAAGCTGCAGGCCAAGCAGTCAGGCTTCTTCTGTCACCAGGATCATAGTCAAACCCAGTCCAGCCTTGGGGATGCTGTGTAGGAAACCTTGCTTCCTTATTAAACCTATGCCAAAGCAGGGAGTTCCTGGTGGTGGACAAGTCCCATGGCCTCTTCTGAAAGCTGATCCTTCCCTCTTGGCCCCTCAGGCATCTTCCTCATCCTCATCTTTACTCACTTGACCCTGGCAAGGAAGAAGCACCTAGATCACCCAGTGGACAGCGTGCCCCTGAAAGCGGTGGTTTGAATGGTCCAGGCAGCCCCAGTTGGGAGCTTGGCCTCTCCATCTGAGTCCCCTTGGAGGGGCCCAGGACTGCTGATCAATGGGGGCTAGGACAGTGTAGAATTCCCTTCATCACCTTGGAGTGGAGGCAACATCACCACACAAGTCTGTAGAGCCTGACTACTGATGTTGTGGGCTGCCCATGGGAGTGCTCCAAATGGTGGCACACTTGTCCAATAATAAAGCCTGAGAGAGCAGGTCATGTGCTCTAAGGGACTACTGTGCCCATATCTGAGTGTCATGTGCATGTGTGTATTACCCATGTCCACCTGTCCCTTCAGTCCTTTCCCTTCTCCTCCTGCACACAAAGGGTTTAGGAGCTTGAGGGACAAGCCTGGGGTCCCCTCTGAGGACAGACATGGGGACATCATATTGGTCTTGTTGAAAACTTGAGGTTAGAGCAAGGTGGGTCATTTCTTTTTTTTAATATTTATTTATTTATTTATTTATGGGGTGGGGGGAGTGCACACACATGGGGAAGGGGCAGAGAGAGAGAGAAAGAGAGAGAGAGAGAGAGAGAGAGAGAGAGAGAGAGAGAGAGAGAGAAGGCTCCACGCTGTCAGCGCTGAGCCTGATGAGGGGCTTGAACCCACAAACTGTGAGATCATGACCTGAGCTGAAATCAAGAGTTGACGCTTAAACGACTGAGCCACCCAGACGTCCCAAGATGGGTTATTTCTATGGGTATTCGGAGACCATGGCTGCAGACCCTGGATGGCTCAACTCTTGACTAGGTGATGGTTGAGGAGAGTGTTCTTGAAAGCGTATTCTGTGTTTTCTGGGACATAATATGTGCTAGGGGAGGGCTTGGTGGGTCCATGTCCTGTGCCTGCGTGTGAGCACACTCCTGAATCTGTGTGAGTCACCTCCACATGGGTGGACAGAGGTCCCACAGTCTTAAGAGGGGCCTAAATAGGGCTGAACAGAAATCATGAGGGCCTAATAGGGCTGGAACAAGAGAGGCGAGGTTGGGAATGGTTCCCTCTGCCCCATTGTGGGCCCCAGAGCACCTTTGGGTTTCATATGCAGCCTGGCGAGTACATGGGGGGCTCTGCAGAAAGTCAGAGAAGGAACAGCACTGGGGCAGGACAGGAAGCTTAATGGCTCCCCCTGGAACTCCCCCTGTCCCAAATGAACCCTTCCCCTTGCCCAAGATTAAGCCTTGGCCCTGCTGAGCACTGACCACACCTCCAGGCCGACCTCTAATCCCTGACCCTTAACTGACTGCAGACACATGCTGATCCTCTATACACCCATCCCAACAGTCTCTGGGAAGCTAGGGTGGGACTTGCTGTTTCAGGCACCCTGAGCCGATGATGGTAAATCATGGGGAAGGGAGAAAAAAAACCTCTGTGGGGCCCAGACCCTATTTTTAGGAGATAATCTCTCCACTCCTGGCAGATTCTGTGGGAGGGGGGCCAAGCGCCGCCAAGAGAGATGGGGTGGGCATCCTGGCTGGCCTGAAGAGCCTGAGAGACTCAGAGATGATCCCTAACCCAGGGATGAATGAACTCTGAGGCTGGTCTCAGCCATCCATGGCTCAGCATGTGTGTGTGTGTGTGTGTGTGTGTGTGTGTGCGCGCGCGCGCACACATGCGCATGCACGCGCGCACACACACACACACACACACACACACACACACACACACACCACGGAGAGGCTATGCCAACTACTCGGTCCAAGCAGAGCTTCCTGCCCCTCTCCCAGGATCCTCTACTCGGCCTGTACCCACTTAGAAGTCTTCAAGTTGAAAGCTCTTCGAAGGTGGCATCTTATCTCCCCACCAGCCTGCAAGGGCAGGATTAGTGACCCCATTTGCCATTGGAGCTGCTTCTTTTTTTTTTTTTTTAATGTTTATTTTTGAGAGAGACAGAGTGTGAGCAGGAAAGGAAGAGAGAGAGAGGGAGACAAAGAATCTGAGGCAGGCTCCAGGCTCCGAGCTGTCAGCAGAGCTCAACGTGGGACTCAAACTCACAAACTGTGAGATCATGACCTGAGCCAAAGTCAGATGATTAACAGACTGAGCCACCCTGGCGCCCCATGCCAGTGGAGTTTCTTGAAGATCAGAGAGGTTCAGGGCTGCAGCTGAGAGTCTTGGAAGCAGAACACAAGGTGGAACTATCTGGTGGAGGTTCGAGTTACCTCTCCTGAAGTGTCCACAGCCTTCAGCTGCCTCTGCTCCCATGAAATCCCTGAGAAGGACCTTAGAGATCATCCAGGCAAGCTCCTTTTTGTGAAGTTGAGAAAGTGAAGCACAAAGAGGTAAATAAACCTTCCCAAATTCATCCATCCAATGAGATGCAGCACCTGAGCTGGAACCCTGGAATCACCCTGCTCTTGGGTCCTTATTCTGGATGGATGGATAGGTAGATAGGTGGGCAGGCGGATGAGTGGCTGAGTGAATGGGAGAGCAAGTTGGCAGATTGTAGATGGGTAAATGGGTGGATGGGTCGGTAAGCGGGTTGGTGGGGTACCAACAAGAGAAAGAGTGGGTGACAGGACACCAAGGCAAATTAAGGCACCCGCCTCAGTTTGATGGATTTTTTTCTTTGGCTTCCAGGCCCCAGGCCACCATCTAATTGTGTCAGTTCTAGGGCTGACCACAGGGTCTATAATCCCTTGAGATGCAGGCACTGTTTCCCTGGACTCTGTGGACATAAGCCTCTCCATTATCCCTAGCCTACTCTATAGAGGAAATCAAGAGTCAGAGAGGAGGGATGACTTCTCCTGGATCACAGAGGTGGTACTGGTTTGTGGGCTTGGCCATGGGTCAGTGAATGTCAGCAGAGATTATACTATGGAGGTGGGCCTTATTCTGCAGGCAGGGCCCAGCTGCTAAGGCAAGGTGAAGGAAAACCTGTGGCTCAGGATGGGTCGAACATATGATCTAGGCTCTGTCTCATCTTTGCTGTGTGTTCCCAGGTGAGTCACTTCATCTTTCTGAGTCTTCGTTTACTTGTTAATAAGGCCTCACTAAAATGGAGTTGTTGAGAGAACGACACAAGATAATACCCAGAAAATGTGTTTAACACAGTGCTGGGCACCCAGCAGGAGTTCCGTATATGCGGCTTTCCCTGACCCACACTATGTGTGTGTGTGTGTGGGTACCTAACACAGATGCCTACAGCTGTGTACTCTCACATTCCCCAGGGACCCCATGAGGTCCAGGGTTTAGGAAGGGGATATGAGAGGCACCTGGATGGCTCAGGTGGTTAAGCATCTGACTTCAGCTCAGGTTATGATCTGATGGTTCGTGGATTCGAGCCTGGCGTAGGGCTCTGTGCTGACAGCTTGGAGCCTGCTTCAGATTCTGTGTCCCACTTGCTCTCTGACCCTCCCCCACTCATGCTCTCTCGTGCGTGCTCTCTCTCTCCCTCTCCCTCTCTCTCCCTCTCCCACTCCCTCTCTCTCTCTCTCTGTCAAAAATAAACATTAAAAAAATGAAAAAAGCAAGGGAATATGAAGGGGAACCCCAGCTCCAGCTCCGACATAATCCGGCTAGGTGACCTTGGGCAAGACAACCCCCTGCAGCCATTGGCTCCCTGCCAGGTCTAAAGCTCTCTCTGGGGGATGTTGAGAGGTCTTACAGGGTTCAGACTGGTCTAGAGCTTCAGGGAGTCACAGGGTCTGCCCCGGTGGGGAGCTCATGCTCCCCCTCTCCCAGGCCCCTTCAAGAGGCACAGGGCCAGATCAAAGGGACCCAGCACTGAGGATTGGAAGGCCGGCTTGGAAAGAATGTAAACATGAGGATATTTTTAAACTTTTTCCAGCCCCAGAGATTAGGGCTCTTGAAGGGAGAGGCCCAGAGACCGGTCTGGCCCTCACTCACAAAGAAAGAGTATGGGGACCTCAGAGACTCCCACCCTACCAACACCTACCCCAGGACTCTAGCTTACACCTCAGGGCAGTTCTTCCTCTGATCTCACCCTCAGAGGTCCTGCTGCGGTGGGATAGCATGTTTCTGATAAGAGGACCTAAGATGTGTGGGAGGACACAAAAGGTTTCTAGGCTTGTGGGGGCCTACCTGTCAGGGCTAGTGTTGAGAGATTGCGTTTGGGGACCCCGTAGTGGCCCTGACATTGTATCAGGCATGCACACATGCATGAGTGTGGGTGCCTATCTATGAGTGTGTAAGTTCATGTTAAAGTCCCATCTGCGTGGGGCCTGTGCCACTATGTGAGTATGCCAGAAGCCCCAGCCCTTCCTTCCCTCCCCTTCCTTAGCATCCCTATCCCCTCTCCCCAAGACTACTTAGATCAGTGGGGAAGGCTGGGGGAGGGGCCTGGGTCCAGGTCTGAGCTATACAGTGAGTCAGGCTGTAGGAGCTGTAGGGGCCACTAACATGATGGTGGTTGGGGGTGGGGGAGGGTTGAGTATCCCCAGGTGTAACAGTGACTCAGGAACTTGGACACAAAGCTTCCTACACCTCGCCGCTCTGGATGTCACAGTGATGCTTACCCTGGGTTCTATGACAACAGCCTCTTCTCTCTGAGTGATGCAGCCACCCTCACACACTCATGGGACACAGTGGAGCACACCCACAGGAGTGTCAGAGGGAGACTCATAGAGGGGACTCAGTCACAACATAGCCTCCACCTTGTGATCATATCCCAGGGACTCCCACAACCTTACCCCATCCATATCCCTGCTCATCAGGAAGTCAAAGGGTCAGAGCTCATGGGGATATTTGATGGCCAGTCTGTGGTTACCAGGACAAAGAGGAGCTGTAGCCCCAGGAGAGGACTTGCTGGATGTTTCCTATAATCCAGGGGGCTGCTATGCCATCTTGTCCTGCTTATGGACCCAGAGAGGGACAAGTGTCCATCTCTAGGTCACACAGCTCCTCAGTGGAGGGCAGGGTTCAAGGCAGGCACCCACAAGGTGGTGTGCTGCCTTCCAGATTGCATCCACTGAGGCAGCAGAGACAGAGAACAAGGTCTTATGCTGTCTCATAAGATACCGTGGGACCTCAGGCCCAGGACAGTGTGGGAGCTGGAGGGGGCCAGAACTGATAGGGCTGGGGCCTGGTACTTCCCTGGAGATGCTGTGTTGTCCCTGTGTGCTTGCCCAGTCTCAGGGGCTGTTGCTATTCTTACCTACTTAATGGTGGCCACAGGGTCAAGATAGTGGCTGGGCGGGAGGGAGTCATGAGCATCAGCTCCTTATCTGACACATTCTCTGGAAACTTGGCAGGGGCTGCCAGGCTCTAGGGGCCTCGGCAGGGGGACACTGAGATGGTCACATGAACAGGTTTGGGGGGATGGGCTCACTTGGGACAGGGCCCTGCTCCAGCTGCTTATCTGACAGCCAGTCAAGGTCCCATCAGAACTGGGACTTCCAGTGGGACTTCCTCCCATGTGATCATCAAGACCTGCAGGTCATCCTCAGCTTCTTACCCAGTCCCAACCACAAGACACGACCTTGAAGCTTCTGATGTCCCTGAAGACAATGTGTCAGTTTCCCTGGTGAGGCTGAAGGTGGAGGTTGCCTCTATGAGAAAAGCACAGTACTGAGTGTTGTGTCCTGTCCCCTTCTAGGCTGTGTGACCTTGTGCAAGCTGCTTCCCCTCTCTGAGATTTGGTTTCCTCATCCCTTTTCTGGGCTGTTGTAAGAACGACAAAGTTCACTAGTTAGGAATTTGGGCTAAGGGCTGCAAATGTGTGTGTGTGTGTGTGCACGTGTGCATGCACGTACACTCTGGTGGGTGGCCAGCATGGGGAGAGGGAGGCACATAGGTCCCCCACCTTGGAGACTCCCGCCTCATGGATTTTCCATTGGCACGTCGGCACCCTCTCCCCCAAAATAGGCCCTAAGAGCTGAGTGCGACAGAGCCCAGACTGAGGGAACTTTTTTTAGCTGCCCTTTGATTGTCAGCTCTCAAACGGCCACTATTTCAAGCCCCAACGCCTACAGGAGTAGGGCCAAGTGGGGGCCCGAAGTCAGCTCTGTGGGCCTGGCTGGCTCCTGGAAGGCATCCCCTGGGGAGGGTGCAGCCACGCCCTCTGACACCAGCACTGCCTGTCGGGAGAGCACAGCATTCCCTGTGTATTGGGCTGAGGGCTTGTCCGTCTGCCTCCAGGAAGCTGCAGACCAGGCGAAAACTAACCTCATTTACAGAGCTCACCCCACAGGCCACTGGCTACCACTGCCAAGAGAAAAGCACATTGTGGGGATTAACTGAGATAATACAAGCAAAGCCCTTACTTAGCACAGGGGCTGGCACATCACTGGCCCTCAAAAAATGGGAATGGCTACTCTTATTTATTATTGTCATTACAGCTACAGTCATTCTTGTTTTTGTTGTTACGGTAACAACTTTATTAGGTTTCCTTCTGGTCTTTTTTTTTTTAATGCATTTATCTTATGTTGCTGAGTTCAGGTAGCAATACTCCTCCCCCCCACACACCCCTGGTTTTAGTAGAAAGGAGGCCCTCTGACTCTGCGGGGGTGCCCTCTATGCATCCTGGACTCCTGAGAATGCACTCGACCTTTCTGAATGTCTGTGGTACAGCTTATGTCCTCTCAGATACCATCAATCCCTGCCTCATAGGTTTCAGGGCCCCAGATTCTGAAAGTCAGGTTCTAAATGCTGGATCCCCATATGACTCCTGCACCTGGATTCTAGAACCCTCTGGATTAAGCATACGGAAATGGGCTTGTTTCCACAGTTAGATGTGAGGAAGAATTTTCTGGCTGTTCAGGTGCATAAGGTCTGGCAGTGGGTCATGAAGAGAAAGGAAGATGCTCCTGGCTTCCTGCTCATAGCCTGTGGTGGCAGGGGGAGGGGGAGATGTGGGCTGCCAAGAAGAGGGGAAGTAGGGATGGGGTAGAAAGCTGGATTCTGGGAAGTGCCTGGGAAGGGAGACAGGGAGAGTGGCTGAGCCAGGCTTCCCCCTTCCCTTCTGGGGTCATTTCCCAGCAGGGCAGCAAGGTTAGCTAGGGTCGGGGGTCACATGTTCCACCCTTGGCCCCAGTGGTTACTGCACAAGGTGAGACTTCCTTGTTACCCGAAGGACAGAAATAGGTCCCAGGTGATGCCAACGATCCATGCCCAGAACCACCAGGGTTATTCTGAGAGTGGCAGGCACAGAGCCAGGCCAGGCTTGGTCAAGTGGGGCTGAGCTGGAAGTGACATCCTTGGCCTGCAGGCTTGCCCTGCCCTTTCAGGAATCCTGAACGGGGTATGGGAACTGGAGCTGTACTCAGGCCGACCCCCCATAGGTGGGCTTCACTCGATTCCTGACTCAGCTGTGACCTTGGGCAAGGCACTTGGCATCTCCAAGCATCAGCTTCCTTCTCAAATGATAGGGATCTTGATCTCTGCCTCTCAGGGTAGTTAAGAGAACTCTGTGAAACTGACAGATGGTGATCAATAGGTGTGTGAATCTCCATTTCAGCCATCCCAGAGTGCAAGCCTTGGGGTCCAGAGAAGGCAAGGGCCTTGTCTGCATATCCCAACTGCCAAAAGCCTCTTGCCCACAGTTCTGAAGGAGTCAGAGTCAGGCACAAAAAGCATGTTTCTGGAAGGGCTTGTGGGGATTTTCCAGGAAAAACTCCATCCAACTGGAGAATTCCATTCCTAGTCCTGCTGCCCAGGGCTCAGGCTAAGGAGGGGACGGTCTGGCTCATTCCGGTTCTGCCCAGCTCCTGCTCCTTGCTTACAAAGCACGGGTCAGAGTGCCTCAAACCATGTTCTTTTGCTGTTTGCTTGTGCAGTGTGAGGGGCTTGAGGCTCCTGAGGTCCCACTCAAGGCCCCAGCACAGGACAGTACTGGGTTCACAGTTGGTCCTCCCCTGACTCCTCAGTCCTTCCAGGCACACTCCCCTTCCTTCATCCACATGTCCTAGCATTTTCCCTGGAGCCAGCCCCTGCCCTCAGGGTCAGCCTCGTTGGACATGGACCAGCCAGCGTGATGGACGCTGACTCTCCCAGCTCAGGGCGTGGGAGCTGACAAAGGCAGCTGGAGCAGAGAAGGCTAGCAGGGCTGGGACAAGTGCTTGGGCAAAATCTCAGAGGACTGGGACATGCTGTGGCATACTGTGACATTTCTGTGAGGCTGGAGCACAGAAATGGAGGTTTGAGGGAGTCTGATGGGCACTGTGGTCAAGGGTGGTAGTTGAGCTGGACTCAGTTATTTGCTGAGCTGGAATCGGAATGGATTGCTTTCCCAGCCCAGGCCCCTTCCTTGACAGCTGCTCCCACCAGGGTTTTCTCTGGGTTTGGCCAGGAACTGGGTGTGTGGGTAGGGAATGGGGAGGTAGGGAAGGGGGGGGTGGAGGGGTAGGGGGATGAGGGCGGTATGTGTGTGTGGGAGGGAGTCCTCTCAGCAGGGGGGCCAGGCTGGCAAATAGGAATCTCAAAACAACCGGGTGTTGCAGGTGGGCCCAGGGGGACCCAGCTCAGCTTGCCACAGGTGGCCATCCTCTGGGATATTGCTGCACCCACAAAATGCACTTTCTGCCCACAAAGGTCCCCAGGGAGTCTTTAGAACACTCAGATCTGCTGGGAGCAAAGCTCTTGGAAGGTCCACAGGGCCCTGAGTACCCCCAGACCCACTCTGTCATTTTTATTTCAATGTTAGCCCAGCACCTATGCCCTCTCCAGCTGCAGCCACCATCTTCACCCCTACAGTGGGGAACATGGCTCCCCTCCACCCTGCAGGCTGGCACCAAGTTTTACGAGCCAGTGCAGAAGCCTCTGAGAGCCACACGGTGGAAAAAGTTACCCAGTTCTAAATCAGCCAGGCTCTTGGTGATCTCATCCCCTTCCCAATATAGTCATAGTCCCCTCCTCCACCGCCAGCCCCTGGCCCGTGGGCTAAGTCACGAGGGAGCTGGTGGAGGGGGCGTGTGAGGGCTGGGGGAAAAGATTTTCACTTGGGGTCACACTGAATATACTGCTTCATAATGTGATTTCCTACCCCACCCCCACTTACAGTATTTACACTTAGCTATTTCCTGTCTAATAATAAAGATCCTCCACCATCTTCCACCTGTCACTTTAAAGTCCACCAGATAGATGCACCAGAATCCCTTTGTCCAGTATGTTGAGGACGGACATGTCAGCAGTGGCCAGTTTCTCTTCCTTACCAACACCAGTGCCATGGCCATTTTTGTTTAACCCCTCCTTACGCAGTTGGCTGGCCTTCTCCTTCTCTTTCTCTCTGATAAATTCTGACAGGTGCTGGGCAGGAGAGCGGGTTTCACTGAGTGGGTGAATAGTTCTGGGCTCTTCCCCAAGCCAGAAGTGCCAAGCCCAGGGCAGGGAGGGGGGTGGTCAGAGACCAGTCCGGGGTCACAGGGGCAGGAAAGCAAGGCAGGCTGTGATCTGTGAGTCCCTCCTGCCTGCCTGAGGCAAGAACCCCTTCCCTCCTCCCTCTCCCCCCACTTCCACTGCTTTTGCCCTCCCAACCCCACAAGCCAGGCTGGCCAGTGATACAGAGGCTGTCTTGTGTTGCATGCACACAGTCCCACCCCAGGCAGAAGCAGAGGGTCCAGCCTCAGAATGGGACTGCTCAGTCCGTCCAATCCACATCTTGCCAAATGCTCCTCTAGTTTCTGCTAGAATATTTCCACGGACCGACAGCTCACTCCTTACTGCCAGGCTTTAATGGAGTGGGTAGAGCATATTTTTGTTTGGGTGGGTTTTGGTTTTGTTTTGTTTGTTTGTCTTGCTTTTTATCAGATGAATAGGTAATCAACACAATTGCATGATTGCTTAGACAATCACATGAAAGCTAAGAGGAAGTTCTGAGGTCAGATACTAGGGTTTGAAACTCAGCTCCACATTTACTAGTTTTGTGACCTTGAGTATGTTGTTTTTCTTTCCCAGGCTCGATTTCACCATCTGTAAAATGGGTTCATAATACTTGGTTTGGGGTGCCTGGGTGGCTTAGTCAGTTAAGCATCTGGCTTTAGCTTGGGTTGTGATCTCACGGTTCATAAGTTTGAGCCCCATGATGGGCTCTGTGCTGACTGCACAGAGCCTGGAGTCTGCTTCAAGTTCTGTGTCTCTCTCTTTCTTGGCCCTTCCCTACTCATGCTCTGTCTGTCTCTCTCTCTCAAAAATGAAAAACCATAAAAAAATTAGTATTTTCATAGGATTGTGAGATTTATTATGAGGGATTGGCTCATGTGGTTATGGAGGCTGAGAAGTCCAATGCTCTGCTCTCTGCAAGCTGTAGGCCCAAGAAAGCCAGTGGTGTGGGTCCAGTCCAAAGCCGAAGGCCTAAGAGCGAGAGGAGCTAGTGGTGTAAGTCCCAGTCAGAGTCCTCAGGCCCGAGAACGGGGAGCATTAGATGTCCAAGGACAGAAGATGGGTGTCCCAGCTCAATGGACAGCATGTTTCTCTCCTTGTTTTTGCTCCATTCCAGCCCTGGGTGGACTGTTTGATGCCCACCTACTCCTTTACTCAGTCTACTGATTTAATCTCTTCTGGAAACATCCTCACAGCACACCCAGAGATAACATTTTACCAGTCAGGTAAAAAAAAAAAAAAAACCACAAAAAACCTTAACCCAGTCAGGTTAGCACATAAAACTAACCATCACAACCATCTTTCAGATTTACCAATTATCAAGACTTTGCTGCACACTAATGTCAGTCTCCAGGGTCACAGTTGCTAAGTTCAGCCCAGAGTCAAGAAGAGGAGAATTAGACCCCACAGCTTGATGGGAGGAGCGGCAAAGAATCTGTGGTCATCCTTAAAACCACAAGGAGCAAGAGGTGGAGGATTCCAGGCTCTCTCCCAGGAGAGACCAGTGGGCAGCCTGACTTTTGGAAGACTAGCCTCAGGTTGTGGAGGAAAGAGCTCTTTCTCTTCTCTCCTTTGTTCTTGCCTGACTGGTATCTGCACCCCTGGGGAGGAGTCAGAGGAGGCTGGGGAGGAGGATGCTGAGCTTTCTCCCAAGGGCAAGGGGGAGCCTGGAAGGCATGGAGCAGATGAGTGATACATAATATTTGAGTGTGACCCAGATCCCTCTGGCTGCCTTGTGCTGGGTGGAGTTGACTGGGGGGAGGAGGGGCAGCTGCTGTTTGTGGGTAGAGGGTAAAGGTGGTTTGGACCATTATTGGGGCTGGGCAGGAGAAAGTAGACCCCAGAGCTGCTAGGAAGGTGGCTGTGGGGACTGGCTGCAGGGACCAGGAAGAGGCGGTGAGAAAGGTTCAGAGGTGAGGGGCAGTCCACAGAGGGGAGCACGCACACTGGGAGAGACTGAAAAGGTAGCAACCACTCCCTCACCACCTAAAGATCACCACCTGGCTCTGGCTGTCTTAGGACCCAGCAGCCCTCTTCCCACAAAGCAGGACTGAGTGATCACAGGACAGGGTTCTACTCCTGTCCCACATTCATTCCAGCCCCAGGCATGTCTGGGGTCTGATGAGGTTCCCTGAAAGGTGTCCCAGGCTATAGTCCCTGGGAGCTCCTGCTCTGGGAGGGCTGTGCCTCAGGGCCTCCCCTCTGGAATCCCATCTTCCCACTCCAGCTGCGGCTGGCCGCCAACATGGCCAGATGGTGACATCTAGAGGCAGCTTCCTGTCTCACACTGTTTCATGGCAGAATCCCACAGCAAAGGGCCTGCGGCTGGAGGTGCCAGCCAAGCCAAGGGCTCCCCATTGGGGTTCCCGTCATCCTTAGGAATAAGTGACCCAGCCACAAGGCAGAGCTCAGTAAAGGCCCAGCCCTTCCATGCCAAAGCCTAGTTTGGAGTCAGCAAAGCCCCTGGAGCCCCAAATGAACCCCTCGTGGATACTGTCCCCTCCCATAAGGCAAGGACATGTTGGCTTGATGACATTCCTTTATCCCCCTACCTGCTGCACACCTTTGTTTCAGTGGAAGGCTCATCCTAGCAGCTCAGCCAGACTTTTGTCACAGAGCCAACCCCTCATCTCCACCTCGCAGGCCAGGCCCATCCTGTGTCCCGAGTCCCAAATGAGAATCCCTCTCCTTAGCGATGCCTTTAAAATCACTCAGTTCATTTCCATCTATCCACACCCACAGTTTTTCTGGTACCGGATGCTCCGGACCCCTCTCCTCACTTTTGCACCATCACTCACAGTTTTCCTACTACTCCTCTGACCTCTCTTTTGCTGGTTCCTCTTCATCTGCTCCTCCCTTAATCATCCATCCATCTGTCCATCCCCCCATCCTGCTTCACTCGTTCTACAATCAGCAGGACAGGAACTACGTTAGGGCATTTAGTAGCATCAAGTAAAATAAAAACAACAAATCTAGAGATGAAAGGAATAGCATAATATATTTCTTCTCCCCTGGAAAGAGCCCAAATAATTCAATTTTTAAAATTTAATTCTTCATTTCCCTTGTATTTTTTTCCCTTATACTTTTATCGTGTTCTGAAATGATGAGATATTGGAACGCATATGTTAAGTATATCTAGTTTGTTTTGAGCACCACCTACTTCTCTATCCCATCCCCACCCACCCTGGACCAAAATTGTGCAATGAAAAGATTTTTCATGCATTATGTTCTCTTTCTGAAGGGGCCAGTATAGGGACAAGTGGATGGGCCTTGGTTCAAATCCTGGCCCTACTATGATGTCAGAGGCAAGTTTTTCAGTCTCTGGGCTTGTTTTATGATGGTAAAAAGAGGGAAATAGCTCTTCCTGTTATCCTCATCGGACCTCAGACATCCCCTTTTCCACCTTTCCCTCCCCCACATCTGCTCCTCTTCAAGTCCACCCTGAAGTGTTAACTTAATAGTTGGACTGCATTTTAAGAAGCACCCATAGAGGCAGTCCTCAGGAGCTTTATCACAGCAGCTGGGAGACAGCTCAGGTGGTGGGGGGACAGAGGGTGGGGGGTCTCTACACTATGGAGGTAGCTGCCCTGAGCTTTTCCCCAAAGCTGGCTCTGCATTTAACAAAAGCTGGTTTTCCAAGCCAGTTAAATCTGAAATCCCAGCAGGCCTTGGCACTGACTGTGGAAGACCCTTAGAACAAAAGACTTAACTTCCCTTTCCGTCATTTCAGGTGCTCACACACATGGTTAACACTAAATGAGCACTTCCTGTGTGGTCAGCATCCATCATAAATTTGCAGAGAAAAACCTCTCCTTTGTGTGTGTGTGGCGGGGGGGTGGGGGGGAGGGTTCTTGCAGACTAAAATCTTCCATGGCCAGGTAAAGGTGGTGAAACAAAGGCTGGTGTAATCTAGCACCCTACGGACCTAAAGAAATTAATATTCAAACCAAAAGAAACCAAATTTCTTTTTGCCTTTTATTTACAAGTTTCATTTAAATATCTCTAATAGTTAGAAAATCAATGTCAAAGATCAGGGGTATACAGTTTAAAATACCAATGTTAGTAAATATTAAAGAACATGGTCAGTACTTTGTCCAAGTAAATGCTTATGAATTATTTTCCAGGAAGCAAGTTCAACATCAGGTGCAAGGTATAAGGGACAGAGCCCCAGCCACTTGGAAATGGTGGCACAGTAGTCTGTGTGATGCACGACGCAGCTTGCACGTACCCCCAGCCTTTACCCCCCAGCTCCAAACTGACACCAGGGCTTTTCCTGCCAAGGGAAGGAGTCATGTTCAGAGACAAATGCACCATTTTAAGATGAAACTAGGATGGCTCAGTTCCAAGATACTCTGGTTTAATCTGAGAAGTCAAGGCCTCCCTAGAACTGTCAAATGAAGATAGGTTTCCAGGGACCGATGGATGAGAGTCAAGCCAGATTCATTCTGAACACATGTTCTTGTTCCATAGAATTCATTATTCTCTTCTTTAACTGACTCAAGTTCAAGCTGTTTATATTTCTCTTATGTATAAAAGATGCCAGCTCAAATGCGTCTAAGCTGAACTTTCACCCGGTGTACCCAATACTAAAGATCTTTTAGGCCAGTCCTACTTCTGGGAAACTATGTTTATATATTAACATACCTCCAAATTCACATTTTCATGATAACAAATTAGCTTTTTTATAACAAACTAGCTTTAATGTTATAAATAATATTTCAGAAAGCAATCTAAGTAACTAGACTGAGCCTATAATCTAAATTTAGAACTAATAACATCTTCTCTATCCATTTTGACCAATTCCGAGTCAGCAGAGCTGTGATATTTATACATAAAACAATATCTAAATTATGCCAGTATTAGTTTCTTATCTAAAATAATATGCAATTTAAAGAACTAAAGCATACTTTATTCAAGTTATATCCAAAAAATTAAATATTCAGTCTTATTTTTAAATTCATTTTAGATGTCTCAATATTGAACTCTTTACTAAAAGAAATAATAAGTGTTTTGGAAGGCTGACAAGTACCACCAAGTGTTCTCTAGCAGTAGCCCACGTGTCTCAGAAAGCCCATGGACACCAGAATTGTGATCAGGGAGACAGACATGCTGGGAGTTAACCAGGAGCCTCTCTTTGGACCATTCATGGAAAGAGCTAACAGAGTTCACAGTGGAAAAAGGCAAACAATAGGGACACCTGGGTGGCTCCGTCAGTTAAATGTTTGACTTCAGCTCAGGTCATGATATCACAGTTCATAAGTTCAAGCCCCATGTCAGGCTCTGTGCTGACAACTCAGAGCCTGGAGCCTGCTTTGGATTCTGTGTCTCCCTCTCTGCCCCTCCCCTGCCCACACTCTGTGTCTCTCTCTCAAAAATAAATAAACATTAAAAAAATTAAAAAAAAAAAAGAAAAGGCAGACAATAAATTGGCCTTTCGGCCATCTCAATATACCAATTAGAAAGCAGGAAATAGATTAGGCAAAGACAAAAACAGATAAGCTTGGAGAAGCAAGTGGAAGTCTGTATTTTCTCAGCTGAATCCGAGTATTTTATGACCCATGCTAGGCTCCAAAACAGGATTCAGGCACTCTGTAATCCCAGTAAATGCTCTGACAGTGTGCCAGGGTTAGCTGGCATAAAGAACAAAAGACGGCAGACATGGAGTCTTCAGCTTTAGCCACAAACCTTCATGCAAGCACAAGAGCAGTGTTTCACGTTTTATTTCTCAGTTATGATCCAGGAGATCAAAAGGAACATTAATGATTTCAGAATGAAAGGACCAAGGGGTAAGCACTCAAAGGAGAGCTGAAGCCCAATCACCAAACAGTTGCACCGGAAAACCGACAGGGACGTGTCCCTAAGTTAAAAGTACGCCAACACTTGAATGAATGCCACTGGGACATGAAAAGTCAAACTTTCTTTTTTCTTTCAGTGTATGGCAAAAGGTGGTAAGATGAGGAGAGGGATCAACTAAAGTAGTGCAGGAAGACAGAACTGTCAGCTTTGTGGGATTATATTTGTGTTTCCTTTCCATTTAGGGATACATTTCCTGTTGTATAAATGCCTCAGCAACTCAGAACATGAAATTCATTCCCCTAAAAAGGATCCACATGGTTTAATTTGAAATAACCACAAAGACTGTGCTGCCCACAGAGGCCATTACAGGTTACATTTTTATTTTTGCCCCAACTCCTAGACTAAATATGGTCTGGCTCCTGAGGAGAAGCCATGACGGTTTGTCCCACAGTCTTTGGGCATGCACCCCATCTGACAAGTCTCGCTCCTTCTTCCCCACTGCCTCTCAGGACAAAGCAGCCCTGGTTAGTGACTTCCCAAGCTCTTCATGTTTTCACCTGTCCAGATTCAGGCTGAATCTTAGGTCCATGATTCACTGCACAAGCCAATTCTGCCTACACATCTGTCACAACTACCACATTACACGATCACATTTTCTCTTCCCCTACAACCATTTGAAGAGGGAGCCTTCTTTCTGGACAATATTGTGTGAATATAATCAGCAGCAGCAGCAGTGGAGTGAGGGAGTTCGGCAGAGCAGAGGTAGGAATATTAGGTGGAATTAACAGAAGAATGTTTGAGAGGTATAATCAGAAAGGCTAAGTGCTATAAATACCCGCCTCTCCCCCCCAGAGACGAAGCCCTGGAGGATATGTTATTAATGCAGGGAAGGCCAGGAGTTAAGGCTTAGTCAGATATTACCTCCTAGTATTATGGCTCAAGGTTCAAGGGGTGGGACACAGTGGAAAGTATCACAAGTGGCACGAGTCAATTCAGCAGCTGGTCCAGAGGCCTTGCCCCTCTCACTCTCAGCTGAAAACCAAGACAAGTCATTCCAAGCATGCTTACAGCAGGCCTGTCTGTAAGTTTGAGGACTCAGTATTAACATAAACAAAAGCATGACTAGGATGCAGCATCACAAAATGTTTCCACAAGTATAGTCACACAAAAAAGTTAGAATAGTGCATAGAAAAGTGTTCTAGAATATTCTCTGTAAACCTAGGTCTTAGTAATTTAAAAATAAGTCCACGATTTTAAATCGAGGAAAACTACCAAGTTTGCAGATTTTGCACAACATCAGGAAATCCTGAAGTTCTTCATAGTCTTAAGAGTGATGATTAAATTTACCATTTGAAGGCTCAGGCTGACAGTTTAACAACAGTGTCTTTGTAAAAGGACTTTGGTTATGGGCCCAAGCGAATTCTACGGTCTCAATGCTCTGCCCTCTCTATGCAGAAGGGGTGATCAAAACACACTGTGGCATGAAATCACTGCTACTGTTTTTAAACCAAGTCTGGTTTTTCCTCATGTCAGTCTATTATTAAGCCAGCTACATCTGCCTGCCTTTTTAACAGTAAGGGCTGAATAGCCGGTTTAAGAAGTAAGTGAAAACGTCTTAGAAAAGCATTTACGTTAACCTTGGCAATATGGAACACTCTTAACCCCTTTTGTAATATGCATCAATTGAGTCTGAGTTAAAATACACCACAGTGACAGTGATGTCATCCCTATACATCCTCGCCAAGTCCTCTGGCAAGGTCAGCATCGCTGTTAGCCGCTCCGGCTCCATCTCCCCATACTCATTGCTCCCTATGGCGTGTCTGATCAGACGTGTGGCTGCATTTTGGTCGGCTGCATGGAGGCCCTGCGCTTTCCTCTGCAGCAGCAGGCTCTGCATGAGTCCTAGGTTGGCGGGTCTCTGGGCCAGGTCTGGCTTGTGCCGTCCTGCTTCAGCCAGGTGCTCCACTACCAGCCTCACCACATCCTCATTGTCCAGCACGTCCCACAGGCCATCTGAAGCCAACACGAGGAACTTATCCTGGGGCCTCAGCCGGTGGTAGGTGACCTCAGGCTCAGCAGTCAGGTAGGGTGGAGTATAGCAGTGTGGAGGGGTGAACTGGTAAATGTTGAGGGCCTCAGTGTCGAAGCCCCTCTCCAGGACACTGCGCTGCAGCTCCTTACTCCACTTCAGCTGGACATCCCCGAAGGCCCTGCAGGGCATGAGCACGCCCAGCAGCCTGTTGTCCATGATGACTGTCCTGTCCTCTGATTCAGGGTGCTCCCTCTTTAGCCGTGATAGCTCAGCTTGGTTCCAGGCATTGTGGTCGCAGGTGAGGGGCAGACAAGACCACATGCCATTGTCCTCCTGGACCCCAAGGATGGCCCGACAGTCACCAGCGTTTGCCACATGCAAGTGAACTCCATCAATATGGGCCATGCAAGCTGTAGCCCCAGAGAAGGCCACCTGGAGTGAAAGGTTCCTCGTCATCTCATCTTCCAGCGGGGCCTGGACTTCCAGCGAGATGTCAGAATCCAGTCTCTGGAAGGAATACATTAACGCTTCCTTAATATTGAGCCCCATTTCCATGTGCAGGTCAAGCAGCTCCTGCCAGTAGACACGGAGATGATCAAGGTGCACTGACGTGACATCCTTGTAGATACTGTCCCCTGGGTGCTTGAGCCAATGCAGGATGGGCAGCAGGGGCTTCATGCTTTCCATGGCTCCCTCCATCTGCTCCAGGGTCTGCTGGGACATCAGTGATACTGCCACGTAGTAGAAGAGCCTCTCGCTCACTGCCTGAGCACATGCATGGCCACCATGACCATCGAAGATGCCAAACATCAGCCCACTGGTCTGCAGGCAGGAGGCTACACCTCGCCGGTCCTCCACTGGGGAATTGGCAGCCAGCTGGTTGCTCTCAAACCGTAACACTGAATTTGGGACTCCACTGACAAGGTCAAGGACCTTGTGAGCTGACTCACCGGCTCGCAGCACTTCATTTACCTGCTCAGGGCTGAGCTGCAAGTGGAAATCATCTTCCTCTGTTGATGTGTGTCTGTAGGCTTTCTGCAGGGCAAAGCTACTGCATGGGGCACTGCTTTTTAGGGTGCCTGGTACCTGGGAAAAGAGTCTCCATCTTGATTTATTTCTATTTGAGGCACACCTTGAATATAAACGTCTGCCCCCTTGTAATGTGGCAATGCTGTTCCTTGCAGAATTTAAGATCCAGAAGGGCAAAGTACTTGACATTATGAATTGATACCAGCAAACGTGTTTCTTCAGCAAAAGGGGCTTGCTTTAAACCTGAAAATTAAAGAATTGAAGAAAGTTCAAATTTAATCTTCTTAAAAACAGATTTCTGAAAACATTTATTTTGTTACTATCCTGAACAGAAGTGTTTTAAGATAAACTTTATTTTTTTTTAATTTTTTAAATGTTTTATTTATTTTTGATACAGAGAGAGACAGAGCATGAGAGGGGGAGGGGCAGAGAGAGAAGGAGACACAGAACCGGAAGCAGGCTCCAGGCTCTGAGCTAGCTGTCAGCACAGAGCCTGACGCGGGGCTTGAACCCACGAACGTGAGATCTGACCTGAGCCGAAGTCAGAGGCTTAACCGACTGAGCCACCCAGGCGCCCCTTAAGATAAACTTTAAAAGAGTTGGGGCTCCTGGGTGGTTCAGTTGGTTAAAGGACCAACTTGGGCTCAGGCCATGATCTTGTGGTTCCTGATTTTGAGCCCTGCATCGGGTTCTCTGCAGTCAGTGAGGAGTCCACTTTGGATCTTCTGTCCCTCCCTGCCCCCCCATGCCCTGATTGTGCTCTCTTTCTCTCTCTCTGTGCTCTTGCTCTCAAAAAAAAAAATTTTTTTTTGACTAAATTCAAAATACTTAAGCAAGTCTCCCTACCTCCCATTACAACACATAAATAACATTCCAGAAAATGAGGGAAACAGGATTTTCATATGCTCCCCACTCATACAGAGCCATGGAAGGCTTCCCCACAGAGCTCACTCATCCCTCACAGCTGACCCAGGGGCCTCCTTTCATTTTCCTTCCCAAATCCTTTCCCTTGCCAGAGCCCAGTGTCTAGCTCCCATGTTCACTGTCCCCAGCAGACTATAAGTGTTTAAGTATCTATTTGCTTCTCCACTAGTCTATAAGCTCCATGAACTCAGGAACCTAGGCTCCCTTACTCACCAGTGGCTCTCCATTGCCTGGCCCCTTACAACACACAACAGGCCCTCAAATACTGGCTAGATGCAGCATTTCCAAAGGCCCAACAGCACACCAGGTATGACACTAGCTGTCTAACATCAGACACACTGCTTCACTTGCCTGAGCTCCGGCTGTCTGTCAGGGCGATTGGAGTACTAGTCTCATAAGGTTTTGCATGTATGTATGTATGTATGTATGTATGCATGCATAAGGATTTAACAAATATGACCCTTCTGCTCCAAAAAATAGTTCTACTTTTATCATTAAGTGACTCCTCTAGTCATTCTGTATACATTTCTATACAGTTGAAACCATAACTTACAATCTGGTTTTCTTTTTAAAAGCATTTTATTCATGATAAAGACATTTCACGGATGTGTACTACCCCATTTTGGCATAAACAATCTCAATTTACTTAACTGTTCTCTTTTGTTGTAGATTTAGAAGTCATTTCCACTGGCTCGCTATTTATAAAACATCAAACTGCACGGCCTTCTGCATCAACCTTTCCTCTACTTAGGTTTTAATCTACTTACTTCCCAAAGGAGGAATCGGTAGGTCAAAGAGTGTAGACTCATAATTCTCTGCCCCACAGCCTCATAGCTAAGAGTGGGATCTCTGGAGTCTATCAAGCCCGATCGCTCTCATACCCCGGTGCGGCCACATCCCTGAACCCCAGCTTCCCAGCTTGTAAAATACGGAAATCAGTCGGGGCGCCTAGCTCACAGGGGTGCACCACGGGCTAAAGCAGCTAACGCGTGCGTCCGGGTCCGAAGCCAAGGGTCCTTGGCGAGTCCGCGAGCCCACGTGGCGCGTGCGCGCCATGGGATGACTGTGGCTGCGGGCCCGCCCCCTCACCTCATTTCACCTCACCTCCGCTTTCCACCTCATTATCTGCGCCGATTCTGCTGGGCGCAGAGGGCCGGGTGCCGGAGACGCCCGGCGGGGTTGGAGGAGTCCCCATCCCGCGATAGCTCCCTTCCCTACCTCGGACCCTCGCTCCCCACTCACCAGCTTGCGCCACCGCTGCCGGGTCCGTCCCGTCAGTTCCGCGCCTGCGCACAGTGCTGCAGCTGCCACCACTCCCGCCTCACCTCCCTGAAGCGGCCCCTAGTGCAAATCCACATGGAAAAGGAAGCTTCCTTTCTCCAGCTCTTATTGGTTCACCTGCGGAGGCGGGTCTTTGACAGACAGCAGAATTGCCCAATGGCTGAGGAAGACGACAGGGCAGCCGGGCGGGAGGGGCCAAATCCAGTTCCTCCCCACCCATCCTCACCCCTCAGGGCTCTGACTCTGAGTGGGCAGAGCTCCCGGCTACGCGACCAGGCAGTCAGGGACTGAGCTACCCCACTACGTGATCTCCCACACTCAGCACACCCCAAACTCAGCAGCCTCTCCAATTCCCCAATTCTTTACTGTTGTTAATAATACCGCACGCTTTCCTCTCCTTTGCTTTGCCCACCAGTCCAGACCGCTCTCCCAAGCGCGACAGCCTTGTATTCAACCACTTGGACACGTCCCTCTGGAGGCCCTATGCTCGTCTTGAACACATCTTTCCTGGAACTCACCTTCCTACCAAACTTGCTCTTCCTCTCCTACCCTAACCCAATAATGGCCGCACCATCCTCCCAGAGAGCCTGAACTAGAATCCTGTGAGTCTTGATTGCTCCCTCTCTCCAGCCCCTCTTTATTATCTAATTCTGTTAATTTTATCTCTGCAATCCACATACATTTGACTCCAGCTACTTCACTACCCTATTCTAATCCTCTCATTTGGTCTCCCTCCCTTCAGTTTACGACTCTTTCTGTACGGAACAGGCAGTGGCCCTTCTAAAACTCAAATTCCTGCTCTACAGTTTTCATTGGTTCCCAGGGACCGTTGGGCCTTCAAAAGACATTTACATTGGTCTGACCACTGACAGTTACTAGAAATGGTTAGTGGTTGAGAAAGGTTGAGAAAGACTGAGAACCAAGACACCAGATAATCCTCAGTCCCTTGTGTTGTGGGAATCCAGTTATCCCCTGCTTCCTTATTATTGTAAGACAAGTACAGTCCTTCCTTGGAGGCAGAAAATAATCGGAGAGGACCAGAAAAGGCCACTTGGAGCCCTGAGAATGTGGTCTTCTGGAAGCAAGACACACTGGTTTACCTGGAGAGCCTGGCCAGCCCACCTGGACCCAAGGACGTGCCTGCCATAATACTGCTCTTGTCAGACTTGTGTCTGCTATGACATTTATACTGCCACTCACCCTTGGCCTTTTCCGGAAGTTTTTACCGGTAAGTCAGAATTTGAAATATCTCTCTTCCTGGATATTGAGAAGGGTGTTTCAAACTGAAACTAAAGATAACTCTAAGTCATTCTAAATAAATGGGTGCAATTTTATTTTTAGATTTTGTATAGATAGTTCATTTGAAGTGACAAACGGTCATCCTTAAGGACAGAGGCAGCACAGTTTAATCACTTCATCTGCAGGCATTTTGGGTGCCTGAGGTGACTACTTGAGGCACACAGATAGATGGCTTCCCCCACCACACTTTCCTGAGAGAAATTACATCACTCTGCTAAGTCTGAAACTGCAGAGTTTTTACTAAATTACCACACATACAACAATTCCCAAGTAAAAATGTACCTCTGAAGATTTTGCATGCCCTGGAACTTTGATTTAGAGGCTGTAGCTAGCTCACTCATGGACATCTGATGGCTAGCTAGCCCAAGAACCCAGCCAGTGCTTCTTGTCTCAAGGTCTTAAAAGAAGAAAATGAAGGAAAAGGACTGATCTCTCCTTGAGAAAGGAAAAGCAGAAGATCAGCTGTCATTTTCTGAGGAAATTTTAAAATATTCAGCCTCAGTCAAACCAAGCAAATGAGAATTAAAATGAGATACTGGTTTTTGTCAAACAACCTGACAATCATTAAAACAGGTTAGTACTTCATGTTGGTGAGCAGGCATTGCCATCTGGGCAGGTAGGAGTGTAAATTGAGGCTACCCGATGAATAGATCTTTGATCTACTAATTCTACTTTTTTTTTAATGTTTTAAATTTAATTTTGAGACAGTCACAGAGCACGAGTTGGGGAGAGTCAGAGAGAGAGGGAGACACAGAATCAGAATCAGGCTCTAGGCTCTGAGCTCTCAGCACAGAGCCCCATTCCGGGTTTAAACCCATGAACTGCAAGATCATGACCCGAGTTGAAGTCAGACAGCTTAACCAACTGAGCCACCCAATTCTGCTTATTTTAATTTACCCTAAGGTGACAGTCAAAGGTAAACATTACACATTTTCTTTCTTTCTTTTTTTTTTTTTGAGAGAGAAAGAGGGCACAAATGAGTGAGGGGCAGAGGGAGGGAGACAGGGAGAAAATTTCTACAGTAAACATACGTATATATTACTCCATCTGGCATTTCTTGTATAATCAGAAAGAAGGAGGAGGAAGAGGGGGAGAGGAAGGAGCAGCAGCAGCAGCAAAACTGAATTTTAAAAAACAACCATAGGCTTGACGGGGGTAGAGAGTTAGATCCCTTGGATGATTCTGGCAAAATTCCATGATTTTATAGGCACACAAATGAGAGCTTCTATGGAATGTTAGGAAAGCTGGATCTGAGATGATCTGTGTCAGGAGGAACTGAGAGGGTAGCAGACAGTTTTTTGTCCATCTGTCAAAAGTATAACATCTAGGCCTTATATCTATCTGGAAGAGTTTGTAAAAAAAAACTTAGATACCTTTTTGCTGGTGAGCAGGCGAGCATCCCCTTGGAGTGGTTCTGTGACATCAGTGCTCCCCAGTGTAACTGCATAAACCCAGAAAAGCCTTCCTACTGATCGGAGCACATCTGTGCCCTCAGACAACTGTCTTACAGACCAGTGTCATCCTAAATCAAGTAATTCACCACCTTTGGCCAAACAGGTGACTTTTCCTGGCACTGTCTTCGCCCAAATGGACCACACACATAGACACGTGTATGTGTGTACACACATCCCCTACAAGGCCCCCTTTCCTTCAGAGGGACTGGTAATGCTGCAGAGCAGCAATCTCAAGGACATATTTCACAAGTCTTGAGAATGCTAGTGACAAAGCCTGGGGAAATTAAAAAAAATTTTTTTAATGTTTTATTTGTTTTTGACCAGACAGAGAGACAGATCATGAGCAGGGGAGGGGCAGAGAGAGAAGGAGACATAGAATTCTGAAGCAGGCTCCAGGTTCTGAGCTGTCAGCATAGAGCCCTACATGGGGCTCAAACTCATGAAGCACAAGATCATGACCTGAGCTGAAGTCACCAACTGAACCACCCAGGTGGCCCATGGGAATTTTTTAAAATTACATATCTTGCCTCGGCCTCTTCTCAAACCTGCTCTGAAGCAACAGAGCTTGCAGGTTATTAGGCAGCCTCAAAGTGGTGTGTTAAACTCCTAGCTCTTAAAGCCAAAGCTAAAGATTGCCCTTCACTGGAGGAGGATGAGCAGACACTTTGAGGGAAATAGAACCTGTGTTTCTATCTCTTTAAGGCTTCTCCAAACACAGATCAATGTCTTTCACCTGCTTAATGGATCAGCAGCACCCAAGCTGTGATGATGTAGGCTAGAGGTCTCCTGTGACTCCAAAATAATCATTCCCTTTGCCACCATAATCCCACAGCCATCTCTACTCAGACTTATCACTGACAGGCCCAGAATTTTCCATCATCCTCGGGTCCCAAGCCTAAGGCCCAGCTCTGGCACTTACTTGCTGTGGGATCCTGGGCCAGTCACTTCCTCTCTCTCAGCCTCTGTAGAGCTACTTGCTTGGAAGGGGCAATTCTGTGGGCCTTGTACTTGTCACTAGCACTCCAAGTTGCCGATGACTCATATCCTTTCTTCAAAGTAAATTTGGAATGGAGCAGAAGAACAGCTCGAGGGGTCTGGTGTGGGTAAGAGAAGGCAAGAGGAAGTTGGAAGACAGCCCTGGAGCCCCGCAGAGGCACATGGTTTTCCTGCTTTCTCTTGAAGCTGCGGGGTGTGGGACAGGCTTAGTCAGCTAGCCGTGGCCCTGTGCTGTGGTTTGTGCTACCCTGTGACGTTCTAAGAAGCTGAGGGTGCCCAGCAGCTGGTCTGTGCCATTCCTGTGGAGCTCCCACCCCCAGCACCTGGAGCACCCCTTTCAGGCCCGGGGGCAACTCCCTGAGGGACCAGGGATACAGTGGGCTGGGTTCAGGGGTGGGGGGGTGCAGTGTTACCTGAGCAGTGGTCCCCAGCATCCAAGAGGACGCCAAGTGTGGGGTCGGAAAGGCCAGAAAGGAGCCATTAGCCAGGCAGAACAGAACATCAAATGAAAAACCAGTTACAACAGAGTTTTGTTCTAATAATAACAATTATTCCTGTATGCATTTCTTCTCCTCCTCTTTTTCCCTTTGTGCATGCCTCTTTGCGTGCACAGAAAAGTCTGGCAGGACACATGCGAACAGTTTAACAATGCTTATCTCTGGGTCATGAAACTTTCACATTCTTTCCTTTTCCATGTATTTCTTTACATACTTTCCCCCCTTTCTTAACATGCAGCATGTGTTTAATAATCAGGAAAAACCTAGTAATGTCTATCCTCCACACTTACACATAGGAGTGGGAGAGAAGAAGGCATAGTGGGCTGTTCTGGGGTAAGGGAGGCAGCTAGGGATGGGGTGAGGACCAGAGGGATATTTTATATCTGGAAATCAGGGAAGGTACCTCTGATCAGAGAGGAGAGATCTGAAGGAAGTTAGAGAGGAGCCTGGCCTGTCTGAGAAAGAGCATTCCTTGGAGAGCAAACAGTAAGGACAAAGGTCTTCACCTTGTGCCTGCCCCCTCCCCAGCGGTTGGGCCAGAGCCAGAAAGAACTTGAGAGATCATCTCACCCATGCCTTCTGAAAGGGTGCTCCATGGAGCATCATCCCAGAAAATGTTTTGAGAGAAAAAAGCCACAACTCTACTACGCACCCCTGGAAGACATTCACAACGAGCAACAACTTAGTAAGACCCTGAAAAATGATGCAGTAAAAGGAATTCATCCAACTTTATTGCAGCAGTTCCGAACATTGCCTCACGAACCTCCTTTTTGCTATAAAATCTAGTCCCATCTAACAGAACCCATGTATTTCATGAGCTTCCCATATATAAAAATAAAGTCCAGAGGCCTGAACTGACTTCCCCAGGTTCCTGGGGGTCCCACTTTAAGCTTATGGGTAAGAAGAATCTGGGTCCTGCTCTCTGAACTCAGAGCCAAGCCACTCTTCTAGAAGCTTTCCACATTTAATAGCTTGAGGGGCCAGTATGAGCTTCTCTGAAGTCAGAGGAAGAATCCTCCTGAGAGAAGATAGTTAGTTACCCTTTAGGCATACTGTATTTTTATTTAGCCATCTTTTAAAATTTTTTTGTTTTTTTTAGATTATTTATTTATTTTTGAGAGGGAGAGAGAACATGAGAGGGGCAGAGAGAGAGCGAGAAAGAATCCCAAGCAGGCTCCCTGCTGTCAGCACAGAGCCTGACATGGGCTTGATCTCACGAGCCCTGAAATTACAACCTGAGCTGAGATCAGGAGTTGGACCCTTAACTGACTGAGCCACCCAGGTGCCTCCTTAGTTTTATTTTTAAAGTAAACTCTAGGTCCAGTGTAGGACTTGAACTCACAACCCCAAGATCAAGAATCACATGCTCTTCCAGCTGAGCCATCCAGGTGCCCCTTACTTAGGCACCTTTAGATAAGACTAAGTTAAATTGGGCGTGCATCTCCATGGTGCTAACAATGCATGTGTCTTTTCTGACACTTTTCTGAGCCTAGTCTCTTAGTGGGCATGCAGGGCTAGTGCATCATGAACACACTCATAGAAAACCAAATATACTTTAATCACCCAAAAGCAACAATCCACTTCAACACCCTACTTCTTGTAGAAGGCTGAGAATCCAAGGACTGGGTATTGTTCCCTGCTTAAAAACCATGGTGACACTATGCCCTTGGCTCATTATTAAGTTTTTGAGTATTTAATTTTTTAATGTTTTATTTATTTTTGATACAGAGACAGAGCATGAGTGAGGAGGGGCAGAGAAAGAGTGAGACACAATCGAAAGCTGGCTTCAGGCTCTGAGCTAGCTGTCAGCACAGAGCCTGACGTGGGGCTTGAACCCACGAACGTGAAATCATGGCCTGAGCTGAAGTTGGAGGCTTAACCGACTGAGCCATCCAGCCGCCCCTAGTTTTTGAGTATTTATTTTTTTTAATTTTTTTTAGTGTTTTATTTATTTTTGATACAGAGAGAGACAGAGCATGAGAGGGGGAGGGGCAGAGAGAGAAGGAGACACAGAATCCGATACCGGCTCCAGGCTCTGAGCTAGCTGTCAGCACACAGCCTGATGCGGGGCTTGAACCCACAAACGTGAGATCTGACCTGAGCCGAAGTCGGAGGCTTAACCAACTGAGCCACCCAGGCGCCCCAGTTTTTGAGTATTTAAAAAAAATGTTTATTTATTTTTGAGAGAGAAATCGAGAAGACACACAAGTGGAGGAGGGGCAGAGAGACAGAAGCAGACACAAATCCAAAGACAGCTCTAAGCTCTGAGCTGTAAGCACAGAACCTGACTTGAGGCTTGAACTCATGAACTGTGAGATCATGAGCCAAAGGCAGATGCTTAACTGACTTAGCCACCCAGGCCCCCCTTGAGTATTTTTTTATACCTGCTTTCCCAAAAGACAAGAGCCTCCTCTAGCGCAAAGCACCCCATGTAAGGTGGTGGCTTCAGAGGCTGGGCTGCGGGTCAGGCAGACATGTGAACCCCAGTGCTGTCATCAACTGGATACACAACTCGGGCAAGGGACCTCAGTCAAACTTAGAGCCTCTGTATCTCCATCTGCTGAATGGGGCAGCCATTCCCCTTGTGTCGTGGGGGCACATCCCTCCTCCCAGCTGTGTAGTGACTACAAAATGGGGGCAGAAAGGAGTATGTGGGGGTGTTGAAGCAGAGCTGTCCTCCTTTCCTTGGCTCTGAAGCTATTTCTGTCTGAAGAACTAGGACCTGTCAGTGTAATCAGGGCACCCCCATCCCCAGGCTATGCTGGAGACTGGGTCAAATTTAATTCAGCCTTTCATTTTCACACTTACCCTCAGTTCCCAGGGCAAAGCTCCTGCTGCCCCTCTCCCACCGGTGTAGATCCTCTATACCTCTGGGAACAGTGGGGCCATTATCTCAGGCCTCTACATGCCCTTTCCCCAAGAGCCCAGTGGTGCTCAGTGCCACTGAAAAGTCACCTGCTTCACCCAGCGCTGGAGCCCTTGGACAGCAGAAGTAAGAGCTTAGGGTGCCAAGTAAAGCAAGAGCATAAACAGCCGCAAAAATATTTTAAATATTTTGACAAGTGGTAACTGGCTGGGCAAAGTTCTTTCCTAGCATGACTAGGCCGGGCCCCTGCTGGTGAATATTGACCAGGATAGACCAGAGACCAAGCTACAGGCTCACATGTGGCCACGAGGGGGCGTAAACACACTGCAGGAAGCGCCTGAGCGTCTCACTCCCTGGAGCTGGTGGAGGTAGTGTGTGTGTGTGTGTGTGTGTGTGTGTGTGTGTGTGTGTGTGTGTGTGTGTGTGTGTGTGTGTGCGCGCGCGCGTGTGTGTGTGTGTGTGTGTGTGCGCGCGTGTGCGCGTGTGTGTGCGCGCGCGCGCGCGCATCCCTCCACCATGCTCATTGTGATACCGTCATTAGTGGGGAGACTGACTAATGCCTTTCAAAGGGCCTCAAGAGTGGTGGTATATAGGCTTGGCTCTGAGGTAGGCCAATCGGGCCGGCTCACACTATGTGACCTGGAGCAAGTATCTTAATCTGATCCTCACTATCTCATCTGCAAAATGGGAATAAGAATGGTACCCACTTCAAAAGGTCTTGGTCATTCATGCAATGAGTTAATTAAATGAGTCAGTTCATGAAAAAAAGAAGGCGATTCTTGGATTGTGTTCACTGGTGAGTTGGTCAGGCCACAGGCATGTGGAAAATGTTCCAAGGGAGTCCAAAGGAAGGTCCCTTAAAATAATTTGTTAGTTCATATTTTATTAAAATAAAAGTGTGATATAAGAGATCAGAATTATGTTTACCTTCCTTATAGTTTTACCTATCAGTTTATTATCATCTTGTACTGTTCTTTATTTAATTACATATGTGAAGACACCATAGTCCCTAAAGTGTATGGCTTTGATGGGTTTCAGCTCTTGGAGGCCCCCAGAGGGGCTGCAGCTGATGGGGTCCCCTATGTCTGTCAGGAAGTGCAGTTCCTGAGGGGCCCAGAGTAGTTGAGCAGATATCCGTGCAGGGCCCAGGAAAGTGTAGGTTCTTGTGGCCTCCTCCGAAGGAAGACGGGGTGATAGGCGGCAAGGCTCAAAAAGGATCTGCAACCCTCCATCCCTAGGACTGACCTGCCCCCCTCAGGAGCTGCCTACAGAAAGGGCCTACCAGATAGTCCCCCGTTAGTGGTCTCACCTGGGCCCTTACCTCCTTCAGGCTTTGCACAACTCTCCACCCTGTGCCCCTCTCTGTGGTTTTTGACCTCCAGATGGCCTCCTCTTTTGTCCCTTGGACTTGTGGTACCACCCCGGAGAGCATGTAGGGCATCTGGGTGGCAGTAGTCACATGGTTGGGGAGGATCCTGGCATTTGGGTTGGGGTGCTAGAAGTCCTCCAGGGCGGTTTCACACAACAGAGGATTCTCTGAGACCTGGCCTATCTTTAAACATCTCACCTAGATATTCAAACAGGTGAAGAATCTGTTTATCTTCATTTGAGCCTGCAACCTTGTTCCTTTTTTAAAATTCCTTTTTCAGGGACGCCTGGGTGGCTCAGTCAAGTTAAGCGTCCAACTTTGGCTCAGGTCATGATCTCACAGTTCATGGGATCGAGCCCCGTGTCAAGTTCTATGCTGACAGCTCAGGCCTGTAGCCTGCTTCACATTCTATGTCTCCTTCATCCTCTGCCCTTCCCCCACTCACACACTGTCTCTCTCTCTCTCTCTCTCTCTCTCTCTCAAAAATAAATAACATTCAAAATATTTTTAAATTCTTTTTTAAATTAAAGTATAGTTGATATACAATGTTTTGTTAGTTTCAGGTGTGCAATGTGGTAGACATATCTATACATAATGTTACGTTCACCACAAGCTTAGAAGGATCTGTCATCAGAGTACACTATTACAATACCATTGGCCATATTGCCTATGCTCTGTGTTTTATCCCTGTGACTTAGTCATTCCATACAACCTTGTTCCATTTTCTTTGGAAACACAGAGTAATGCTTTCACAGTTTTAATATGTAGTGAATTATTATACTTTATGTTGCATGGAATTTTACCACTTATCCCTAATTTGTGCATTTTTCTGATCATAATCTTAAGAGACATAATTTCACCTCCTATGAGTTAAAATATGATGACTTTGGGGGCGCCTGGGTGGCTCAGTTTGTTGTCTGACTTTGGCTCGGATCGTGATCTCGTGGTTTGTGAGTTCGAGCCCCACATCAGGCTTTGCTGTGACAGTGCTGAGCCTGCTTTGGATTCTGTCTCCCTCTCTCTCTGCCCCTCCCCTGCTCACACTCTCTCACTCAAAAATAAATAAACATTAAAAACTTTTAGAATATGATGACTTATGAAATGTTGTACAATGAATACACATATTTTTCAAATTCAGTGAGTAGATGGACTATTTTCATGTCTGTTCTAAAAAACACAGGAGTTGTTCAGTGTCTAGGAAAATCATGTCCCGAAGGCAGCAATACTCATGTCCCTCTGGCTGGGCTAAATTTATAGTTGCCATGTTCTGAGGCTTTTGAATATGGGTAAAGCCTCAGAAGACTTCATCACAATCTTGTGAGCTAGCATTTATGTTCTGACACACCTATTATTTTATTGAAAATTATGTTTTCAACATATATAAACATGTATTATAAAGGGCTGTCCTTTATATTACAATTAAGGCACAAAAGTAATTTTTTGAAAACAAGTGTGTAGATAAATTGTATTTTATTTGATTTCCACTGAAGGCTCCTAATAGGAGGTATTGCATTTATTACTATAAAAAGTAGGCTCTGAAAAAAAAGTAAGATCTGAGAATCTCACAGACGTAATTTGAGTCCCAAATCAAGAAGCTAAAGAGGTTTTTGGAATGAATGATTTCATGTATTTGAAGTTCAAAACCAGACAAATGTAACTTATGCTATTAGAAGTCAGGATGGTGAATGCTTTGGGGAGGTAGGAACTTGATGAAGATGTGGGGGTTGGGGGTGCTGACCTGGGTGCTGGTTCCATAGATGTATTTAGACTGAAAGTTCAGCAAGCGTGTGTGCTTCTCTGTTTATATGTTGTGCTTCAATTAAAACAAAACCAAAAAGTTACATCACCAGTAATGAGACAGATCAGCATCATTTAGCATCAGGAACATTACGGGATTCTTTCTTGTGATATTCTGTGAAAAGTGAATAACCCGAGTCTCCTTGTGAGAAAATACCCAACAAGCCCAGCTGAGGGACATACTACTACGAGCTGGCCTGTCCTCTCTGATCATATCAGTGTGGTGAAAGATAAAGACAGATGGAGGAAGTGGCCAAAGGACACTAAAGGGACTGGATGACTGAATGCAATGTATGATCTGGGGTCTTTTGTTGTTATTGTTACAAAAGACACTATTGGGACAATTAGCACAATATGAATAAGGTACAGTAGTTGCATAACAATATTGGGGCACCTGGGTGGCTCAGTCATTTGAGTATTTGACTTCAGCTCAGGTCATGATCTCAGGGTTCATGGTTTTGATCCCCACGTCGGGCTCTGTGCTGACAGCTCGGAGCCTGGAGCCTGCTTCGGATTCTGTGTCTCCCTCTCTCTCTGCCCCTTCCCCCTTCTTGTTCTCTCTCTCTCTCAAAAATAAACATTAAAAAATTTCCAAAAAGTTAAAAAAATTTTAAATAATAACATAATAATGTTAATATCCTTATTTGATTCTTATACTGTAGCTATATAAGAGAATGTCTTCATTTTTAGGAAAGCCACTGGAAAAAAAATATATACATGTGGAGAGAGGGAGAGAGAAAAAGCAAATGTGAAAAAATAGGGAGTCTGGTGACCAGTCTATAGTATATTCACTGTATTTTTTTTAAACTTCTCTAAAGTCTGAAAGTATGCTATAGCAAAAAGGTTTTGGGGTAGCGGGTTTTGAGTCTGCTAGCGGAACCCTAAACATTGGCCATTCCTGTTCCCATGTCAGCAACCCCAGTTTTCCTGGGTGTCAGTGTGAAGAGGGACAGAAAAAGAAAAATCCGAAGCCTGACATTTTCTAACATGGCAAAGTCCTGTGTAGTCAAAGTCCTGGGATTCCCTGGGCATTGCGGGTCCATCTCTAGGGGCTTCCCCTTTACAGCAAGGGCTTGAGAAAATTTGGCTGCGGTTTATCAAACTCTTGCCTGCTGCCAGACACCTGGCTTTCTTTCCTCAGCATGACCTCTGATCCCAGGGAGCACTGGGTTTGAGGGAGGCGCCTCCCGCCCCCGGAGGCTGTAGAACTGGTTACTGCTGCCCTGATCTGAGCCCCTGGGAGTGGCTAGAGTCCCCAATGGCACCAGATTGGCACAGAACCCTCTACCCCCAGCCTGGGGCCAGGGGGCCCATGTGATCAGCTCTGCACCTAGTAGACCCAAGCTGCACAGGAGTGAGAAGTTCCCCTCCAGGTCCCCTCGCCTGCCCCCAGAAAACACACACTTCCAGATTTAGTGCTGGGACTGGGGCTTCAAAGGCTTGGCTGCCCCCGAAATATCTTTTCAGCTCACCTGCCTCTGCCTGAAATCATACCATTAGAGCTCTGCCCTCCTAGGAGAGAAATCACTTCCAAGCATTGACTTCTAAAGTGCAGATGCCGTTGTCCTATGGGTCATAGTTCATGGACTACGGACTTGGGTACGTGAAACACATGGAATGATGTATTTTCTGTAAGTCATTTCAATCCAGCTCTGAGCCCCCATTACATCGGGCTGGCTGGAAAATCAGTCCAGATATTCTCCTGTCACACTGATGGGCAAAGGTCTGGGGGTCTTGGGAGATTCTTCCAGTCATCTGTCCCTGCCGGTTTGGGCCCAGCACTACATTCCTTGCACTTTAGAGGGCACATGGGGTGACCCACATCCTGGGATCCAGAGCTGTCTGCCCCCCAGCTCGGCCACAGCTTGGCTCTACTTCTGGGAAATCTGCTTTCTCTCCTGCCTCAGGTCCCACCTTACACCCCTTGGCCCTCCCACTGACACATTTTACAGATGGGGAACCAAGATGGAGAGAAAAGGTCACATGGAAGACTGAGAAGGAGGTGATAAAATCATTCCCCCATAAGGGGTTACTGCCTTCCAAGGGAGGCATTTCATCAGAGGCAACTGAGCACTGAAGCTCAGATGGCAAGATTTCAGACTCCGCAGCAGGCAAACAGAGTTATTCTGCGTGGGGACCTTTCTGCGATGTAAGGCTCTCCTGATGAGCACTGGACCAGGAGTCATAAATCCTAGTTCTCCCACCAACTCACTTAGGCAGACTCTGTTCCCTTTTTTGGGCCTCAGTTGTTCTATCTGTATGGGGGGGTCAGAACAGGAATTCTTTTGGCATGGATACTCTGGGATTACCTGGGCAGCTTATTGATCTCTAGCATGGCTTCCTCTGATTGAAAAAGTTGTACTTTCCAAACTCTACTCCTGAACAGTCAGGAACAGTAACAGCAGAAGCAAGGACCCACTTGCCAATTCCCTGGGGAGGTCTGGGTAACTGGAGAGACAGGACTGTGTGCCCTTTGGAAATACGCATGCCCAGAGCAACCAGGGACTTGTCACTCACAGCAGGAGTTGAGAGAAAAGGAGGAGGAGGAAGAGCTCGTTCCTGAAAACCTCAGGGACCCTTGGGAGCCCAGATCACTCTGGAGCCTCTGTGTCCTTATGCCTTTCCTGCAATGCCTACCCCAAGAGAGTAACTCAGTGGGACTAAAGAGGCACCTGCTCACCCTCCCACGCCTCTGCATTCGAAAACATTTGAGTTGCGGCTGGAGGGATTTAGATTAGACTCAAACTGCCAAGGGGCGCCGGGGTGGCTCAGTTGGTTAACTCTGACTTCAGCTCAGGTCATGATCTCACTGTTCCCGAGTTCGAACCCTCTTTCAGGCTCTGTGCTGACAGCTCAGAGCCTGGAACCTGTTTCAGATTCTGTGTCTTCCTCTCTGTCTCTGCCCCTACCCTACTCGTGTTCTCTCTCTTTGTTTCTCTCTCTCTCTCAAATGAATAAACAATAAAAAAAAAAAAAGACTCAGAATGCCAAGCTAAGAACCACCAGGGTCCAAGCATTCGTCCCTTCTGCAGGGCTGAGGAGGGGCAGCTGCAGGAGGTAATGAATTGTACCTGCCAGAATTTGCACTTGAGCCTGTGTTGGAAGGTGGATTCAGGCCAAATGATGCTTAGTGCCTTCTGAGCCTCAGAGAGAGAGTCCTCTTCCTCCAATCCTGGAGGTCCTTGGCTCCTGCTCTAGATGTCCAGTAGCTCCTCATGGCACCTGGATATAAAGGTATACTTCTCCCTGGCATGTGAGCCTTCAGAGCCTGGGGAGCCCTGTGTCTCCAGCTACCCATAGCCTTCGTCTCTCTGTCTGCTAAATGTTCACTGCTGCTGAGGCTTCTGTGCCTCTGCTGTCATGCCAACTACTTTGGCTTTGGACCCCTCTTCCAGGAAGCCCTCTCAAACTAACCAAGTCTCCTCAACCAAGCCAGGACCTTTCCCAGAGACGCTACCACCTTCCCCTACTCTCTTGATGGTCTCTTGTAATCATTTCCTTGCTGAGGGTCTTTTCCTTTTTCCCGGAGGAACAGCAAAGCTCCTGCAGGGTACCCGGGGGCAGGGTCAGCCAGGCTGGAGGTTTCCTGGAGGTGGAAGGCCCTGAGAGAGGGAGCCGATTTGGCATCAAATGTTCTGAAACTGCCCTTGTGGAGGACAGAGGCTCATAGCAGATCCGACTCATTCCAGACACCACCCTGCCTGGATACAGGCCCAGCCAGAGGGCCTATTTGGATACCTTGCTAGCAGATGGCCCTGTAAAGGGAAACATCCGTTTTGGGCTGGGCTATCCAATATGGTAGCCGCTGGCCACATGTGCTCTTAGGCACTTGAAATATAGCTACTCTGAATCAAGATATGCTAGGAGTGAAAAAAAAAAAAAAGGAAAAAATATGCTATGAGTGTAAAATACACTGGATTTCAAAAACTTAGCATGAAATATAATGTAAAGTATCTCATTAAGTTTTTCTTATATGGATGACATGCATAAAATATATGATTCAAGTTAAATACACTTGTTTCTTTTTACCTTTTAAAACAGAGCTGCTAGAAAATTTTAAGTTACATATGTGGCTCCCATTAGACCATGTCTGTTTTACAGAGAACACAAACTTTTGAGGGCTTGAGTGACATGTGGTACAAAGCCCAGGTATGAAGGCCGGTGCATCTGCCCTAAGTTTGTGAGCAGAAAGGATGCCAAAAGGCATGCACTCCCCAGCCCCTGCCTCTGGCTGCAGGCCAAATACCATCCATGCTCACAGAGTCACATTCCCCCTTCCCCTCAGAATCTTGACCAACCAGCAGTTCGTTCTGCCCTTGAGGGTGGGATCAGGGTTGATGTGACACATGGACATGGGGGGGCTCCTGAGGTGTCCAGGATGGGCAGATACTGTTATCTGAGCTTCCTTCTATCCTCAGGCCAGCTCTAGCTGCAGCCAAGGCCTACATCCTGCTCCAGGCCCTCTTAGCTTGGACATGTGTGAGGCCCCCTCCCAGAAATCGGCTCCGACAACAGTGCTGTCTGCTTACCTTGCAACCTTCACTTCAGACCTGTTTCTGTCCATATCCCCAACCTTTGCTCAGGCCACAGGTCCCTGTCCCCACAGATGAGCATTTTGGCAGATAGTGTCCCTGGCCAGCCCTATGGGGACCCCTCAGACCTCTGCAGCAGTAGCAGCTATGGAGGTAACTGTGGGATTGGGAGCAGGTCCTCTGCAGATAGAGTGCCAGGAGGCTGGGTCCTTACAGCCGCCCCATCTCCTGAGACCCGGAGAAGGGAGATCCAGGGCCTGGCTCCTCAGCTTCAGAGGGAAGTCTATGTTCCTAGCCTGGGCACAACTCTATGCTGTGGCCACTGGCCTGGGCCACCAGCCCAGATCTTTTCGTGGGCCACCGTGGCTCCCAGGGAAGGCTGTCTGGGATCTTGGGAATAGGCAGAGCCTATCTTGTCTGGAGTGCTCTGAATGTGCGCTGCATCAGCTCCAGGAGGCAATCGTGTCCTGGGCGAGGATTTAGGACAGTCCTGGGTCCCTTTGAGGCCAGGTTTGCTGGAGGCATTTGGAATCCAGCTGGGGCATCCCGTTTGGATGTAAAAGGGTCAAATCTTGGGCTGTGATTATAAGGAGGCTGCTTTTGATTTTAAAATTGTTTTAAATTAAAAAACGAATTAAGGGGAAAGATTTAAGGAGTGAGGATTCTTGGCAGCCTTGGGATAATTACTATAAAGCCAGCTCCCATTTCTCCACTTGATCTTAGCCAAAAGGCTGAGAAGCGGTCAGCTCCCATTTCTCAAGTCCTCTTTGGTGCCAGGCCTGTCTTGCCACCATGCCCGGGAGGGGCTGGCTGAGGTCCCTGGCCTTGCCAGCAGTGTCAGGCCCGTTGTTTCAACTCCATGTGGCCACCACCATTCCCATCCCTCCTCCCATGGGTGGGCCCAGTTGCTGTGGCACAGAGCAGGAGAGTTATGGGACAGATTCAGGCTCAAACCCAATTCTACCACTTGCCTACTTAACCTTCCCCCAGGCACAACATCACTGTCTGTAAAATGGGGGTAAAGACAGTTCTTGGATCCTAGGGAGAGAGTCAGACATTTGCCCCTGGCCCTTGGCCTGCCTTAAGAGGCAGCTTTACCGGCGCCTGGGTGGCTCAGTTGGTTAAGCCTCCAACTTCGGCTCAGGTCAGATCTCACGTTTGTGGGTTCGAGTCCCGTGTCAGGCTCTGTGCTGACAGCTAGCTCAGAGCCTGGAGCCTGCTTCCGGTTCTGTGTCTCCTTCTCTCTCTGCCCCTCCCCCTCTCATGCTCTGTCTGTCTCTGTATCAAAAATAAATAAAACATTAAAAAAATTTTTTTAAAAAGGCAGCTTTACTAGCATTACTTTTCTTCTTTTTAAGATTAAAAAATTTTTTTTTACAAAATCTGTTTAATGATTATTTATTTTTGATAGAACACAAGGCGGGGTTGGGGGAGGAGAAGAGAGAGGGGGAGACACAGAATCTGAAGCAGGCTCCAGGCTCTAAGTATCAGCACAGAGCCAGCCTTACATGGGGCTCAAACCCACAGATCATGAGATCATGACCTGAGCTGAAGTTGGTCACCCAAACAACTGAGCCACCCAGGTGTCCCTCTCCTTCTTTTTTAAATGTTTTATTTATTTTTAAAGACAGAGAGAGTGCAAGCAGGGAAGGGGGAGAAAGACAGGGAGACAGAGGATCTGAAGCGGGCTCTATGCTGACATCCTGGCAGGCTGACAGTGGGGCTCAAATCCACCAGCCGTGAGATCATGGCCTGAGCTGATGTCAGCTGCTCAGCTGACTGAGCCACCCAGGCGCCCCCACTAGCGTCACTTTGCTGCTGCTGCTGCTGCCTGTCCCCAAGCTGAGCAAACAGGGCGCTCCAGACACCACCCTTCTTAATGTCTCTGGAAACACAGAGGAAGAAAATGGCCCTTAGATGGGGCCAGGGGTGCCTGCAGGAGCAAAGCTGTGCCTGGCCTCCCATCAAGGGGCCTGTGCCTTCTGTTCTCCAGCTTCAAACCAGTCTGGAGACAGGTTTGTCCTGAGCATGGGGAGTGAGAAGGGTCAGCAGAACAAGCCTCTGCCTTCACTGCATCCCTGGCTGGAAGCTGAAAGTTTAAGACTCAATTTCTTCCTCTCCTCGTGGCCTCACCCAAATTCCGGAAGTTCCTTGTAACCCAGGAGGGCCCTTCTGGTCATAGTGACAATGACAGGAGCTGTGACAAAGTGAGCAGACAGATGTGCCACCAGCCTCTTCAATCATGGCAGCTCAGCTCCTTCCCCAGGTTGTTCATACGAGTCCTCAACTGTCTCTCCAAAGGCCCCCAACCAATGCCGCCTCAGCAAGGTATCTCTCCACTGCCCATTTGCTGGCTTCCCTCACGCCTCAGCCCCTGGCTGTCTGCTGCCTGTCTCTGCCTGTCTTTTGGGTTGCCGTGATGACTGGGTCTCTAAACCCACCTGGGCACTTTCCTTAGGGAGCCCTCCAGATTTGGGCTGGACTAGGGTGAGGCGAGGAGGCACTTAGGGTACTTAGGTTTCAGGGGCTGCCCACTCTCAGGGTCTTACAAATGCAGGATTGGGCCTAAGGGTGTGTGCCTCTTTATTTGTGCTCCCTAGCCTCCCCCTCACCCCAGCCCTGCCTCAGACCCCTCAGCAGCCCCCAGCATGCTCCTTTCCCCTAGATGTTTTGGATCCCACTCTGTGACTTTTCTCCGACCTCTCAGCAGCTTCTCCTCAGAGGTCCGTGCTTTTCCTCCTCTGGCCATCTTGGGCCCCCTCTTTCATGGGCACTCTTCCCTCCAGCGCCTCAGGACATTTCAAAGCAGCCTGACCCACTACCTCTCTCCTGGCTAACACAGCATCCCACCAGTTCCTAACATTCACTGTGAACGCTATGTCCACCCTGGTCAGCTCCTTCCCAGGCTCCCCAGCCCATGTGGAGGTCCCACCCTTGGATCTCCTCTCCCTTTCTGACAGCCAAACCCTGTCTTTGGGCTCTACCTCCTAAAGTTGTCTCATCCAGCCCCCTGCTCCCCACCCTGTCCCCTCTTTCCTGGCCACTGGCCACCACCTTCTCCCTGCTGCTACTTCTGCCTGCTCATCCACGTTTCACAGAGATCTTCCCCCTTTGCACTTCTGGCCCTCCCCAGCCTCTACCCAGGACTCTTTATGACTTCCCATTAGCCTTGGGAGGGTCCCAGGCTCTCCTCCAGGGCTCCCGCTCCCCTGGTCCTTTTCAGCTTCGCACGCTGGGCCCTCTCTCATCTTTGAGCTTGCACACCTACTCTCCCCTTGGCTTCCAACTTGCTGATCCTTTACCTCTGCCTTGGAATACTGGCTGGAATTTTATTTCACCAGATGAGGTAGGCTTCCCCCCTTTTCTCTGCTCCAGTGGTCCTTGCCCTGCCTTCTATATAACTCTCACCTGCTCCGTACTGATGTTCCTCCCCACATACTGTGCTTGAGTTTCCACCATCCACTTCCCAAATGCCTACAATAGTACTTGGCATAGCACAGGCACTCAGTGGACATTTGTTGCAGGAATAAATGAGTTTATTAATCATTGCATGGATGGATTGTCATGTAAGTGGCTCTGGTGGCTGGGTGGGGATGAGGGAAGATACTACCCTAAGCCATAGCCAGTGTCTGCCCATGGCAGCAGGTGGCTGGAGGGAAAAGGCCATGTCATCTCCAGCAGGCTGGGTGCTGATTTTAATGGCCCGGCAGTGAGGTTCGTGCGTGGCAGAGGCCTGCAGAAGAGGTAACGCCGAGAGGGCAGCTCTGCCCACCTCTAATTATTGCTTGAGTCTTTCTGGCAATGTCGGCTGCCTGCCCCAGGGAGCTCAGTCTCGTCCATCACAGTGTGAGCTCAGGGTGGGGCTGCTGTCACTGCCAGTGGGGATTCCCAGGGACCTTTGGGTCTTGGAGAGCAGAGGCAGCGTCAGGCTTGGACTGTGCTCAGCTCCTGTCCTTCCTGTCCCCAGCTGAAGGGTGCCCTTGACTTGAGGGTCCCATCAAGAATCCTCCAGGGTGGCCATGGAGCAAGCCAGCTGAATGGGGGGGTCCGCAGCACCCCCCAGGCAGGGAGCCTCAGATGGTTTGGTGTCTGCTGACGTGGAAGCCCTTGGGAAAATGGTACTCTAGTGGCCAGCTGGGTAGGTAGGCAGCTCAGGCCTGGAAAGAGGCCTTGACCACACGGCCCTTCAGTGGCTGTGGTGGCCGGAAGTTGTTTACCATGTGGATTCTCTCATCGTCCTCTGAGGTGAAAAGCAGGCTTCGGAACTTCTCCATCTTGAGAAGGTAGAAGAGATAACTCAGGGCAGAATAAGGGCGCTGTGGTTCTCTCTGATCCCCATCATCTGGCATACCTTGCCAGCCAGCTCCACCCTCCCTCCTCTTACTCTCCACTCGTTCTCTTTCTTTGGGATCCTGATCTCAGTTATTTACCCACAAAAGGGCCTCTGAACCTAGACCCGGCTCCACCTGGCTCTAGTTCCAATTCCATGTAGCTAAGACTTGTCACTAAATGCAGGATTCAGATTCTAACACAGTAGGGGTGGTCCCAGGACACAGGCATCTCCCCTCTCAGCCTGTGGCGAGGTCCTAATGACTAATAATCAAGCAAACTCCCAAACAAGAACCTAAATGTTTGTTAGCAAAAGATGGGAGACTTGATGGTGGGACTATAAGCTGTAGCTTGCTGGCTGAGGGAGTTAATCCCCGGGGGTGGACCCTGAGTGCCACAGCCCTCCAACTGGTCCTCTGGGAGGACTCACCTGCCTCTCTGAGATGCTGATAGGTTCCCGGAGCACGATCCAGGTGACACTCTCGCTCAGTGGGGGCGTCGTCAGGGAGCCCGGGTAGGTCCAGTAGTGCCGGCTGGCAGGCAGGAGGCACTTGGGGTTGAAGCAGCTGAACTGGGCCTTGGTTCCCTGGGACAGAGCAAGCAAACCCAGGAATCAGCATAGATCTGCACCAGGACCAGACCAGCATCCTCCCACCCTTTCCTGTCAGCAAGATTTGGTCTTCTCTTTGGCCCGTTGATGCAAATTGTGGGCACAGCTCTGTGATACCGGATGCCATCCCCCAGCTGGACCCGGCCCTCTCCACCTGTTGTCTGGTATGTAAAAGCTGTGGTGCCTCTGGGCACCATGTTCTCTCTCTCTTTGCCTTTTCCTTCAACTGCCCTGAGTGGAGCTGGCTGTAGGATGGCCATTAACACAACGATCCATCTTACCAATCCTATACCCAACCAGGTTGTATCCTGGGCACTCAGCGAGGCCACTGACTCTGATGAAGAGGAGTCATTTGCAGGGCACTGCAGCTGCTCACCTGTACCCTTCATCTCAGCAAGGTTTGCTGTCAGACCAGAGCAGTGGATGGGCCCGCTCTGTGCTCCAGCCTCTTCCTCCCTCCCACCAGGCTGCTCTGGGTCAGGACCATGGACCCCTGGTCTCACCTTAAACCGAACCATGTAGAGCGCATCTGTCAGACGGTTCATGCTGGGGTGCTCATTCCCTGTCTGTCAGGGAAAGGGTAGTGTGAGCCCAGCACCCAGCATGTTTGGAACTAGGGGAAGTGCCAGGCTCCCCATGCCCCTCTTGGCCCTGGTAACCACCCCTTACCTCCAAGAAGACACCGACCACAGCCAGGCCGTCAGGTGCTGAGGCTGCCTCCCCAAAGGTGCTGTACTTCTTGGCGTTCCAGTGCACGAGGTGCAGCTATAGGGGCAACAACAGACCAGGCCAGTGCTTAGCGCCTCCGAGGGCCGTGAGAGCTCAAAGCCAGGCTTCCCTCTGCAAGAGGGGTAGGAAGCCCCCAGGGGCCACAGATAACGTCCACACTGCTCTGGGCCGAACCCTTTCCTGAGCCCCGGGTGACCCAAAGAGGAATCTGGCTCAGGCCCTGACCTGCATGAACTGTGAAGTAGTTAATGGCCATCCATGCTAGGAGGTGGTGCCTGCAGCTGAGTCCGAAGAATAAGTACGGGGTTATCAGACGGAACCCTGGGAACGGTCCCGCAGGTAGAGAGAACAGCATAGGCACAAAGCCTGGGATATTCAAAATCCAGGTGTGGAAAGGAGATTCATCACATGCTTGTCAATATTGGGGGAGGTCAGGAAAAGGTGAAGCCAGATAAAGTCACTTCCTACAGGGCCTTGATGCCAGGCTCAGTCCTTGTAGGATGGTCAGCAAGGGTGTGATGGGACTGGACTTGTCCTCCAGAAAACTGCTTCCAGACTCGCAGACCAGGGTCAGAGTTCATGTGGAAGACCCCGTGCTAGGTGTGGGTGGAAGGTGTCTCTCCTAAACCCCAGGGGGTGCTCCTCCTTACCCTCTCTCAACACTCACACTAGGCACCTGACCATCCTGTCCTTTTTCAAATAATAAAGGGAGGGGTTCAGGTAGAGGGCCCTTACCTCACTGGGGAATGACTTGCCATCCACCGTGTGCTCTGAGCCCACACTGTGCTTCTTGCCCCAGTGGAAATGGAACTGCTTGAGCCGGTATGGCCCATCCAAGGGCCCCCCAGTCACCACTGCAGGAAGAAGTGGGGTGTGTAGTAATTCATGTGAGGGAGTCCACACGGCCCAGCAGGTGGTAGTGCCAGGACTGGGCCAGTGCCCAGGAGAGGGATAAAGTTTTCATTTGGAAAATTTGGGGGGCTAACTGGGCTAGGGTCAGTCCTCACTCAGTGCCCTGGGCCCTTAGCAGGGCCAGGCAGGCATCCAGGCAACCTGCAGGTGGAAGAGGAGTCTGGTAGTGACAGAGTACACCACTCCACTTGGCCATCCTCCCCATTCCTGCCCTCTTCTGCATGGAAGTTGGGCCCTCGTCTCCCAGGCTCCCATTACCACTAACAATAGGCCTTTCATGTCTGGATCCCCTGACCTAGGGCTAGATTGGAAGGATTCTTTTGTTTAGTCCTTCTAGAAGCCTTATAGAAGTCATAAGAGACAGAACCTCTTGTTATCTCGATCTTACAATGGAGGAAAATGAGGTACAGAGAGGGCAAGACATTTTGTCAAGATCACTCAGCAAGGCACTGAGTTAGGATATAAGCCTCTATCTCCTTCATAAGTCCAGAGCTCAATCCCCTAATCATCAGGCCACATTCTCCCTAGAACCTTGAGCCTTCTCCGGACCTGGTGTTGTCCAAAGTCCAGCTCCTGACGGTTCCTACTCTAATGGCCAGGCCCAGGCCATCCCCCATGGTCTCTTTGGAGGTCCCTACTTGTGCTGGTTTAGTGACTTTCTCACCCTGATACCTGGTGAGCTGGAGCCAGGCACAAGGCCTCCTGGGACTGATTGAATTTCCAGCTGAAAGGGATCAGGCAGTGGAGGGAGCCCCAGTGCTTGAATGTGAGCCCCTAGATCAGGTGACTGCCCTGGGCTCAGAGTTCCACTAGGCCCCTCCAGAATGGGTGACCAGGGCAGGGCCTTGTTCCCTGGGGGCCCCATGAGGAGGATGACTGAACAGTCCAAAGGCCTTTCTTTGCTGCCTTGCCCTATCTGAGAAGCAGGGCCTGCCCATAGCTTTGCTGGATGGTTCACAAAAGAAGTCTGGGGAGGGAAGTGGGGGTATGGCCGTAGCAGGGGCCCAATCAGGCTGCTCCACCTGGGAGAGGCAGGAGCAGCAGGGTCTTATATGACCTGTGGGGGCCCACCCCTCTGAGCATGCCCCACCTGAGATGCTGCAGTGTGGTCTCTCAGGGAGGAAACCCCTGGAGCTTGACTCCCTTAGCCTCCTCCCTCTGTCCTAACTACAGAGCACACTACCGTTCACTGAGCGCTCACCATGTGGTCAGCACTCTGCTGGCATCAGCCCCCATAGTGCCCTTGAGAGGAACACATTGTTATCCCTGTTGGACCAGATGTATGACTGAGGCTTGGAAAAGCAGGTGTCCTGCCCAAAGTCACACATCTGATGAGTGGCAGAGCCCCAAATGTCTCACTCCCAAGCCCACTCTCTTTCTGCTGGCTCCCTGTCCCCTCTGGCCTGGGTATTCTGGTAGGGAGGGAACCCCAGCCAGGCCTGACTAAGCCACTGGATCAGTGGTCCAGAGGCATGCCCCCTTGGACTCCTTTCTCCCTTCCCAACAACAGTGGCCTTCACTAAGCTATTGATGTCTGAACTGAACCTTCAATGCCCTCTGAAAGCTAGTTAGGAGGTACAGTTATATGAAAACTGCTCCATCACAAACTGTCATTCAGGGTCATCAAGAGCCCCATGGCCCCACTCAAAGCTCTGGGTGAGAGGCTTTTCTAAAATTCAGTTCCAGGAAATGTTGTCTTTCTTCTGAGAATCTGCTGGATTTCCTCCCTTCTGCAACAAGAACTATAGCTGACCCTCTTTCCCTTTTCCCCCCGACCTACCCGGGAACTCAGGGCTAAGCAACTAAGATCACTCTTCTATGGATTCCTTCCTCTTCTCTGCCTTTTGATTTTCTACTTGAAACCTAAGTTCTCTTGTGTGCTTTCATTGTGTGTGTGATGAAAGGTGGAGATAGAGAGGCAGAGTACCAGTTACTCCATTAGACAAGAAACTCTAGCAGGTTCCCTCCTTACCCCACTCTACCTCTCACAGGCCTGTTCATCCTGAGGCCTCTACCTAGGATTGGTAATGAAAGAACCTGGACTCTCATCCCAGGGTAAAGAGATGCCTTACGGTCCCGCTGGCTGCTCTCTGGTGCAGGCTGGTTGGAATCTTGAGCTTGTGGGTGGGTTGGAGTTGGACCAGGCTTATTTGGAACTCCCCAGCCCATTGAGTCTCTATTTGCCCATTTTAGAGATGGGCTCTTGAGAGGAATAAAAAAGCTGCCTAAGACCTTAGCAAAGGGCCTGGCACAGGAATACATTAGCTCCCTTCTCTCTCTGCTGGGCTTGGCCAGATCACACAGAGAGGAGGGTTTGGCCTTAGGCCACCCAGCAGGTCAGTCACAGGGCCTGGAGTGAAAACAAACCTGACCTAAGCAGTAAATGGAAGAGAAGGAAGGGAATCCATATTTCTTGAGCATTTGCTGTATGCCAGCACTACAAACATCACTTCCATTTTTCATTTTTCCTCCCTGTGATCCTAGAGAGGAAAAGAGGATTCTGTTTTATGCATAAGCGGATGAGGCTCAGCCCAAGGCTTCATGGCTGGTGAGAGGTGGAGCCTTCCTTCCCCACCACTGCACGTTGCCCTTCCCGAGCCTGTCCAACACAGGGTGAGGAGCCCAGTGTGAGGGGGGCCAGCCTGTGGCAAGGGCCACTCACCAGTTCGATCATCGCTATCATTGAAGTCCACCTGGACAGAGTGGCCATTGTTGGCGATGCTGAGGGATATGCAGGCCTCGTAGGAAAGCTCCAGTGGCTTCAGGCTGGGCGAGTACACAGCCTGGCTGGACACGATGTTGATTGGTGACTGGCGGTCTCCCTGGGCAATGGGATACAACTTGTGCCACTGTGAGGGGCCTGCAGGTGGGGAGAGGGCAAGGACTCAGGCTGGCCTGGATCTATGGGCTGCAGGCTGAGGACACCTGTGGGGGACGGTCTCCCTGGTATGCTTTTAGAGGTTAGCCCCTGCTTTGGAGTTCTAGTCCAAGCTCTGCCATTTCCCCTCTCCTCCTCCATTTCCTTGTCTGCAAAATGGCCTCACTAAAACTCATCTTCCAGAGCTGATAGGAGGCCCAGAGAGGTAATTCATGGAAGGGAGCACAATATAGCCACAAGCCAAGGGATGGTTCTAGGCAATGACTCCTCCCCAATTCCCAATAGTGCTCACAGAGGGCCCCAGGCATCTGAAGTCTCGGACCTGACCCTACCAGATATCTGGCCTCTTCCAGCACCTTGCGCATGTTCATGTTGGTGTTTGTGAAAATAATAATATAAGCTAACATCAACCTAGCTTTGGCTCTGAGACTTGCATTTGCTCCTCACAATCACAATGTAAAGCAGAAACCAGCATGATTCCCATTTCATAGATGAAAGAACTGAGGGCAATTCACCCACACTTCACACACACACTTCGGTACTGATATAAACATACAGCGTGTGCATGGGCAGCCTCAACTGCCCTCCCCGGGCATGTACCTACAGATTATAGAGATTTTCATGTGTGCATACACATATGCACAGTGACTGGGGTTCATCAGGCCCAGAGTGGCCAGGCCCAGCATCACACATGTGTATAAATACACACAGCACTCCCACCTACACCTGACACACGCATATGCCCCATCACACACAAACACCCCCTGTTGCAAACCCAGGTCTGCAATAAAAGACTAGAGCAAAATACATGCTCGTGCAAGCACATACACACACCTGCGTGCACACCCACGAGCGCCCACCACCTGCCTCCCAGAGGCTCCATCTGCAGCCGAGAGGCTCAGCATCTCCCTGGGGAACATCCTGAGATGCAACCTATTTTTAGAGCTATTGCCGGCTGGTGCTTCTCCCCGTTTTTGGCTTCTTAAGTTTTCCTGAGAAAACAGCAGCAGGTGCCGACAGAGCTGTGTCCCCAATGGATGACTCAGAATCGCGGCCCAGACCCACTGGGTTATTTTTGAAGTCCTGTGAGCATGCTGCAGCCGGCACCTCTATCCTCTGTCCTTCCCTGCCTCATTGCCCCTACACTGAATGACTGAGGTCTGGCTGGGTGAGGGGCAGTGGCCAGAGGCTGGCAGGCCTATGGGGCAGGCCCTATAGGATACTGGATGCTCAGAACTGGTGGGCAAGACTAGCAGATGGATACAGTCAGGGGACTCTGACTCTGGAGGAAATACCCAGAAACTGTCTCAAAGCATCCAGTGCTGGATGGAAGACGATCTGTGGGTTCTGTCAACCTGCCCCTTTTCTGCCTCTCTCTCTCCAACTCTGCCGGGCTCTGTTGCCTTTTTCTGAATGTCTCTAGCTTTTGTATGCCAAGCGCTGGGGGTCTCCCCTCCAAAATATGCTCCTGTGTCCCTGGATCCCAGAGGGAGCCAGACACACCAGAGCCCCTCCCTAACTCCCTCTGGCTCACTGCAACCTCCCAACCCCCAGATTAGTCCAGGACCCCCACCCTCCCACAAAGAGTGACTGTCTCTCTCCAGAGAGGGAAGACAAGGACTGTTCCTCTCACCAGTATCTCTCCTCCTCTCCACATCCACCTGCCCTGCCTGGCATTTCCTCCTGGCAGGGTAGATTCGGGGTCCTCACCGTTCACCTGAGGGAAAGGGGGAACCCCCTATACCTGTTTGGTAAGAAATAGCCCGAAAGGTAACTGACCTGCCCCAGACCCACATTCAAGCCATCAACCTATGGCTCTCACCTCTGCCTCTTCTCTCTTCCTCTGCATCCTAAGGAAACTGAGGCAGGATTGGGATGCTATTTTCCCAAACTAGGAGGCACGCTTCACACCAGGACGTGCTCAGACACCATGCTCGATGTAGACACCTATACTCACGCGCGCGCCCACAAATGCTCCCTTCCCTCACGTACCTGCGAGCAGGCGAACCCGGACACTTCCGCGGGGAAACTCTCCCGGGGACACGGCGCCCTTGTCCAGCAGAGCCGGCTCCCGGGAGGTCCCCGCACACCCGCCGTGCGCGCTCCCCGCACTGACATCCGCGCATAGCGCTCGGCCCGGACCGCCCCCAGCTGCCTAGGGCCACCTCCGCCCCCTGTGCCTGCGGCGGGTGAGTGAGTGTTGGGGTCCGGGTCCGGGCGAGCACAGCAGTCAGGGGCTGCGCGGAGGAGGCGGCAGGATGCGCGCTCAGCCGCGGGGTGGCTAGCTGGCGGCGGGGCAGGCCGGGTCGCAGCGCGGACTTTGGGCCAGGAGTGGGAGAGCTAGAGCTTGGGCCGGGCAGGTGGGCTGGATTCGGGGGACTGGGCCAGAGGAGGGTCCCGGTTCCGCCCTGACGGTAGGGGGCTTGAAGTCCGGGAAATCGGGCTGGGCTCGAGGGGTCGGGGGTTAGATCCCGCGAGTCGGGGCCAGTCGGGGTCTGCGCCTACCGTCGTTCTGGCCGTAGCCCCAGCCGTGGTGGCCAGTCATGCCGCTGTCGTCCCCACAGCCGTGCACCTGCCTGCTCGCTCAGTTCCGCTGGCTCCGGCTGCGGCTCCGGCCCGGCTCGCTATCGCCGAACAGCCTCTTAAAGCTGCGGCGCGCGGGAGGAGCAGTTCCCGGGGGACCCGCCCCCCCAACCCCCGGCAGGGCGAAAGAGGCCGGCGGTGCCCCGCCCCCGCCCGCTCCCGGGCCAGTTGAACCCCAAGTTTGGGTCGAGATGGAGGGGGGGTCAGGGGACGTAAACCTCTCTCCCTACTCCCCCTCCCCCCTCCCTGGCTGGACGACTCTCTCTTTTCACGTGTACGGCTCTCCGTCCTGTTCTGTGCAGACTGCCCAGGTTTCCCCACATCCCAAACCACCCCATCCCTGGGCTTGTCCCTGAGCGGTAATTCCAATTACCCGGGTCCTGAATTCTGGTCCCTGAGTCTGCTGGGATTAGAGAGTCCCCTCTAATATGCAAAGTGCATTGACCATCAAATGTCCAGAAGTGGAGCTTCCCCTGTTTGCCAGACACTAGGGCAGGTCCCAGGCCAAGCTTTCTGTCATCTAACTCTGGTAGCTACCCTAGACCTTGAGTGGTCCTCCCATGAGCCCTCTTTCACAGAGAGAGGACTGAGACCTAGAGACGTAAATGACTTGCTCCATGTGCAAAGGATTCACTCCCAGTTTATCTCTCTCTAGACTTTGCTCTTTACTGTTTCCCTTTGGTGCTGGGGCAGGGGTCCTGTTGTTATGGGGGTCTAGGAGCTTTAGGTAGGAGAGGGGACCTAACTGGTAATCAAAACCCTTGGTCCTGGTGGAACCAGATGTCAAAGGGAGAATAGGGAGGAAGTAGCATCAATCAACCAGTGGGTATGAGGACAGTCAAGAGCTGGCTCCCTCACAGAAGCAGGTCTGAGGTTCCCAACCTCTTATTCTTTCCATTGCTTCCTCCTTCCCTCCAGGACTCTTTGCCTGTCCCTCTACAACCTGCTATTTGCCCTTCCTCTCCTTGCTTCCTCGTGACCTTTGGCATACTTGCTGGGAGCTCAGGCCCTCTGCCCTGCACTCAACCTACTGCCTGCCTTGGCCCAACATTTTCCCACCCATGAACCTTGCTCCTTGCTGTGCCCTCCTCTGTCTTCCACCCACTGGCTTCAGGCGGCTCAATCTGATTCATTCTAGATGTGGCCTTGTGCCAAGGATAGGTCTTGTCTCGGATTAGGCCTCAGCAGGCAGTTTTTGGAAGACACACAGATGGGTGGATGGAAGGACAGACCAATGATCCCAACCAAGGTCCTGTACCCAACAGGAGGTGAAGGGCCATTTGACCTTGATCAGACGAGACTATTTCAGGCCCTGCTCTCGACTGACCTTGGGAAGGAGTCTGCCATCTTGTCTGCCTGGCTCCCCTACATCTCTGTGGCTATCTTAGTTCCCTCTTCTAGGCCTTGAACCTCAGTTCCACATGCTAGAGTTGCAGAGATTTATTGACAACTCCTTGGCTGAGCCAATGCCAGTCAGTGACTTCCCAGCCCTGCTTAGCTACGCTTCTCTGACCTGGGAGCTGGAAGGAGTTTTTACTATAAATATGGCCATCAGGCAGTGGCAGGGGATTTGTGATAGAGATTCAGGGGATGGGGCCCCCAAGATCAGCATGTGACAGAGAATACAACACTGTCAGGCCCCAGGGCTAAGCCAGAACTGTCATCCTCAGACCAAGAAGACATGCTTGCTCCATCCCAGAGGAGCCAGCCACCCTTCTCCTGGGGGAGTCGCAACACTCCCAGGGCCTGGGGAGGGGGCCAAACCTACCTACTTTATCGATCTGCTCCTCCTTTAGAGTGACCCAGGCCTTTTCTGTAGTTATTTATAGTATTTAAAAAAATAAAGCTGGAATTATTTATATAGCTTGCATCCAATTTCATCTGCACAGCAACTGTAGGTGGATTTTTGCCCCGTTTTACAGATGAGGAAAGGAAGGCTTAAGAAGTTGAGTTAGGAAAGAGTTAGGGAACACAGTGACAGAGCAAAGATAAAAATCCAGAGCTGCTGAGTCCCTTATTCAACACGTCTAAAAGCACAGAGAGGGGGAGGAAATGGATTTTAAATATGATTGTCATTTGCATATATGCAAGACTTTCTCTGGAAGGACTTAAGAAAGCTTGGGAGAGTGCCTCCAGGAAGGAGACTGGGAGAGAGGAAGGGTGGGGGAGGGTGCGGAATGAGGGTGGGAGAGACACTACTTCTTACTCCTTTGTACCTTCTGAACAACCAAATAAAAGTTGATCTGGTTCTTTTCCTCCCTGCAGCCTTTCTTCAGCAATGTACTCCAGGTTCTGGAGTGCTGGCACTCAGGCAGGTGGGAGGAGCCGGTGTCCTCTGCCCCTATCAGGTGAGGCCCCAGTTGCCCCAGCAGCCCACTCAGGTCAACCTGGGAAAGCCTAGGCCCCAATTCAGGAGCCTCCCATTTCAATTATGTGTTGTCTTTACACATGAATTGATTTCACTGCCCTGAAGTTTACTCTTTGGTCTCACTGGCATTAGTGGTTCACTGTTCATGGGGAGGAGGAATATGGGGAAGGGGTGAGTGGGTATGAGGGCTATAATGAAGGGCGGGAGAAGGAGGGCAGGAGCAGCTCACACAGCCATATCCCATTCATCAAGTGACCTTGACTAGATCTCACTTCCTCTCTGGAAGGTACAAGGTCTTTGCTCCACAAGGTACTGAGGGGATTGCCCCTGCCCAGCCTTCCTCAAGGGGATCCCTGTGAGCATGGGTTGACACTACAGCTGTCCCGTGCCACACCAACAGGTAGAGGTGGATGCACTTCGCACTGTGTCTTATGCACAGGGCCCGCAGGCCAGGCCAGAAACCCTGTGGCCCAGAGACTCTAAAATCAAAAATAAGTTTGTTGTGTATTTCCACTTCAAGTATGTATGTTTATGTGTGCACACAGTCAGATGGAATGAGCTCAGGCATGGCTCCCAACATACCTGGCTGTGTGACCTGAAGCAAGTTACTTCACCTCTCTGAACCTGTCTTCTCCTCTATAAAATGAGAATAGAGAATCTAGAAGGTTAATAGGATGGTGAGGTGATATGATGTCTAGGAGACTCCTTGTTTCAAGGATGTACTCCTCGGACCCGAGAACCTCTGTTGTTTCCCCTTCTCCTTAGTTTGCTGGGCACATTTAGAACCCCAAACACCATTTTTCCAATTATGGTAGTGACACCTATTCATTGTAGAAAACTTGGAAGAATCAGAAAAACACAGAGAAGAAAATTAAAACCACTGGTTATATTATTAAGCAAGAATCATCACTGTTAATATTTTAGTGACCATCCTGCCAGGCTTCTTAAGTATGTATTAGTAGTACTGAAAAGATAATGGGAATCATATGTATAGCTTTGTGACCATTTTCTTTTTCACCCAATGCCCTGTGGTAAGCATTTTCCTGTTTGATCAGCCTTCGAGAGCTTGACACTTAATAATCTCTAGTGTATGGATTATTTCCATTTTTTACTATTTTAAATAGCACTACAGTGAACATTCTTATTTATACATCTGTGTGTGTGTGAGTGTGTGTGTGTGTGTGTGTGTGTGTGTGTGATGATTTTCTTGGGACAACAGATTGCTACACGTGGAATTACCAAATCTGATGATATACATATTGCCAGTAAGGCATTTTAAAATGAGAAAGTATGGTAGAAGTAGTTTCAGAAATGTATTCTTTCAGGGGCACCTGAGTGGCTCAGTTGGGTAAGTGTCTGACTTCAGCTCAGGTCATGATTTGGCAGTTTGTGGGTTTGAGCCCTGTGTCAGGCTCTGTGCTGACAGCTCCGAGCCTGGAGCCTGCTTTGGATTCTGGGTCTTCCTCTCTCCCTGCTCCTTCCCCAGTCACACTCTGTCTCTCTCTCTCTGTCTCTCTCTCAAAAGTAAATAAATATATTAAAAAATTTTTAGTAAAAAAAGAGAAATTTATTCTTTCATTTGATATGCATTGATTGAAGACTTACTGATGCCACATTCTGGGCCAGGTATGGGAGATACGACGCCTGTGACCATTGTAGACCCATACCTGCCTCGGTGAGGGGGGAGGGGTGTAAGGTAAGAGATTGGCCAAGGAACACCGGGATGAGAAGGGCTAGGATAGGCAAGGACAAGAGAGATAGTGGTAGAGGTCTGGGAAGGTGTCCTGGATTGTGACTCATTTTTTCTGGCTGGTTTTCCAGGGACTGTAAGCTCTTATGGGGCAGAGCTAGCCCCAGACTGCTTGGGAACCTGAGGATCCAGTCTCCTCCAGCTAAGGCCAGCCAAGATAGGTAAAATAACAGACCTGAGCTGGGGTCTGGCCAGATCCATTGGGGTGTTTGTTTCGAATCCTTGTACCACCTTTTAATACCTGTGAAGCTTTGTGATTTTACTCACCTCTCCCAGCCCACGGTCTCATCTATGAAATGGGATATATCTATTGCATTCGGTGAGCACAAAATGAGGTGATGCATAGCAAGGGCCTGCTTAGCATGTAGTGCTTGATAAATGGGGGTCTTTTCGTGGTTATGGGGCTCAGCTTTCCCCACTTATTTTGTTCAGTGGGAAGTTGGGCTAGGTCAGTGGTTATCAAACTTGAGTGTTCATCAGAACCACCTGGAGTGCTCATGATGCTTCCCTGGGCCTCACCCCACCCCAGAGTTTCTGATTCAGTGGGCTGGGCTGGGGCCTGAGAATTTGCATTTCTAATGCATTCCAAAGTGAAGCAGCTGCTGCTGGTCCAGGAGCACACTTTGAAAACCAATGGCATGAGGCCATGGTTTCCTAGTTTGAGACCTAGTTTGATTCTCTGTCCTTCACAATAGGAAAAAGTCATCAGTGGGCCCTGAGTTCTCAGATGGCAAGGTTTGTGGCTGATCAACTCAGCCTCCAGGGATCCAGCACAAGCACCTTTAAACGCTATTTTGGGTTAAAGTGGGTCATTCCCCCGTTCCCCCACTCCCCCTGCCCAAATTGCAGAGTCCTAGCCACCTAGCCCCTATGAATGTGATGTTATTTGGGAACGGGTTTTGCAGATGTAATCAAGTTAAGATGAGGTCATTTTAGGGTGGGCCTGATCCAATGTCACTGGTGTCCTTATGAGAAGAGATGCAGATAGAGGCATGAGAGGAGAATGCCATGTGATGATGGAGGTGGAGACTGGAGTGTTGTGGCTGTAAGCCGAGGACTGACAGCCAACAACTAGAAGCAAGGAAGGCCAGGAAGGATTCTCTCCTTCAAGCTTCAGTGGGAACATACTGCCCACACTTTGATTTCAAACTTCTAGCTTTACTGTAAGACAATACATTTCTGTAGGGTTTTTTTTTAAAGATTTTTTTTTCCTTAAAGATTTTACTTTTAAGTAATGTCTGTATTCATCTTGGGTCTCGAACTTACAGCCCCGAGATCAAGTGTCGCATGCTCTATGACTGAACCAGCCAGGTGCCCCTACATTTCTGTAGTTTTAAGCCACTAAGTTTGTGGTACTTTGTTACAGCAGCTGTAGGAAACGAATACTGTGAAGTATCCTTTTACAAACACCACCAACATGAAACTTTGTCAAAATCATACATTTCTTCATAGGCATTATGACTTCCACCACCAGATTTGGGGATGTAGTCCACACACTCCATGACTGCACAGAACGTGAGAAGCTAAGCAATGAACTCTCACCTGTTGCTTTTTGACCTCCTCACATTCCCTGGGTGTATTTTATTATCCCTTATATTTCACCTGCCTAACTGGAGAAGGAAATGTAACAGCATACGCACATGATGAGGTGGGAGAGCCTCAATCCTTTGTTTCCCATCAGTTGTATTCCATGGGTGCTGGGTGGGAGCAAGGAAGTCATAGGAGGGTGTGTCCCACCCTGATCCTGGAGACAGCACCCAGGGGAATTGCACCCATCATCACTGCATCATTACTGTCAGACTGTCCCTCCTCCCTTGTCACCATCCCAGGGTGGGTTGGGGTGGGGATCTGTGATCATTTTCACCTTGTTTCAGGGAATTATTAACCTGAAGGTGCCTGTAGGGTCTGGGAGATAGAGGGGAAAGAATCCTCATCTCCCTCCCTGCTGTTTGTTTGGCTTCCAGTCTCCTCTCCCTCTTTTTCTTGGGGTAACCCTCTTGGCACCTATCCTCACAGGGCAGCCATCCTGTTCCAAAGTGGCTCTTTTCACAAAGTAGAGGGCTTTAAATTTCTTCTTGCTTTTATGTTCACGGGCCTCACAACCTGGCCCCTGCTGTCTGTCAAGCTTCTCCTGACCTTTTCCTACCCTCTGCCTAACTCACCACCACACCAATTTTCATTTAGAGCCTCCATCTTGCCATGCCTTCTCTGCCTCCCAAGAAGACACCTGCTATTGCTTCTGCTTAAAACGTTCTTCCTTGCCCACACCATGTGAAACATTCCTGGAGAGGCAAAAAGGGGAGAGGGTGGAGTTCCTCTGTGCACCTTTCAGCACCCCAACTTCCCTCGATTTATGAGGGCCACATTGTCTAATAAGGACTTATTTATTGACCGTCTCCCTTCTCAAGACTGTGAACTTCTCAAGAACAGGATCTTGGACTTATCTGTCTTTGTATCTGCAGCTGGGGGCAGCTAACTTTGTGGTTTGAAACAGGCTCTTGTGTGGGCTTGTTGCATGGAAAGGATGGAAGAAATGAGTATACAATAATGATCATAATAATGAAAGTAATTATCCATTCAAGATTTTTTTGTGAATCTGGCTCTGTGTATTCAAAATCTCATTTAAGACCCGGTGATGTAGACCCATTTATCCCCAATGCACAGATAAGCAAACAAAGGATTTGAGAGGTAAAAAGCAGATTTCACAACTAGTACGTGGTTAAACACCAAATCTGCCTGATTCCAAAGCCGGAGTCTCCCACAATTACTGCACGTTCGAAGTCATGGACTGGCAGCTTAGCAGGGCTGGATCATAGTGAAAAGACACCATTCTCGGTTCCGGCTGTGCCCGCGTACTCCCCAGGTGTATCGGCTACGCGTGCGCAGTGAGGTAGTGGCGCCCCCTGCGGGCGGCGCGCGGGAGGGAGCGGCGAGGAAGGGGCGCTCATTGCGCCTGCGCACTCGTGGAAGTGGAGGTGGGGTTCCGTAGGGGTCGGCTCTTCGCGAGACGGGTGCGGCCATGGCGCAACCGGGGAAGCTGCTCAAGGAGCAGAAGTACGACAGGCAGCTGAGGTGAGCCAGGGCTCACCGAGTCGGGCGGGCCGGCCGGCGGGCTCCTCTACGTCCCGGCCGGGCCTAAGCCAGTGGGCGGCGCGGTGGGGCCTCTTCCAGGCCTCCCTCTAGGCCTGGCCGGGCAGTCCTGGCGTTGGGGAGCCGGCTCCCGGGGCTTCCCGGCCTGGGGCCTCTGGGGTGCCCTTTGAGGGTCGGGACTCCACTTCTCCAGGGGACGCGCCCGCCCGCCACGAGGTGTGCAGTTCGAGTAGCGCGGTCCCAGCGTCGGCCCGGTCCCCCGGGCGGCAGCCGGCTCCGCCTCGCTGCGCTCTCACTCCTCGTTTAGCAGAATTGGGGGATCAGGAGTACCCCATCCTGGCTGCCGAGAACCGCGCCGAGCGTTAGGGACAGCCAGCACTGGCCAGTAGGACTATAATGCCAGTCTTGTGTGAGCCGCATACGTAATTACACATTTTCTAGCAGCCACAGTAAAAAGAAAAAGAAACAGGCGGAGAATACAGCTTATTTAAACCTAGTGTATCTAAAATATACCATTTTAACACTTAGTATAAAAATTTATTAGGGATACTTTACTCTCTTTTTCATATTGTTTTCGAAACCTGACATTTTATACTTGTAAGCACATCATAGTTCTGACTAGCCTCATTTTTAGTGCTCAGTAGCCAAACGTGGCTAAAGGCTACCTTAGTGGACACTGCAGGTCTAAGCCATCAGGCAGGTCCTTGGCTAATTCCTCTCTCTTGCTTTTTCTCCTCACACTCTTCATTCCTTATTTATTGAGCATCTTCTATGTGTTAAGGCAGTGGAAGTAACACAAATGTTTGGCCTCCATCCTTTTTGGAGCCCGCAAGCCAGGAGAAGTTACAGTATGTCCCTATGCCTCCTTGAACTCCCATTTGCACCTCTGGTCTACTGCTGTATTTGGGGGCTTTAGGCACTTAATTCTTATTTTTTTTTAATGTTTTATTTATTTTTGAGAGAGAGAGAGAGACAGCGTGAGCAGGGGAGGGTCATAAGAGAGGGAGGCACAGAATCAGAAGACAGACTCCAGGCTTTGAGCTAGTTGTCAGCACAGAGCCCGACGCCGGGCTTGAACCCACAAACTGTAAGATCATGACCTGAGCCGAAGCTGGATGCTTAAGGCAGACATTCACTTGGCTTTATAAATGGGGAAACAGTCTTGGAGAAGTTAGATAACTCGTCTAGATCTTCCATGGATTTGAGCTAGGAAGTAAATTAAACATAGGCCCTTCTGGAGTGCCTGGGTGGCCCAGTTGGTTAAGTGTCTGACTTTGGCTCAGGACATGGTCTTGGGCATATGAGTTTGAGCCCCGCATTCGGCTCTGTGCTAACAGCTCAGAGCTTGGAGCCTACTTCAGATTCTGTCCCTTTCTTTCTCTCCCCAAAATAAATAAACATTTAAAAAGTTAAAAAAAATTTTTTTAAACAAACAAACATAGGCCCTTCTTTCTGCCTTTTTCAGAGCCTGTACTCATTCACATCACTCTGCTCCCAAGCTTCTGGGAAAGGTAGCAAGGTGACAGAGCCCTTGTAACCAGCTTGTGTTCTCTTGTAAATTTTTAGCATTGCTTGTGTGTGTGTGTGTGTGTGTGTGTGTGTGTTTTTAATGTTTTAATGCTTACTTTTCAGAAAGAGGCAGAGTGAGAATGCGAGCAGGGGAGAGGGCAGAAAGACAGGGAGACACACAATCCAAAGCAGGCTCCAGGCTCTGAGCTCTTAGCACAGAGCCTGACAGGGAGCTCGAACCCACGAACCTTGAGATCATGACCTGAGCCGAAGTCCGACGCTTAACCATTTAAGCCACCCAGGCGCCCCAATTTTGCTTGTGTTTTGAATTCAGATGTAACCATACAAGACAGAGCTGAAAAGGTATTTTAGGTTATTAAGTACTTTAACAAAAGAGAGTTTTTGCTGAGTTCAGTCCTGTTAAGGACCACATTTTACTTTTCATGGTGAGCCTTGGTTATTGGTTTTGAAGTGTCAGAGTGAGGCAGCTAGAAGCAAAGTTGTGCAGCTGGGCAGCAGTCAGCAAGGCCATGTGTTCCATACCTAGGCCAGCAAGGGAGCAAAGAGGATTCATTTCTTGTCTGGCCTTTTTCTTGAAACACGCTACCTAGAGATGCATCAGCATTCTCTAAGGCTCACTGACCACCCAGGTAGACATCAACCAAATATGTCCGGTGTCTTCTGTGTGCCCTACTTTTTTAATAGAAAAAACCAGATGTTCCCAGTCAGTCTGGTTCTTCTGTGCTGTTCCTCCATTTGTTTGACAGCTGTTCAGTGATCACTTACCTGGAGCAAGGCAGTGTGCCAGACATTGGGGCTCCAGTGGTGCATGTGGGGAGTCATCTGGGCCCTCATGGAGCTTAGACTGGAATAGAAAGATGGATGTTCAGCAAATAAAACACCAAATGAAGTAGTTACAGTTGTGATATGCTCTGGAGGACATAGGCTACACAATAACAGGGAATATGCTTTAGATCAGGGGACAGGGAAAGCTCATTAAAGCCTATCAGTCTTCCAGACTGTGGCATTTGGGCTCTTCCATACTTTCCGTACTGGTAAGAGCAGATAATAGGTTTTCTGGGTGAAGGTAACCAGGTTGGCCCAGATGCCATGGTGCGTGTGTGATCATGTATCTTGCCCCGTTAATGATATGCCAGTGTGAATCAGGTTATAACAGGTATCTATTGAATCCTTATTATATGTGTTTGTGAATGTATGCATTTTATGCATTTATTAATCATGCTACTAAAACGAGCATTGGGTATTATATGTTATTTTTTATTTTATTTGTTTTAATTTTAGAGTGAGCAGGAGAGAAGGGCACAAGGAGGAGATAGGAATCTCAGGCAGACTCCACATCCAGCATGGAGCCCCATGCAGGGCTCGATCCCATGACCCAGGGATCATGACCTGAGCTGAAATCAAGAGTCAGACACTCAAATGGCTGAGCCACCCAGGTGTCCCTGGGTATTATATTTTAAAGCACTCCTGTAGAAGTCAATGGGAGCCTTTTCAGATGACAGTAATTCAGTTTTCTTGGTAAAGCTTTTCTCGCTCTTGGAGATGTCACAGTGGTAAATTCTATGTAAAGATCTTAAAAATACTGGGTGTATATAATTTAAGGAGAAATGAAGTAGAGAATAGGTGTTAAGTTCAAGGTACTTCTTTAATGTTAATATCTCTAAAGACTCTTTTCTGTAAGTTATCCGGCTTGAAAAGGGTAATGCACAAGGATCTGGAAGACAAGGTTTTTAGTACTGATTTGACCCCCTTTTAATCACGCAAAGCTTCAACCTGAGTCTCAGGTCACTTAGCTATATAATCCCTATAACACCTGTTGCTGTTCCTGTCCCACATGTTTGCTGTGGTTATCACATCAGCAATTCTATGCAAGAACACTTTGAAGATCAAAGATCACCATCGAAATAAGAAAGCTGCATTTGTATGAAAGTTTTAAAAATGTTGAGTTTGTGTCTTATTTTATAGGTTGTGGGGTGATCATGGGCAAGAGGCTTTAGAATCTGCTCATGTTTGCCTAATAAATGCAACAGCCACAGGAACTGAAATTCTAAAAAACTTGGTGCTACCAGGTAATGTAGTTTTGTGGTTGTAAATTTACCCCTTTATGGTTTTGAACTAGAAATATGTATTCTTGATTGACTCTGTTTTGTCTTCCAGGTATTGGTTCATTTACCATCATTGATGGAAATCAGGTCAGCGGAGAAGATGCTGGAAATAAGTATGTTCTATTCTTTTTAAACACATGTATGTTAGGGAAGGGAGGTCACTGTCACAGGAGAGTAAGGCCCAAATCCCAATTTCACCTCCTCAATCAAAGTGACTTGACTCTCAGAACTAATTCCTGTGTTCAGGATTATGGTGAGGATGAAGTAAGTCAGTACAGATCAGTCTCCAGCAGATAGGTCATTAATAAAAGATACGCGTCATTTTTGTCTTTATTGTTATTAGTGCAAAGAAGTAGTCATTATTCCTTGACTTGTGAAATCTAGACAATTCTTAAATTCCTGCATTGATCCCTAGGTGTTAGTACATAATTAAAATAATTGTATTTTTGGATTGTAAGAATAATAAAAACTACGTTTTATTTGTATTTCTTCTGAGCTTATTCCAGGTATGTCTTCCTGTATGTTCCACTGTCTCTATAAAAATGCTGTTTTAAAGGTGGCCTGTATATCATTGTTTTAAAGATGATCATAATTTAGACTTCCAAAGCATTCCCGGATTTGGATTTCAGATTCTTTTCAGGGACTTGGAGGCTGGAACCTCTCATTATATTTGTTAGTATATGACAACAATGAGTATATTCAAAGTCAGTTCATATTGACCTTTGATATTGGGTGGTAGTATATCCATAACAACAATATTGGTATCGCTACAGAAAAAAGTCCTATTATCCTTACTTATTTGGTTGGTTTGAGCAGTGTGTGATAAGAATAATAATTTTTTTTTCTTATGGAGCCACTAATTTTGTGCTACAAAATGGTACCCAGCTTCAGATTTGGGCCTTGACACAGGACAAGGGTAGATGTGGGAAGAAGCTTGAATAAGTCAATTATAGTTACTTAGAAAAGCAGGCAGTTCAACATAGCATTTCCCGAGTGTGGTCTGTGGAACACTGGCTCTGGGGGATGTTCATAGCTGCTAAACAGGCAAAAGGATTTCATGGTCAAATGACTTTGGGAAGTGGGCCCAATGAAGTGAAGCATTTCTGTAATATGAGACTTTAATGTTATGTGTGTTATGTACATTATGAATTTCCAAGAAGGAAATAGAACATATGATGTTTCCTAAACTTTGTAAAGCTAGGGAACTTTTTTTTCTCTCATAGCATCTTATGAAATTTGTATTCTGTGGTACATATTTTGGGAACATTGATATATTAGCCTAGTCTTTGATTAGAATTTTCATCACGTTAATAATCCTCCAGAAAGGTTGTAATAACCTGTAATCAAAATATAGTTCATTTCATAGTCTGAATGAAATATAACCTTTCCTTTATAGTCAAGGAAGCCCTTAATCTTTTTTTATTCTATTTTAGCTTTTTCCTTCAAAGAAGCAGTATCGGCAAGGTAAACCATTGGTTTATTACAAAATATAGTTGTTTTTGAGCATCTTTAAAAAAAATTTTTTTTAATGTTATTTATGTTTGAGAGACAGAGCGAGCGAGCTCGAGTGGGGGAGGGGCTGAGAGAGAGGGAGACACAGGATCTGAAGCAGGCTCAAGGCTCTGAGCTGTTAGCACAGAACCCAATGTGGGGCTTGAACTCACAAACAGGGAGATCATGACCTGGGCTGAAGTCAGACACTCAACCATCTGAGCCATCCAGGTACCCCTGTCTTTAAGCATCTTATGATACAATTTGTTTTGATTGCTTGAAAAGCTTGACTTTGAAAGAGCTTCTTATTTCTCTGAAAAGAAAGTTAAATTAGCTTTTTTTTTTTTTTGTATCTTGCAAATCTTTATATGCTTGGTAGTTTAAGAACTTAAAAGTACTGTATTTTTATGCTGTATCTTGTATTAAAGCTAAACCTTGAGTGATGTTAATGTTTAGAGGATGGAATATTCTAGTTAACGATATTAAAAAAAATTTTTTTTTTCTAATTTATTTTTGAGACACAGAGACAGTGCAAGCAGAGGAGGTCAGAGAGAGAGGGAGACACGGAATCGGAAGCAGGCTCCAGGCTCTGAGCTAGCTGTCAGCACAGAGCCTGATGCGGGGCTCAAACCCACGAACCATGAGATCATGACCTGAGCTGAAGCCGGACCCTTACCCCAAATGAGCCACCCAGGCGCCCCTAGTTAATATTTTTAACTAAGAATTTAGTCAGCATATCTTTTATTTTTGTATATTCCATATTAAAAATATTAAAAAGGTATAATAGTCAATAGTACAATATTTTGAATGGAAATGGCTGTTTCTTTGATTGACTTCTCTTATACAGGATTGTACATATAAGAGCTTAGAGTGAATCTAAACTTGCCCCAGAATATCTCCACCTCTTACCCAAGGTTTTCTGGTCATTTGCCTAATCAGAAAAGTAGGGTACAAATAATATAGTCATTTAAGTAGTAAAGTATTATTCTGGTTCGGCCTCAGTTTAAATACTGTGAAAAGGGGCACCTGGGTGGCTCAGTTGGTTAAGTGTCCGGCTTCAGCTCAGCTCATGATCTCATGGTTCGTGGGTTCGAGCCCCGCGTCAGGCTCTGTGCTGACAGCTAGCTCAGAGCCTGGACCTTGTTTCAGATTCTGTGTCTCCCTCTGTCTCTGACCCTCCCCTGCTCACGTCTCTCTCTGTCTCTCAAAAATAAATAAAAAACTTAAAAAAAAAATTAAAAAAATACTGTGAAAAGCAGAACTGTCATTATAGTATTGCTTGATCTGTAAGTTGAGGGGTTACATTTTAACCAATTTTTTTCTAATTCAAGTCAAATGCTTTGTTTTTAAAAAGAACCGAGCTCAAGCTGCCATGGAATTCTTACAAGAATTAAATAACGACGTCTCTGGGAGTTTTGTGGAAGAGGTATATATGTAATCACATTATTATTTCACTGTGGAAATGTAACTTTTTAATAATTCAAAACCCGAAGAATTTAGAATTTTCAGTTTACTTATTTTAATAATCTCTACTTTTGGCGTGGGGCTCGAACTCATGACTGTGAGATCAAGAGTCACATACTCTTCCACCGAGCTAGCCAGGCACCCCAGAATTTAGAATTTTGAACCTTTGTATATTTATGTTTAGTTGAGAGTTGAATTACTTAAAATTGAAGTGTAGCATGTTGCCTCATTTGCTTTAAAATACCTTAACTCTTTCTACCATGTTTAATATGATTGTGAAATTGTTAAATTTTTTTCCTGTGTCCTGTTTAGAGTCCAGAAAACCTTCTAGACAATGATCCTTCATTTTTCTGTAGGTTTACCATTGTAGTTGCAACTCAGCTTCCTGAAAGGTAAATTTTTATGTTATTTGTTTTTATTTTAGTCTCTTATTAGATTTCCATAGTTTTTGTTTTCTCTACAGAGTCTGTAGTTTTTAAAATTCTTAAACTCCACAGAAACCTTTAGTTGGAAGTACTTATAAATCGCCAACATCAAAAAGATAGGGAAGAGAAAAGTACTGAGATGTGAAACTTTTCTTAAACTGCTTTCTTAGAGCAGTTAAATTAAACCTTGGTTATTTTTTTAGTGAGAAAAACTAGTTAGAATTGTAGTGTGCTTGATGTATTATGGAAATGTTTAGGAAGTGTCTTTCAAGAAGATTCTCCCTAATACAAAAGAGGAGGCTTTCATATCCTTCTAGTCCAAAAGATATACTTTCTGTGAGACTGCAACCTTCTGGAATTGCTTGCTTTTCAGTGTATTCATGACCTGCATATGTAAATGTCATAAATATATCTTTGCATTTATTAGTAAGAAAGTGGCTTTATTTTAAGGTGTTGAAATGTTTGGCATAGATCCATTTGCTTATGTTCTTATTTACTGTGCTTTCCTTTTACAGTACATTACTGCGTTTAGCCGATGTCCTCTGGAATTCACAAATCCCTCTTTTGATCTGTAGGACATATGGACTAGTTGGTTATATGAGGATCATTATAAAAGAACATCCAGGTAAAACTGTTTCACGTATGGTCCTTGCCATTGGTTGCTTTAGCTACAGTTTTAGCAACTTGATAATTTGGGAAGTCCATCTTAAAATACAAAGTAAATTTGTAATAGCACACCTCTGGTTATAGGTTCAGAGTGGCAATCAGAATCAACAGACATTAATCTAATATTTCCTTTACTTAGCATTATAGGATACAAAGCAGCAAGTACAACAGGTACAGCTTATTCATCTTATTAGGAGGCCCAGCAACCATGCAAGTCCCTAGCTATTTTTTTTTTTTCTTTTTTGCCTCCTAACCCACATAGGGCATGTAGGACTGCTGTAGGTGAGAGCCATGGTGTGTGGGGCACAGTGACACATAGACATCATACCTTTTTTTTTTCAATCTTTCATTCCATTCTCATATAGACAATAGGCTCCCCCCAGTTCAGGGACAGTTCTACATAATAAGCAAAGCATTTACCTTACTGTTCCAAGGAAACAGTGTTTCAGGAGACTGAGGTCATTCATAGGCAGGTTGGCACGAGGTCAAGGATGATATTAGCCCTTTACTTACAAATTTTTGATCTTAAATTATCGTACAATTTTCATTCAGTATTCCCACATTGCTCTGAGGCAGGTATTTACTCTGCTAGTGCAGTTGATAGCCATGGTCATGGGTAGTATCGCTGGGGAGTAGTATCTGCTTGGCAGTTAGGGAGTGGCTCATGGGAGAGGCTTCTGGCAGGTGGTGGTAAGCTCTTTAAGAACTGTAAGTGAGAGAGTGACAGCATGAACATTTTATTTCAAATGTGTTACCCTAGGGGTGCCTGGGTAGCTCAGTTGGTTAAGCCTCTGACTTTGGCTTAGGTCATGATCTCATGTTCGTGGGTTCAAGCCCCGTGTCGGGCTCTGTGCTGACAGCTCAGAGCCTGGAGCTTGCTTCTGATTCTGTGGCTCTCTCTCTGTCCCTCCCCCTCTCATGCTCTGTCTCTCTCTGTATCAAAAATAAATAAAACATTAAAAAAAATATTTTTCAAATGTGTTACCCTAATGTGGGGTTGAAAATGAATGGATTTGAAGGGGTGAAAATTAGAGGCAAGTGTTGCTGTTAGGAAATTTCCAGTGGTACAGCCAGTTGAGAGAAACAGAGACCAAGCCCCTGCTGTAAGGCAGGTATTACAAGGATAGGGAAAAGGTAGATAATAATGATGGTTAACGTTGCTAGCTGTGTGCCTGCCTTAATGTGGATTATTTCATATCATCTTTCCAGAATCATTCTAAGGTAGATACTGTTATATCCACTTTTTGCAGATGAGGATGCTGAGGCACAGAGAGATTAAGTTACTTGCTCAAGGTCACACAGCTAGCAAATGATAGAACTCGGCCTAGCTCTAAACACTCACTGAAATTACATGTTCCTGCACTCCCCTCCTGTGGAGAACTGTGTATGAAGTGATATCAGGATATGTGGTGGGACTGATGTTGGGCCAAGGAAGAAAGAAGTCAAGGATAGAGGCACCTGGCTGGCTCAGTCAGAAGAGCATGTGACTCTTGATCTTGGGGTTGTAAGTTTGAGTCCCACTTTGGGTGTAGAGATTACAAACTAAAATCTTAAAATAAAAAAAGTCAAGGATAACCATCAGGTTTTTAGGGAAGAGGTCTAGGAAGATGGTGATGATGTCTATTGAAGATGACAGGAAGGGAAAGGTACATTGTTAAGTGCTATCTGAACACACATTTTTATCAGTTTTGATCTTTTTCAATTATAATAGCAAGAGAATTCAGTTCTAAAGGACTTTTTAGTTTACTTTTATTAAAACTATAGTCAACTTCTGATTAGTGCATTTAGTAAAATGTGAATTTGTGTATGTATGTGTAAATATATGTAAGTTTATCTCAGTAATGAACAGAAAAGGGGAACCTGGCTGGGTCAGTTGGTGGAGTATGCAACTCTTGATCTAGGGATTGTGAATTTGGGCCCCATGTTGGGCATGGAACTTACTTAAAAAATAAAATAAAATCAGTTCCTTGGTTAAAAATAAAAAAAGAACAGAAAAAAACCTCTAGGCCCTATGCCCATTTAGAAACGACACATTTCATTTTTCCCTTTTTTTCAAAAAAATTTTTTTTTCTGTCTTTTATTTATTTTTGAGAGATAGAGAAAGACAGCACAAGCAGGGCAGGGTCAGAGAGAGGGAGAGGGAAACACAGAATCCGAAGCAGGCTCCAGGCTCTGAGCTAGCTGTGAGCACAGAGCCCAAAGCGGGGCTTGAACCCATGAACTGTGAGATCATGACCTGAGCCGAAGCCAGATGCTTAACCAACTGAGCCACCCAGGCGCCCCGAAAATAACACATTTCGTAAGTTTCTATTATGTAGTGTATTCCAGAAGTATTGCTAAAGAAGTTTATGTTTTGGAATTATTTGTTTCACAGTAATAGAATCTCATCCAGATAATGCATTAGAGGATCTACGACTGGATAAACCATTTCCTGAACTGAGAGAACATTTTCAATCTTATGATTTGGATCATATGGAAAAAAAGGTTGGTAGTAAATGTAACCTTCCATTTATAGTTAGATTAAAAAGATTTTTTTTTAACCTAAGGTTTTTGAATTACACCAAAGTGAGAAAATACTATAAACATCCATATTTATGCCATCCAGACTATATAGTAACAACATTGTACTTAATTGGTTTGAAATAGTTTTTCACCAAAATTTAAAAAGCTTTTCTATTGAAGAGAAATTCATTAACTGACTATATCAGTGCAAACAAAGCCCAAGTCATGAAATTAGACATTAACATATCCCAGCAGCCCTCTTCATGGCTCTTTTCTAAACAATTAGATGTACTTTTTAAAATAGTATGAATTTGGGGTGGGTGTTTGTTGAAATTGATTTCCTCTTGAAACTTATTTTTAATGTTTGAAGAGTTACCAAGGCAACTCTGTATTTCATTATAGAAATAATGATATTTATAACTGACTATATAATTTAAGGAGTACAGGTTTTTTCCTACCCATGTATTAGTTAAAATGTGGGTATTTGGTATTTGTTTCATCAGAAAAGACAGTGTTTCTTCAGTCTAGGATTGGTATCTGAAATCAAGAGATTTGAGTTTTCTTTTTGGTGGCAATCATTGAGATTGTTTTCTTGCTAGTAAAATGGGGACAATCATAGTACAAACTTGGGGCACCTTGATGGCTCAATTGGTTAAGCATCCGACTTCAGCTCCATCATGATCTCACAGTTTGTGAGTTCAAGCCCTGTGTCAGGGTCTGTGCTGACAGCTTAGGACCTGGAGCCTACTTTGGATTCTGTGTCTTCCTTTCTCTCTGCCCCTCCCCCACTGACACTTTGTCTTTCTCAAAAATAAATAAACTTACAAAAACTTAATCATAGTACAAACCTGCCATTTTAGGATTAAATAGGACACTGCTAAAAAAGTTTATAAAGCAATTTCTTTAACCTAGTTCATTTTCCTTATTCATTATACTACACATATTGGAAGGTGATCATAAATATTGTTGGATTCATTGAAAATGAGATGGTGTGATGGAGAATAAAGGTAAACTAATTAATGTTAACTAATACTGACATTTTCTTTGATATTTTTTTCATTTTTAGGACCACAGCCATACTCCATGGATTGTGATCATAGCTAAATATTTAGCACAGTGGTATAGTGAAGTATGTCTTTTTTAAAAAACAAATTCCATATGTGACTTTTCAATTAATTATGAAGGATTTCATTAGAGGAGAATGGGACATTACATTTTTTTCTTTATGTGGTAATTGGGCAAGTGGGTGCTTTTCTGTTTAAATCTTGCAGTTCCTTTTTTGACACTGATACTTCTACTAACAATATCAAATATCAATAAATGTCTTCCTGAAACTGGCCGTGGGGAATGTAGAAAAGTGGCCCCCAGGTTTTGTTTTCTTTCGAGTCGGCCTCTAGTTTCACTGAGATATGTGCGTATTTGCTGATGAAATCTCATGTGGATGGGAGAATGGGGGGACTTTGGACTCTCAATTTCCATGTTTTGATTTTTCATAACTAGAATTTAAAATTTTTAACCAATTTAGACAAATGGACGAATACCTAAAACGTATAAAGAAAAAGAAGACTTCAGAGATTTGATCAGACAAGGTAATATGAGGGGATATAACTGAAAGTCATATAAGGTTTGAAAAGCAAATTGCTTGATGCTGTTTATTGGATTTCTGTCAGCAGCTTTGTCAGACTGATGCCGTCCTGAGTGTTTATTTTTCCTCAGGGAGGTTTGGAGCCACCCCTTGTATAGTTTTTAAAATGACTAATGATAGTTTCCTCATCAATAGATGAGGAATTGGGGGCTGCTCATACCTACCTCTTGGAGTTGTGAGGATTCATTCCTATAATAAAATCTAAAGTACGTTTAACCAGGTCCGATAAAGAATAAAAACTCCATAAAGGTTAGCTACTAACATTACTAAAGAAAATTGGCTAACAATAAGCCTGTTTCTCTTAAGTTTAAGTATCCAATACTCCTTTTAAGATCTGATGAGGTTTGGAGTGCCTGGGTGGCCCAGTTGGCTGAGCATCCAGCTCTTGATTTCAGTTCGGGTCATGATCCCAGGGTCTGGGATAGAGCCCCCAGCTGGGCTCTGTGCTGCGTGTGGTGCCTGCTTAAGATTCCCTCTCCCTCTGCCCCTCCCACTAGTGCACTCCTTTTCTCTCGGAAGAAAGATCTGATGAAGTTACTTCCATAATGTTTGGGAGGGTGAAGGGGGAGAAGAAAAGGGCTATTTTTTGCTAGCCAATTTTTATTTTATTAGGAATTCTAAAGAATGAAAATGGGACTCCGGAAGATGAAGAGAATTTTGAAGAAGCTATTAAAAATGTGAACACAGCACTAAATACAACTCAGGTATTAAAAGTATTGCTGAGGAGGGGCACCTGGGTGGCTCAGTCAGTTGAACTATCATCAGACTCTTGATCTCAGCTCAAGTCTTGAGCTCCACGTTGGGCTCCATGCTGGTCTCCTCATTGGGCATGGCTTCTACTTAAAAAAAAAAAAAAAAGTGTTGCTGAGGAATTCATACAGGAAAGTGTTTTCTGAAGTCCTCATATGAAATAGTTGATTTTAGATTTAAGACTATTTCCCAAGTTGTAAAGTTGTTAGAAATTAATATCTATCACATGGATTGAATCTTGTTTTAATAAGATTTTGTATCATCCTTGTTAAAATGGGTATCAGTGCTTCAGCATATAGTAGTGATACAATGATTTATATAAATTATTTGAAGTACATGATTTGTGAATAGTAGCAGTTTGGGTGTAGGAATTATTTAATGAGGGTGATATTTTAGTACAAAATAGGTTGCCCAAAAATTAAATCTTACCCTGCATTTGCTTTTGACATAATTGTTTGGAATAAGGGAAGATGTTCTTCATGATGTTGTAAAACATCGTATGGAGGATAACTCAGTTTAGATGCCTTTTGTTTTGTTGTTAAAGTCTTGCTAGTGAGGTTTTTGGGAAATTTGGAATAACACAGCTGTTATTTTCAAATAGAATTTTCTTATAATTTAAAATGGCAAAAAAATGCTGCCTTTCACGTTAGGAAAGCACTTAAGCTGTCATTACAAACTTTTTGGAGACAATGAGATAGTGTTGCTGAGTAAAAGTATGTGCTTTCTCAGTCAGTTTTCTAGGGTGATGAAAATTTTCTATGTCTTAAATGAGGTGATGGTTAAAAAGACATTCGTAGTAATCAAAATGCATCAAACCGTACATTTAAAATTCATTTCACTGAATGTAAAATTTACCTCAGTTAAAAAAAACCCAAGGTTCTCATGGTTGGGGGACAGTGAACTAATAAGCAAACAGATAATGCACCAGGTGCTATGAACAAAATTCGAGTAGAAGAGAGGGGTAGAGCAAGGTGAGGATGAGGAGTTCTAGGATCGGGAGGGGCCATTGAAGTGCTGTAAGCAGGGAGTGGAGTGACCAGATTTCTATTTCTAAAAAATCGTTTCTGGCTCCTGTAAGGAGAACAGAAGCAGAGAAACCAGCTAGAAGATTATTGGTAAGACATTTCTTTTTTCCACACAGCTGTAGAGTCCAAGCCTACAATTTCGGTAGTTTTTATTAATGTATGATGATATTGCCAGCATTATGAGTACTTAATTTAACTATCTAGTTTTTGTCAGAGTTGTTGTCTCTTCTAATGGTAACTAATTTAGGGTGTAATGGTTTCAAATTTTTGACAAAATGGAAACATATGAAGGACTACAAATCTAGCTTGTAGTAATGTCTGAAATCTTTGTTATAGCTTCAAATGTAACTATATAAAAAGATTAATTTTGAGTCCTTTTTTACTCTGATCATGATGGAGGAGAACAGGTCAGTCTTCAATGCTGACACCAGTGCATAGGACGTGACCTTCCATTCTCTTTCTTCATCAAATCTTTCCTCACCAAATCTCTCTCTGGTACTGATTCTTAATAAAAGCCTGATAAGCACATTGGAAGTTTATATTTGATTACAACATGGGAATTCAAAGAACTTGTTTGGGGGAAAATAGTGCTTACTATAAGTAAATATGTTGTGTTCCTTTGTTAGATCCCAAGGAGTATTGAAGATATATTTAATGATGATCGCTGCATAAATATCACCAAACAGGTAACAACATAAAGTAAATAGTGCTTTCTTAACCTTTGAGTCAAATTCAGATGCTGCTTAATGCTAATTTTTTTCTTATTCTTTTAGACTCCATCATTTTGGATTTTAGCTCGTGCCTTAAAGGAATTTGTGGCCAAAGAGGGTCAAGGAAATTTACCAGTTCGAGGCACAATTCCTGATATGATTGCAGATTCAAGCAAATACATAAAGCTCCAAAATGTGTAAGTCACTGTTTTCAAACTATGTAACAGAATGAATGTTTATAGTATAGATGAACATATTTTACCACTCTCAGAAATCAAATGAAAGTCTGTTGTAATTTCTCTAAAAATAAGCTTTAAAACTTAGGGGGCAGATTTTTAAAAATAGATTTTATTTTTTATTATAGTTTCAGGTTTATAGAAAAACTGAGCAGACAGTACAGATGGTTCCCATATATACTCTCTAGGGGACAGATTTTTTCTTTCATATTTCATGATAAAAACCTAGTATTTGAGCACCTAACTGTGCAATGCACTGTTCTGTGTATTAACCAATTAAATATTTATAACAGCCCCACGAGAGAGATACTGTTATTGTCCCAGTTTTATAGATGAGGAAACTGAAACATAGAAAAGGTAATTTATTCAGAGCCAGATAGCTGGTAAATGGCAGAACCAGGAATCCCTGTAACCCAGCTCCATACTTTTAACCATGGCCCCTTAGGATCTTTTATCTGTAACTAAAACTTTGAAGTCTTCAGTTTGATTAATTTTTTCTCATAATGTTTCATAGTTTAAAGAGTTTGTGACTATAGATACTAGCTCTCTAGGTATCACTAGCCTGAACCCAGATTGACTGTCTTAAGTATGGATCTCACTGGATATTACCCTTATGTAGTTCAGCATGTTGCTGATGAATCCAGGGCCACTGGCTTGGGTTCCTCAAGGACCAAATGATGTCACCCAGAAGATCTCTGTTCTCTAGACATACTCTTCACCTCAGCCACTGTCTACCACATCTTTGTTGTCTTAGCCTACAAGTTCAGTTACTTAAAAACTTGAGAAAAGTCAGCTGAGGATAGACAGAACTATGACTTCACAGTGGAGGCAGTCCAGTCTGATCATCTACAGAGGGTGCAAATGTAAATAGACTTAAGGTTTTTACATGAATTTGTAGATGGACAGTTTAGAAGTATTTAACTTTCCTTGGACTTTAAGGAGATAAATCATGTTCTTCAGTAATGTATTTTGTCAGGTCCTCTCAGAAGCATGGATCATGGATCCCTCTAGGAGGGTAGTTTTTAAGTTGCTGTTAATTACAGAGGGAGCCCAGTTAGTAGTAGATTGCAAAGTCCATCACCAACACTGGGAAGATTCCCAGCCACTAATAGCTGTTGCTGGTAGCATTTCCGTGGCATTTTCATATTCTGTATGTTATCAGACCAGTATTTTTTCATGAAAAGGAAAGAGATTTTATTTGCTTCATGGTGATATTTAAATTTTGTTAATTTTAAAATTTGTTAAAAATAGCCTTTTGTTGTTCTTTTCCAGTTACCGTGAAAAAGCAAAGAAAGATGCTGCTGCTGTGGGTAATCATGTTGCCAAGTTATTGCAGTCTATTGGGCAGGTAAGCTGCTGAGCAGAGCACACGGTGCCTGTGATGGATGGTTCAGCTCCATTTGGCCTGATCACATAACTCTGGAGCCAAAAAGGTTTAGAGACAGAGGGTGTGGCACTGCTTCTGTGCTTCTTTAGAGGGATCTCTCACTTACCTGCCTAATGAGAAAGGCCTTCACTAAGCAAACAAGGTGTGTTTACAGTGCTCTTCCAGCACACAGGGAGAGCCTCCCCATCTCACAGTGATTGGCTTTGTGCTGCACCCTCTGTTCATCTTCTCTTTTACACTGAGCAAAACCTGCATTTATCTCTTTACAGGCACCAGAGTCCATTTCAGAGAGAGAATTAAAATTACTCTGTAAGTCCCCTTGAATTAATTTCCTTATTTTGCTTGATAAAAATGTGCCAAAGAAAATGTTTGTAGGAATTTTAAATGTTTGAAATTTGAAATTGTCCATGGTCTCAGTGGTATAGATAATAATTACTGAATAAGGTTTTTCCCCCCTCTCATAGTATAATAAATGGAGAGGGTATTTTAAGACTGGGCCAGGGGTACCTGGGTGGCTCAGTCGGTTGAGCATCCGACTTTCGATCTCTGCTCAGGTCATGATCTCATAGTTTATGGGGGCTAGCCCTGCACTGGGCTCTGAGCTGACAGTGCTTTGGATTCTCTATCCTCTTCTCTCTCTATCTCTCCCCAACACTCTCTCAAAATAAATAAATAAATAAATAAATAAATAAACCTTAAAAAAACACAAAGACTGGGTCAGAGATGGAGTATATCTGTGTATGGCAGTGCTAAAAAGACATGAAGGTCCATTAATTGAAAATTGTCTTTGAGACAGAATTATTTTCAGCTTACTACTTTTAAATAATTTGGAAAAGTTTTATCTGAAGACTTTGGATGTGAAGTCTGGAGTCACATGTACATTCATCACATGTACATTCACAGTATTGGTGTAAATACTCACTTTCATGTGTGTTAAATGACTGTGATGGAATTTAGAATTTTGCCATCTAGTTTCATAGGTGGTTGACTCCTGGGATCTTCTTTTTTTTTTTAATAAGATTTAATCTCATATCTCAGATCCATTTTATTTTTTTTTAATGTTTTTGTTTATTTTTGAGAGAGAGACAGCGTGAGCAGAGGAGGGTCAATGAGAGAGGGAGACACAGACTCCGAAGACAAATCCTGGGCTCTTCTTGATAACTCCTCAGGACACCCAAAGTGTTTTATTTGAGAATTAAAGAATAATAAAATTTGTTCTACATGCTGCTGAGGATTTTTCCCTGTAGCTACTGCCCTAAGCTTCAAAAGTCGATATTCTGTATGTTCCTTAAAATACATTTTCCATGTTCTCCCTTTAATGGCTCCACCACTGTGCTTGTTTAGGCTAAGTTTTAATATTTTGTTCCACTACTGATGTTGCACCTTGTTTTTTTTTTTTTTTTTAATTTATTTTTAAGACCGAGAGAGACAGAGCATGAGAGGGGGAGGGGCAGAGAGAGAAGGAGACACAGAACCAGAAGCAGGCTCCAGGCTCTGAGCTAGCTGTCAGCACAGAGCCTGATGCGGGGCTCCAACCCACGAACGTGAGATCTGACCTGAGCCGAAGTCGGAGGCTTAACCGACTGAGCCACCCAGGCGCCCCTATTGCACCTTGTTTTTGCATTTGTGTCTGTTCTTCTAGATTACATGATCCCAGAGTAGAAGTTGGGTGTTGGGTATTTGAGAGTTTATTCTGTTTTCTCTACTTAGGGATATGTTTGAAAATTTCCCTAATACAAAGTTGTTTTTGTTTTTGTTTTTTTTAAAGAAAGTCTTACATATACCAAGAACACAACATCTATAACACTCTCCTTTACAACTGCTTATCCATAATACAGTAAACACTACAATTCACTGAGTCCTATCAGGCATTGTGCTAAGTATGCACTTTATACACTTGCACATTTGATCCACAGAACAACAATTTCATAGGTAATATTATCGCTGTTTTACAAATGACAACAAGCTCCGAGAGGTGCCATCACCTGCTTAGTGCTGAGCTGGTTGTACTGCCAACGATGTGAATTTCAGATGACTTGTGTTCTAAATGCCTTCTCTGCTAACCATTAGAGCTAAAGAGACATTTCTTCACATTTCTATGTCTGTACAGAGTATGTAGAAAATTTTCTGTTAAAGTGACTTCTGATTTGGAATATTCAAATACCTCACCTGTTTACTTTCATAATGTCTTCCCTGTGTTCAGGCACCAATTCTGCATTTCTTCGAGTGGTAAGATGTCGATCTTTAGCTGAAGAATATGGCTTGGATACAATGAACAAGGATGAAATAAGTAAGTATAATAACCTTTTGATGTTAGGTTATTAATTTTAATTAATTTTATATATGTAAATATTTTGTGCATAATAGTGAGTATGGTGATAATATACAGGATAATATAAATATTATACTCTTAATTTTATTGTATAAGCCAAGAGATAGTCCTACTTCTTTTTTTTTTTTTTTTAATGTTTTATTTATTTTTGATACAGAGAGAGAGAGAGCATGAGAGTGGGAGGGTCAGAGAGCGAAGGAGACACAGAACCAGAAGCAGGCTCCAGGCTCTGAACCAGCCGTTAGCACAGAGCCTGACGCGGGGCTCGAATCCACGAACGTGAGATCTGACCTGAGCCGAAGTCGGAGGCTCAACCGACTGAGCCACCCAGGCGCCCCGAGATAGTCCTACTTCTAAGTAGTTATAATTGCAAATTATAAAACTTAATATATACGTAAAATCATGTTTAGGTTACTGAATAAGTCATGTGATAAGAAGCGCTAAAGTCAGAACATTACTATGTTAATAGAAATTATGTGACTATAATTGATAGTCCATAAGACCATTGGGTTTCATCTTAACATATCTTCCTTTATTTTACTACTATTAATCATTTTCTATTTAATTGTCACAAAATACTTAAATTTTGTTAAAGAATGCCTTGTATCCTGAAACTTGAGCATATAATAAATTCAGTTCTGCATTATTTTTATGTAATGAATTATCCACATTATACTGAAAATTTTTTTCCTTTCAGTTTCTAGCATGGACAATCCAGATAATGAGATAGTATTATACTTAATGTTACGGGCTGTTGATAGATTTCATAAACAACATGGTAGATATCCAGGTAAGAATAGCAGTCTCATTATCATATACAATAAAGTCTTGAAATAAATACTTAAATTGAATTAACACTTGAGGTTCCTTGGGTGTTTATAGTAGTGGTGCTTGAATTTTACATTGTAAACAGTTTACACCTAGTTCATCTCAATGAAGAAATACCATTTGATTTTTAAATATTTGCAGATAGCATTTGATTCTAAACTATTACAAGGGAGTGTTGGTTGAATGCATATAGAATAAAACTATTTTTTTGTTAGTTTCCGGAGTTTACTTCTAAGACTCACACTGAGTTTAGTGGAATGAAAAAGCCATAAAAAGTATGCCACTGACTTGAATTTTCTCTGTAAATATAGTAATTGGAGAATTGGTATAATCACAAAGATCTTCAATTGCCCAGAATATTTTTATTAAGATGATGACTTTAGGGGTGCCTGGATTGCTCAATCGGTTAAGTGACCGACTTCCGCTTAGGTCATGATCTCACGGTTCATGGGTTTGAACCCCCACATCAGGCTCCGTGCTGACAGTGCAGAGCCTGCTGAGGGTTCTCTCTTTCTCCCTCTCTCTGCCCCTTCTTCCCTCCCACCAGCTGTCCTTCCTTCACACACACACTCTCTTGAAATAAATAAATAAATAAATCAGACTCGATTTTGGCTCAGGTCATGATCTCACAGTTCTTGGGATTGAGCACCATGTTGGGCCCTGGGCTAACAGTATGGGGCCTACTTGAGATTCTCTCTCTCCTTCTTTCTGCCCCTTCCCCGCTCTTGCTCACAGGCTCTCTCTCAAATAAAAATTAAAAACAAAAAGATGATAATTTTAATTTTGCAGTATCACTGCAGCACATTATACGAGTATCCTAAGAACTGTTGCCCCAACTGATGTAGTATACCTGAGTTACAGTCTTAATGAGCAGTCTTACCAAAAGAAAGAAAAGGAATAAACACCAAATATGTATTACTTTATGTGTATTGTTTGATTAGCATGTATTTTTGGTTTATTGCATAACAAACCATCCTAAAACTTAGTAGTTTAAAACAGTAAATTATTATCTTGTGATTTTGTGGATTGGCTGGGCTCACTCAGTTATGCAGTTCTTACTGGGAAGAGGGGAATTGATGGAGTTGCATGATGCGTGGGGCTGGAGTTGTTCTGAAGGTTTCACTGAGCTGGACATCCAAGAAGACATTTTCGCTCATGTGACTGCAGCATTAGTTGGGATAATTGGAACTGCCTGGGGGATAGTGAGGTATCTTTCCACTGCTAACTGGGGCTTCCTTTTAGCATAGTATTCCTGGGGGAGACTGCTTACATGGTGGCTGGCTTCCCCAAAGTTAACATTCCAAAAGACCCAGGTGGAAAGTACAAGGTACTTTATGAGTTAGCCTCAGAAGTCACCTAGCATCACTTATATCATGTTCCATTGGCTTCACCGGGCCAGTTTAGATTAAGAGTGGGAGGGGACTACATGAAGGCACAAAGGAGCGTTCATTGGGGAGCCATCTTCGGAGACTAGCTACTACATGAAACACAGGCTTCCACGCTCTCTCACGTAACATCTCTTGACCTTGGGTGAATCCCTATTTCTCTCCCAAGTCTCAGTTCTCTCATTCATGGAATAGTGATAATAGTACCTACTGGATTGTAATGGTTATACAGGTGATGTATGAAAATCACTTAATACTATGTGGCATCTTGTATCAGTAAAGGTTTGGTGTTATTGTGAAGAAGAGTAGTGATAGTTTTTAAATTAGAGGTGCTAAAAAATACTGATATTAAAAAAATTTTTTTTTTATTTTTGAGAGAGAGTGTGAGTGGAGGAGGGACAGAGAGAGATGGAGACACAGAATTCGAAGCACGTTCCAGGCTCAGAGCTGCCAGCACAGAGCCCAGCCCGGGACTTGAACCCACAAGCTGTGAGATCATGAGCTGAGCCAAAGTTAAACGCTCAGCCAACTGAGCCACCCAGGCACCCCCCAAAAAATTTATATTTTAAATAACACTTAAATAGTACAGCAACTATATTTTTCCTTCCAGAAGTAATAGTAATAGCTTGCCTTTGTAAACATAGTTTAATCATTAAGAACTGCTTGGGCTCACATCCCAGTTTTGCTACTTAGGAGCTAAGTAACTCAGGCAAATAACAATCTGTCTGTGCCTCAGTTTTCTCACTTGTAAATAGGGATAATAATAGTACCTACTTGATAGGGTTGTCCTGAAGATTAAATCACTTAATATAAATGGTACTTAGAACAGTATCCAGCATTTATTAATTCAGTAAATGTTACCTATTACTATAGCTGTAAGTCTTCAGTGTCATTCAATTTCCTGAAAGTGGATAATAAACACTATAATATTTTTTAAACACCATAAATTTTATAAAGGGTATAAGTAAGATATTACTTAGTCATTCAATTCTTCCATCAAATAATTCTTGAGCACCAACTATGTGCTGGATATTCTTCTAGATACTGCGTATAGAGCAGTAAATAAAGCAGATTTACCTAACTTGAATTTTAATAGGCTTCAGATGGTTTCTTTGTTACAGCTTTGTGATAGCTGCAAATATTGGTCTTACACTTCCTGTTATTTTTGTTCTTCAGTTTCATACCTTACTATTTTGATTAGAACACCTAAAACTGGATTTTAAAAAGAGGTAACCATTGGTTTTGAATTGCATATTTATTTTAATGAAAATTGATTTACATTATGTATTTTTAGGGGTATCTAACTACCAAGTTGAAGAAGATATAGGAAAGCTGAAATCTTGTCTCACTGGCTTCCTTCAGGAATATGGATTATCTGTAATGGTGAAAGATGATTATGTCCATGAATTGTGAGTTTTTTTTTTTTTAAGGCAAACGAGAGATAATATCCATCCTGTCATAAGGCTAATCTAAGTTCACGTCTCCATCCTTTTTTGTAGTTGCCGATATGGAGCTGCTGAGCCACACACCATTGCTGCATTCTTAGGGGGTGAGTTCCATAGATGAGAAGACTGGCATCTGTGGTTACACAGTACAGTTATGAAGTTTTGTTTTTGTAGCTGGTTTAACTAGGGAATCCAGGAAAGCAGGATGTTGTGTTGTTTAGTTAATTTCACTGGTCTTTCTGCTTTCCGCCTCTCCCACTGCTGTCCATATTACAGGGAAGAGCCATTAGTCTTTCTAAAGCATAGCTTTGATCATGTCTCTTACTTAACTAATGCTCTGCCCTGCCAGTAAACACATAAACACTACAATGGTCTTCAGAAAACAAGTCCAGAGTCCTTTATTTGACATTAAAAACACACTGTGTTGGGGCGCCTGGGTGACTCAGTCGGTTGAGAGTCTGGCTTTGGCTCAGGTCATGATCTCAACAATTTGTGGGTTCGAGCCCCACGTAGGGCTCTGTGCTGACAGCTAGCCCAGAGCCTGGAGCCTGCTTCAGATTCTGTGGCTCCCTCTCTCTCTGACCCTCCCTGCTCACACTGTCTCCCTCTATCTCTCAAAAATAAAAAACAAAACAAAACAAAAAACCACACTGTGTTCTGATTCCACTCAGCCTTTCTGCCCTTGGTATTACCAACCTACTTCCTTTTCCCATAGACATGCCATTGATTTCCTGTTCCTTCAGTCCTTAACCTTCAGGGCCATTTGCGTGAAGTCTCCTTCCTGGCATGTCTAAAATCTACCTGTTCTTCAAGGCCCAGCTGAAAATTACTATCTCTAGGGCGCCTGGGTTAAATGTCCCACTCTTGGTTTCAGCTTACGTCATGATCTCATGGTTTGTGGGTTTGAGCCCCATGTTGGGCTCTGTGCTGACAGAGTGGAGTTGGCTTGGGATTCTCTCCTTGCCCCTTCCCCACTCACTTGGTCTTTCTCGAAATAAATAAAAAATTTTTTAAATCAAAATTACGGCTCTTTCATAAAAACTTTGGAAGTTGAAGAGTGCTTGGGTGGCTCAGTTGATTAAGTGTCTGACTCTTGGTTTCAGGTCAGGTCATGATCTTACTTTTTGTGGGTTCAAGCCCCGCATCAGGCTCTGTGCTGACAGCAAGGAACCTGCTGGGGGTTCTTTCTCTTTCTCTCTCTCTGCCCCTCCTCTGCTTGCTCTCTCTATCTCTCTCTCAAAATAAATAAATAAACTTAAAAAAAAACACAACAACAACAACAACCAGAAACACTTTGGAAACTGGAAGTCCAAGGTCAGGTAGGGAGGCCTGTCCATGGCTTGTAGGCAGCTATCATCTTGCTGTGTGCCATAATCTCTTTGTGTAGGAAGAGGAGAGGACAGATAGGACACAGCTCTTGGGGGTCTCTTCTTATATGGGCACTAAACCCCTTGTGAGGACCCCATCCCATGACCTCATCTAACCCTATTTCCTTCCCAAAGACCTCCAATATCCTTTTCATCTCCAAATATTATCACATTGGGTATTAAAGATTTAACATGAATTTTGAGGACATTCAGTCCCTAACATGTGTATTCTGTATTCTGCACAACACCATTATGTTCCTTCACTTCTTTCAGGTCTTTGTTTAAATGTTATCTTTGTCTTGTGAGGCCATTCCTGATTCCTCAATTTAAAATTGAGTCCTTCTTCTTGCACTCATATATATCCCCCTTCCTTGCTTTTTCTCCTTAGCCCTTAGGGTCATTTGACTTTCTACACATTTTACTAATTTGTAAATTCTCTTTCTCTTAATACTAAAAAGTAAGATCCATGAGAGCAAGGGTTTTTGTCTTTTATTTTTTATTCCTAGTGCCTCGAAGAGTATTTGGTATGTAATAGAATCTCATTTTATTGAATCATTGAATGTTTATAAGTATTATAAAAGCTGAAGAATTTTTTCTTGGTAATTTTATGTTTTGTTTTCTTTGAGTAATTACTTAAAACTTATTACTGTATAAGTCTGTTACTGAGCATACTATAGCAGCCTGGCAGTATTTAATATAGATCGTTTCCAAATTATACATGTATTTAGAACAAATATACATATACCCCTGTTTTATTATAAAAGTAAAATATTCACAAGGCAAAATTTGAATGCAACAGAAGGGTGGTCTTTGAGAATCATTTCTGTCTATATGTATTTTTTTAAGTATAATCAACCATTACTACTGCTTTGACTTTTTTTTTAACTTTTTTTTTTTTTAATGTTTTATTTATTTTTGAGACAGAGACAGAGCATGAGAGGGGGAGGGGCAGAGAGAGAAGGAGACACAGAACCGGAAGCAGGCTCCAGGCTCTGAGCTAGCTGTCAGCACAGAGCCTGATGCGGGGCTTGAACCCACGAACGTGAGATCTGACCTGAGCTGAAGTCGGAGGCTTAACCGACTGAGCCACCCAGGCGCCCCTGCTTGGACTTTTTTACTTAATATATCTTGCCAATGTTTTTTTCTTTTTTTTTCTTTTTCTTCTTTTTTAAAAATCTTAATGTTTTATTTTTATTTTTGAGAGAGAGAGAGAGAGACAGCATGAGCAGGGGAGGGTCAGAGAGAGAGGGAGACACAGAATCTGAAGCAGGCTCCAGGCCCTGAGCTAGATGTCAACAGAGAGCCTGACACAGGGCTCAAACCCACGAACTGCGAGATCATGTCCTGGGCCGAAGCTGGACACTTAACTGACTGAGCCACCCAGGCACTCCTGCCAATGTTTTTAAACCACCATAATTAAAAATACTTCATTCTTTTAATCTTTGGCATAATATCCCAACATGTGAATGTATAAGACACATTTTTATTTCCTTTAATAACATAGTTATAAAAAATTGTAGTGCTTGATTTTGATGTGACTCAGTAAGCTGTTTTGGCTTATTTTTAAACTCCTTTCCTTTCCCAAAGGTAATTGAATATTTACATAATAGAATATTTTTATATAATGTGAAATTTACCTTTTTTAAAGATTTGCTTTTCTCCTTTTTCCTTGCAGGAGCTGCTGCTCAGGAGGTTATCAAAATAATCACCAAACAGTTTGTAATTTTTAATAATACTTATATTTATAGTGGCATGTCACAAACTTCAGCAACTTTCCAGTTGTAGAATAAGCACCCTATGTTCTGTGTCAGTGATTTAAACTGTAATGGCCTTCAGGCTGTGCTCTAGTCTGTAAAATTCTGCTAAGTGACAACTGTTAAATTGTTTCCTTAATAAACATTGTTCTAATTTGTAATGTCTCGTTCTCTGTGGGAGAAGGGGAAAGGAAGCATTTTCTTGGAGAATAAAAGCTACCCATTTCTAATTGAGTTCATTATTTCTGGCTTGCTAATTCAAAGTTGCTTATAAAAAATCTCTTGTGTTTCATTAGAAACAGCTTTATTTTTTCTTACAGTCTTAATTAAATAATGACTTTTAGCCATGTATAGATTTTAGCAATGGACATCTTAAATGACCATGACTACCTGAAAAGGCAAATATTTCAGATGTATAGTTTTTATCAGAAAACAAAGACACGAAGATTGGAAGAGAAGACTGAGGGCCAGGCTTGGGCTTGGAGGGCCTTAGCCCACGCCGTGCTCTGCTGCCACAGCCCCTGGCGCGGTCTCGTTGACCTGGAGCCGGCTCTCCTCTAACTCTGCTGCCAAAGCCCCTCTGAGCAAAGAAAGCCCTAAAAGCGCGGAGCGATGAGCTCAGAGGTTTTCCTCCTTCACGTTGTGACTTTCCACCACTCAAAGACACTGCATCCACATTCTTGCTACCCACGACCGGCCTTGGAGACTTCGGGGAGGGTCTATGGAGAGACACTGCATGCAGGCCGGCCAAGGCGGCCGGAAGTCCCGCCCAACGGAAGTATACCTGGCATGCTGGGCGGGAAACGGTGTGGCGCGCATTCGTTATAGGCGGGCTTCGAGGGAGGAAGCACGGAAATCGGCGCGCCGCGACTTGACGGTAAAGGTCGCGCTCCAGTCCCTGCGCATTCGGGTCCTGCTCTGGTCCCGTCCCGGGATCTGTCCGTGATCTCCTGTGGAAGCAGGACGGCAGCCAGTGGGCCCCAGTAGGGCCCGGTCCGCCACCACAGTGGCTGGGATGCGGCACGCCTGGCTATGCCCTTGCTCCCGCTGAGGGGAGAGATTCCTCGGGAGGCGGCAGACCCCGGCTGCACCCTCACAGCAGCTCGTGGGAAAAGAATTGTCAGTACCGTTTAGTCGGGCATCTGGAGGTTCAGTTTCCGGCCCTGATTGTACTTGAGACTCCACGGGCCTGTAGAGCGCCAGATGATTCTGGTGTATCGTAGGGGTGGGGACCACCAGTGAGGCCCTTTCGCAGACCGTGGGCCCGACCGTGTGGGCCACAGCACTTGAGCGGCGCGCCGCCTCTCGGAAGTCGCCCGTGGCGGGGCGGGACTCGACTCGCCCTTAACTGGTATCCGGTCTCTGGCAGGAGTTGGAGAGTCCTGGTCTAACACAAGCCTGGGGAAGACCTCTGCTCTTCAGTTCTCCCAGATCTTTAGGTGAGCTGGGCCGTGGTGTTAATGAGTGCAAACTGGGAAAACAGGGGCAAGGTAGCCTTTCCTCCTTGGGGAGATCGGGCATCGTCTGCTGGTGCAAACTGGGAAGAGGTGATGAGTTTTAATGCAGAAGGGCTGCTCCAGTCCACCTACCTTGGGAATGTGAATGTAGAGTGAACTCCTCCTGGTACCCTCACTCGGCTTGTTTCCCGCACTTGTTATTCTCAAGCTACACAGTAACAGCAAATTTATTTGCATGTTGGCTCTTGCTCCCTTGTTTCTCCTACTTTGAGGAAAATTTGCACTGTGTATGTGTCCAAGCTGGGCATCCACTGTCAACTTAGTGATGGTATTTAGTGGTGGGATTTTCAGCCCGCCAGCCTTACACAGATTTCATTTATTCTGATATTTTTGGGTAATACTTATATTTCAAAAAGCTTTTCATGTTAACATTTTCTAGGCTAAGTAAAAGAGTAATAATGTTCAGCTAGTTTTCTTGCTTAAATTTGAATTTAATAGCACTGTTTTAAGGAGTACATTGAGTTAAACCTGGAAATGGAATAGTTTCTTCTGGTTACCTGGGAAAATCCTTTTCTTACCCCCTGTGAGAATACAGCAAATAATTTTGAAATCTTGTTCATTACAATTTGCATTTTCAGTAAATTACTGAAAACACTATCTGCTTTATTGAACAGTTGCTTTTGTTTTGGGAAATACTCTATATTTTATAATTTAAAATACAGTTTTATAATTATCCCTTGAAAGTTATAACTTGTCCTTTGCTTTTGATGCTTCTAAGCATTTACCTAGTAAATGACTTGTATTAATGCTTCTAGGTATTTGGAAAACTGTAATTAAAATTTTTTAAAAAAATGTTTATTTATTTTTGAGAGAGAGAGAGAGAAAGAGAGACAGAGCACGAATGGGGGAGGGTGAAAGAGAAAGATGGGAGACACAGAATCCAAAGCAGGCTCCATGCTCCAAGCTGTCAGCACAGATCCCAATGTGGGATTCAAACTCGTGAGCTGTGAGATCATGACCTGAGCAGCAGTGGGATGCTTAATTGAGCCACCCAGGCACCCTTGGAAAATTTCAATTTTATTGTGTTATTATAAGAAAGCAGTATAAGAAAGACAAAGGGGAATAAAAGGTAATGTATTTTGTCAGTTTCAATTTCAATACCTTTAGTGTTTAAAGCTATATTCCTTTGTAAAAATAAAATTATATTTAAAAGCAGAATAGAGGGGCGCCTGAGTGGCTTAGTCAGTTAAGTGTTCAACTTCAGCTCAGGTCATAATCTCACAATTTGTGGGTTTGAGCCCTGCTTTGGGCTCTGTGTTGACATCTAGCTCTGAGCCTAGAGCCTGGAGCCTGTCTTCGGATTCTGTGTCTCCCTCTCTTTCTGACCCTCCTCTGTTCATGTTCTCTCTCTCTTAAAAATAAATAAAATATTAAAAAAATAAAAGCAGAATAGATCGACTAATTAAAACTAAGGAAACAGTCCTTATATTCCTTCACAAAGCAGAAACCTCCACATGTGACACATGTAGTCCCATTAAAAAATTTTTTTTTAAATCTTCCTATTCCAAATCCTACCCCATTTGCTCACAGATAATCATATTTACCTATGGAGGAAGGAATAGTAAACTATAAGAGTGTAGGGTATGGCTTCAGATTTTCTTGGTGCTCATTCCAGCTCTGGCACTCACTAGCTGCTTGAACTTGGGCAAATTGTTTACCCTCTCCTTGTTAGTCTTCATCTTTATAGCTCCCTCTTAGGGTTGTTATAAAAACTAAAAAGATAATATTTGTAAGATTTACAGAACATAGCCTGGCATATGATAGGACTTGAATATTATAAGCTTTTATTATTATAAAAACTGTGAAAAATAGAAAAAAGTGGGCTGGGGTGCCTGGATGGCTCAGTTAATTGTCTGACTTCAGCTCAGGTCATGATCTCCTGGTTTGTGATTTCAAACCTTGCGTTGGGCTCTGTGCTGACAGCTCAGAGCCCGGAGCTTGCTAAGGATTCTGCGCCTCCCTCTCTGCCCCTGCCACTCTCCACCTTCTCTCTCTCAAAAATAAACAAACATTAAAAAAATTAAAAAGAAAAAGTGGGCTAAGACATCGTAGAATCACCAGCTTAAAACAAGTGTTAATATGTTGTTTTTCATGTAGTTTTATTTTATGTTTACCTCTACATAGTTGGGATTATGCTGTAGATAGAAGCTTGAGTCTTGCTCTTTTTGATTAATTGTAACATAAGCATTTTTCCTTGTTATTAAACATTTCAGGTAAACATCAGTATTCTTGTAAAAGTATCCTGTGAATATACTATAATGTACCCATGCATCCTCTTAATGGAATTTTAGGTTTAAAAATTGGCAAACTTAACTTAAATGGCATTTATATATTACTTTATGAGATGCAATATTAGGGTTGCCTGTTATTTTAGAAATTCTAAAAAGTGGCATATAAACAAGAATTTCAGCTTAATAGTGGAATACTATGTTGAAAAGACCATGGGTTATTAGAAAAATAAAATTTTAATATTAAGCTTATCTTGTGTAGAGAAATGCAGGTTTTTTTGAGAATACCTCAGATTTATTAACTTTTTAATTTACATTCAAGTTAGGTAGCATGTAGTGCAACAGTGATTTCAAGAGTAGATTCGTAAATGTCCCTTACCCATTTAGTCCATCCCCCTTCCCACAACCCCTCCAGTAACCCTCTGTTCTCCTTATTTAAGAGTCTCTTATGTTTTTGTCCCCCTCTCTGTTTTTTTTTTTTTATTATTTTTGCTTCCCTTCCCTTATATTCATCTGTTTTGTATTGTAAAGTCCTCATATGAGTGAAGTCATATGATATTTGTCTTTCTCGGACTAATTTCACTTAGCATGATACCATCCAGTTCCATCCATGTAGTTGCAAATGGCAAGATTTCATTCTGTTTGATTGCCAAGTAATACTCTATTGTGTATATATATATATATATACACCACATCTTCTTTATCCATTCATCCATCGATGGACATTTGGGTTCTTTCCATACTTTGGCTATTGTCGATAGTGATGCTATAAACATTGGGGTGCATGTGCCCCGTTGGAACAGCACACCTGTAACATCCCTTGGATAAATACCTAGTAGTGCAATTGCTAGGTTGTAGGGTAGTTCTATTTTTAATTTTTTGAAGAACCTCCATACTGTTTTCCAGAGTGGCTGTAACAGTTTGCATGGAGAAATGCAGTTCTAAAGTGTGTGTGTGTTTTAAATTTCCAATTCATGAAGTGACCAATCAGAAATGATGGGATGAAAATTTACAGGAAAGAAAATAAGGAAGCAGAACCAGAAGAGGATCATTTAGATTCAGTCAACCAAACATATGTATGTTTACTTAATAAAATATGCTGGAGGCCTGTAATACTTGATGCCATATGCATTTATGTATTTTTCAAATTTAATTCTTGTAACAAATTTATAAAGTATGGATTTCCTATTTTAAAGAAGAGGAAACTGAGGCTTAGGAAACTTAAGCATAGATTAAGTAGATTCAGTGCCTGCTCTTCTGTCTTCAGGAAAATTATTTTTTCCCCTACCTTTTTGCACTTATAATTCTGGAATTCTCAAACATTGATTTAAATTGAGAAAATATCTTTATCTTATAGATTAAATATAAGGAAAAAGAATACAGACAAGCATGGAAAGTGAGGACACAAAGAAGATACAAGGTGAGAAATTAATGGATTATATATCCAGAATTAACTTTATAATCTATTTGTAGGATGTATCGCAGATTATCTCACAGGATCTAGGAAATGAAAGAATCATTCAACAATTTATGCATCAGTATTATGCATCTACCCTGCCTGTCACACTGATTTCAGGACACTGGCATTCTGATGGGAAAAGGCATGCTCTTATTTAGAATACCATATGATAGATGTTTTAATTGAGACATACACAAGAATAGTGAGAGAGCCACCATCACAGTGTGCATGGAGGTATAGATTTCCGAATTGTCCTTAGAAAGATGGAAATTAAATCCATGGACATGGAGGAGATTAACCAGAGAGGAAATATTAAAAAAGAAAAGGATGGGGAATGCTGTTCCTTAATGCACACCATCACATAAGGGTTTGACTGAGGAAGAGGGGCCTCAAAAAAAAAGAAAAACGTTTATTTTTTATTAAAATAATTGGTTTTATATTATAGTTAAAAATGTTTTTAATGTTTAATTTTGAGAGAGAGAGAGCACAAGTGGAGGAGGGGCAGAGAGAGAGGAAGACATGAAATCCGAGGCAGGCTCTAGGTTCTGAGCTGTCAGCATAGAGCCTGATGTGGGGCTTGAACCCACAAAGCATGAGATCATGACCTGAGCCGAAGTTGGACACTTAACTGACTGAGCCACTCAGGCGCCCCTATTTTAGTTAATATGCAGTGCAATATTGGTTTCAGAAGTAGAATTCAGTGATTCATCACTTACATACAATACCCAGTGCTCATCACAAGTGCCCTCCTTAGTACCCATCACACATCCAGCCCATCAACCATGCACTCCCTCCATCAACTTTCAGTTTGTTCTCTATTGTTAAGTCTCTTGTGGTTTGTTTCCCTTTCTTCTCCTCCCCCCTCATATGTTCATCTGTTTTGTTTCTTAAATTCCACATAGGAGTGGAATCATATGATATTTGTCTTTCTCTGATTGACTTATTTCACTTAGCTTAATACATTCTAGCTCCGTCCAAATCGTTACACATAGCAGGGTTTCATGTATTTTATCCATTTATCAGTCAATAGACATTTGGGCTCTCTGCATAGTTTGGCTATTGTTCATATGCTACTGTAAACATTGGTGGGGTGCACATACCCCTTCAAATCAATATTTTGAGAAAAATGGAAAGTCAGGAACATGGGATTTTGGAAATCAGCATTAGGAGAATGCTTCATGAGAGAGATTGCTTGAGCTATTCAGTGTCAAGTTTCCACAGATGATGACTGAATTATTCACTAGATTTTGTATTTAGGAGGTCAGTTGTTTTATTAATAGTCAATTTAGTAGGGACATCTAGGTATCTCAGTCGGTTAAGCATTCAGCTCTTGGATCTTCAGCTCAGGTTGTAATCTCTTGGTTAGTGAGTTCAAGCCTGGTATTGGGCTGTGCACTGCCAGTGTGGAGCCTGCTTGAAATTCTGTTTCTCCCCCACCCCTCCTGCCCCTCTTGCACCTGTGTGCTCTCTCTTTCTCTCAAAATAGATAGATTAAAAAAACAACACAGTGCATTTAATAGATTTCAGCCAGATTGTAGTATATGGATAAAATAAGGATCTGGAGACAGTATGAGTGCCTAACTCTTTTTCTTTTTTTTTTTTTAAAGTTTATTTATTTATTTTGAGAGAGAGACAGAGAGACACTATGTACAGGGGGAGGGGGCGGGGGCAGGGAGAGAGAGAATCCCAAGCTGGCTCACAGAGCCTGATGTTGGGCTTGATCCCATGAACCTTGAGATTATGACCTGAGCTAAAATCAAGAGTCTATTGCCCAACCTACCAAGCCACCCAGGTGCCCCAATACCATACCCTTCTTAAAAGCTTGACTGAAGAGAGGAACCTGGGTGGCTCAGTTGATTAAGCATCCTACTCTTGATTTCTGCTCAGTTGTGATTCTACAGTTCAATTCATGGGATCGAGCCCCATTTCAGGCTGTGTGCTATCAGCTTCTCTCCCATCTCACTGCCCTTCTTCCCATCCCTCTCAATAAATAAAAATTTAAAAAAAGACCCAAGTATATAACTCTGTTGTTTTAAACATATTCACACTGCTGTGCAACCATCACTACAATCAATTTTAGAGCATTTTTATCACCTGCAAAGAAGCCCTATACCCTTTAGCAGTCACACCCTCCTCCCCAACTGTAGGCAACCACTAATCTCTTTTCTGTCTCTAAACTTGCCTATTGTGGATATATAAATTCAATCATAGAATATGTGGGCTTTTGTGACTGGCTTCCTTCACTTAGTATAATATTTTCAAGAATTATTCAAGTTGTATTGGTATCTTCATTACTTTTTATTGCCAAATAATATTTCATTGAATGGATATATTTTGTTTATCCATTTAAGAGTTGGGTTTCTACTGTTTGGCAGTTATGAGTAATGCTGCTATGAACATTCATGTACAAGTTTTTGTGTGCCATAGGTTTTCATTTCTCTTGGGTATATATCTGGTAGAATTGCTGAGTCTATGATAAATTTATGTTTAACCTTCTGAGGAATTGCTAGACTTTTTGTTAAAGTGGCTGTACCATTTTATATTCCTACAGCAATGTATAAGGGCTCCAATTTCTTCAAATCCTTGATCAACCCTTGACATAATCTGTCTTTTTGATTATAGCCATCCTAGTGGATGAAAGTGGTTTAAAAAAAATTTTTTTTTAATGTTTGTTTATTTTTGCAAAAGAGAGAGAGACAGAGCACAAGAAGGGTAGGGAAAAAAGAGACAGAGTCACAGATTCAGAAGCAGGCTCCAGGCTCTGAGCTATTAGCACAGAGCCTGAGGCAGGGCTCAGACTCACAGACTGAGATCATGACCTGAACCAAAGTTGTACGCTTAACTGACTGAGCCACCCAGGTGCTCCTGACATGGTTTCTAATTGTGGTTCTGGTTTGCATTTCCTTAATGAATAATGATGTTGAGCATCTTTTCATATACTAATTGACCATTTGCATATCTTCTTTGAAGAAATGTCTATTCTTTGCTTTTTATTATTTATTCTGTATATATTAACATAAGCCCCTTATCAGACACCTGACTTATAGATACATTTTTCCCTTCCTTGTATATGAATTGTCTTTTCACATTCTTGATAATATCTTTTGAAGCTCAAAAAATTTCAATTTTAAGTCCAATTTATCCAGGTTTCTTTTATTGCATGTGCTTTTGTATGATATATACTTGAGTTTTTGTTTTATTTTCTTCAGGAGTTATTATTTTTTTCTTTTATAGTTTATTGTCAAGTTGGTTTCCATATAAGACCCAGTGCTCATCCCAACAAGTGCTCTCCTTCATGCCCATCACTCCTATTCCCTTCTCCCCCACCCCCATCAGCCCTCAGTTTGTTCTCAGTATTTAAGAGTCTCTTACAGTTTGCCTGCCTCCCTCTCCTTAACTATTTTTTCCCCTTCCCCTCCCCCATAGTCGGTCCTCTGTTAAGTTTCTCCTCTTCCACATATGAGTGAAAACATATGGTATCTGTCCTCTGCCTGACTTATTTCACTTAGCATAACACCCTCGAGTTCCATCCATGTTGCTACAATGGCCAGATTTCATTCTTTGTCATGGCCATATAGTATTCCATTATATAGATAAACCACATCTTCTTGATCTGTTCTTCAGTTCTTCAGGAATTATTGAAGAAGGTAGGTTTCATAGCCTGGAGAAGATAAAACTGAGTTGTAGATGTCATTGGGTGCTTTGGGAGGGATTATAATTGAAAAATATCAAAATATGAAAGGGGGGTATAGGAAAGAATAAAGGAATACATAATGAAGTTTCTAATTTTCTTCAGTTGTGCCTAGAATTAAAAATCACTATGCCCCATCAAAGGTCCTGTTTGGCGTGTTGTTGATGATGAATGGTTTATTGACACCCATACAATCAAACTAACCTTCTTATAATTTCTATTAATGTAGAATATAATCAATAAATGTTTGTTATTGCTTCAGGACAACTTAGTGATAACCTTTGTATTATGGTTTTTTACTAACAAATCGAGTCATGAATTATTTCAGAGAACCAAACTATCAGTTGAATTTCTTATAAGAGGAAGACTAAATACTGATTGACAACAAATGTAATTTTCTTTTAGTGTGTTCCTCTATAGTTTTATGTCCTTTCTTTATCCTTTATCTTTGAGAACTTTATTTTTTTTAATTTTTTATTAAAAATTTTAATGCCTTTATTTTACTTTTTGAAAGAGAGAGAGAGAGAGAGACAGACAGACAGAGCACAAGTTGGGGAGGGGCAGAGAGCGAGGGAGACACAGAATTGGAAGCAGGCTCAAGTCTCTGAGCTGTCAGCACAGAGCCCGACACAGGGGCTTGAACCTATGTACCGTGAGATCATGACCTGAGCCAAAGTCGGACGCTTAACCGACTTGAGCCACCCAGATGCCTCATCTTTGAGAACTTTAAATGTTAATTCATGCATTGTGTCAAAATCTACATTCAACTTTATCTAAGTCCTTAAAACCAAGAGAAGAAATTATTTAAAGTCTATGGTAAAAAATTTTATGGGAAAATGATTGTTTTTCATTTCTAGTTGCAAATAAATATTTCAAGTTTATATTTTGATAAGTTTCACACACACACACACACCCGTGCAAGTAGTAGCAACAATCAGGATAAGGAATATAGCCTCATGTGCCTTTATAATACTTCTTTTTGTCCCTTCCTTGACCCACTTTGTCCAAACAACCACCAATTTGCCTTCAGTTACTATAGAGTAGTTTAATTTTTTTTAGTACATGGAATAGTATAGTATATATTCTTCTTTGTGTGTGGTTTCTTTCAGCATAATTGTTTTGAGATTCATATCAATAGTTAACTCCTTTTTATTGGTAAGTAGTATTCCATTTTATGGTCATTTGTTTATCCATTCATCTGTTGATGGACATTTCAGTTTTCAGTTTTTCGCTATTAAATACAGTGCTGCCATGAACATTTGTGTACAAGTCTTTGTATGGACACATAACCAGCTTTTCTTTTGTGTAAATTCTTAGGAGTGAAATGGCTGGATCAAATGGTGTATGTTTAACAATTTATGAAACTGCTGAACTTTCAAAGTGGTTGTACCATTTTATGATTCCACCAGCAATATATGAGATTTCCACTTCTTTTGCATCCTTGCCAAAATCTGTTATGGTCAGTCTTTTACATTTTGGTCTTTCTAGTGGGCATGTAATGGGATTTCCTTGTGGTTTTAATTTACATTTCCCTAATGATTAGTGGTGTTAATCATCTTTTCATGTTTTTATTTGTGACCTATATACATTTTTTTTAAATCAAAGTGTCTGTTCAGATATTTTGCTTGTTATTTTATGAGTTGGTTCTCTTATTGTTGAGTTTTGAGATGTCTGTATAATTTCTGAATGCATATACTTTATCAGATATGTGCTTTGTAAAGATTTTTTGCATTTGTGGTTTGTCTTTAGTGTTGTTCAGAAAACACTATTGGGGGGTGCTTGGGTGGCTCAGTCGGTTAAGCATCTCCTTTGGCTCAGGTCATGATCTCCTGGTTCGTGGGTTTGAGCCCTACATTGGGCTCTGTGCTGACAGCTCAGAGCCTGGAGCCTGCTTCAGTTTCTGTGTCTCCTTCTCTCTCTGCCCCTCCCCTACTCATGCTCTGTTTCTGTCTCAATAATAAGTAAACATAAAAAATTAAAAAAAAAAAGAAAACACTATTGGGTGCTGGGTGCTCAGTCAGTTAACTATCCTACTTCAGCTTAGGTCATGATCTTGCGGTTTGTGGGTTCAAACCCTGCATCGGGTTCTGTGCCGATAGCTTGGAACCTGGAGCCTGCTTCAGATTCTGTGTCCCCCTCTCTCTCTGCCCATCCCCTGCTTCTCCTCTGTCTCTCTCTCTCACAGAAATAAATAAACATTAAAAACTTTTTAAAAACACTATTAAGAGAATGAAGTTTAAAATTTTGATGCAATACAATTTATTCATTATTTTTCTACAGATTGTATTAATAATATTGTGTCTAAGAAATTTTAATGTAAATCCAAGTGGCAAAGATTTTCTCCTATGTTATTTTTTAGAAATTTTATAGTTCTAGATTTTACATTATATCTGCAATCCTTGTAGAGTTAATTTTTATATATGGTTTGATTCAAGTTTGGCTTGTTACATTTTTGAATATGGATATCTGTTTGTTATAGCATCATTTGTTGGAAAGGCTAGCCTTTCTCCTCTGTGGTACCTTTGTGCCTTTATAAAAAATCACCTATTCATATATGCATGGGTTTACTTTTGGACTGTGTTTGAGTTAATTGATCTATTTGTCTATGCTAATGCACTAAATACTATACTCTTTTGATTACTGTAGCTTTATAAGAAGTCTTGAAGTAAGATAGTATTAGTCTTCGAGTTTTATTCTTGTTTTTCAGAATTGTTTGGCTAACAGGTTCTCTGCATTTCCATATGAATTTTGGGTTCATCTTGTCAATTCATATTTTTAAAAAGCCTGTTGGGATTAGACTGAATCTATTGATGAATTTGGGGAAATGGACATTTTAACAATATTTTGTCTTCCAGTCCATGAAAAAAGTGTTTCACTCCCTTTATTTCAGTTTTCTTTAATAAACCTCAGCAGTATTTTTTAGGTGTTAGTGTACATGTTGTTTATATCTTTTGTCAGATTTATCTCTATTTAATATTTTTGATATTATTATAAATGACATTGTTTTTAAACACCAATTTCCAATTACTTACTGCAGGAATATAGAAATATAACTGATTTCTGTATGTTCAATGGATATACTGAAATCGTACTATACTCTAATATACTCTAGTAGCTTTTTTGTACATTCCACTGGATTATCTATATAGAAGGTCATGTTGTACACAACGGCAGATAGTTTTACTACTTCCTTACCAGTTTGAATACTTTTTATTTCTTTTTCTCACTTAATGGCACTGGCTAGGCTCTCTACTTCAATAATAAATGGAATGTTGGATAGAATGATACACTATCCTGTACAATGTTTAACATCTCTGACTTATTCCCGATCTCGGGGAGAAAGATTTCAGTCTTTCTCTGTTAAGTATTATGTTTACTATAGGGCTTTTGTGTGTGTGTATTTTTGCAGGTTGAGGAAGTTTTCTTCTCTTCCAAGTTCGCTGAAAAAAGCTTTAACCAGAAATAAATGTTGGATTTTATCAAATGCTTTTTCTGCATCTGTTGAGGTGATCATTTGGTTTTCCATATTAGTTTATCACATTACATCAATTTATTTTTCAAATCTTTTTTAAAATTCTTATTTTAATTTTTTTATGATAGAGAGAGAGTGTGAGCAGAGGAGAGACAGAGAGAGAGGGAGAGACAGAGAGGCTCTAGGCTCTGAACTAGCTATAAGCACAGAGTCTGATGTGGGGCTTGAACCTATGAACCATGAGATCATGACCTGAGTCGAAGTCAGACGCTCAACCGACGGAGCCACCCAGGCGCCCTTATTGTTCAAATCTTAAGTCAACTATGAATTCTTAGGATAAGCCCACTTGTTCATGATGTATTGTTATTTCATATGTTGTTAGATTTGGTTTGCTATAATTGTTTAGACTTTTTACATGAATGTTCATGAGGGATATTGGTCTGTAGTTTTCTTTTCTTCTTTCTAACGGCTTTGGTTTTGGTATAAGGGTAATGCTAACCTCAGAGAACAAGTTGGGAAGTATTCCTTCTCTTCAAACTTTTGGAAAAATTTGTGTAGAGTTGGTATTACTTCTTCCTTAAACATTTGGAAAAGTTTACAAACGAAGCCATCTGAACTTGGAGATTTCTTTACAGAAAGGTTTTTAAACTGTGATTTCAATTTCTTTTATAGATATAGTACTGTTTAGGTTATCTGTTTCTTCTTGGGTGAGATAATTTGTATCTTCAAAGCAATTTGTCCATTTCACTTAAGTCATTGAATCTACGGATATGAAGTTGCACATAACCATTATTATCTTTTGAATATTTTATAGAATCTATAATGGTGCCATCTCTCTCATTCTGATATTCGTAATTTGTGTCTTCGCTCCTTTTTCCTGGTCAGTTTGTCTAGAGGTTTATCAGTTTTATTGATCTTCTCAAAAACCAATTCTATTGTTTTTCTGCTTTCAATATCATTGATTTTAGCTTTAATCTTTATTTTTTTCTTCTACTTACTTTGGGTTTAATTTTTATAGGTCATTAATTTGAGACCTTTCTTCTTTTATATTATAAACATTTAGTGTTGTAAATTCCCTCTGAAATATTATTGGTAGCATCCCACAAGTTCCAGTATGTTGTATTTTCATTTTTATTCACTTTATTTCTATTTTATTCAGATATTTATTCAGATATTTAAGCCAGTGTAGCTGTATTTAAAGAAAATAATACTGCATTTGGATTTTCTATTCTTTAAATTTTTTTTAATGTTTTATTTATTTTTGAGAAAGAAAGAGGGAGACACAGAATCCAAAGCAGGCTCTGGGCTTTGAGCTGTCGGCATAGGGACCAACGTGGGGCTCAGACTCACAAACCACGAGATCACAACCTAAGCTGAAGTTGGAAGCTTAACTGACTGAGCCACCCAAGCACCCCATGGACTTTCTATTCTTATATTTCATGTGAGGGGAAAATCGAATAATTATAAGTTCATTTCAAGTTCTTTTATTTAAAGAGCATCTTTTATTACTGTGGATAGGTTATAAAAACAAACACTATAAATATATGTATTTAGAAAGTGAAATTTAAATGCTTAGTTTTTGAAAGGAAACATTTGGTTTGAAAAAGTGAAATTTTTGTTCTTTAGAAATGAAGACTGACCTGAACTTACTATTGGAGTGCCTGAAGTATCAAATGGGCAACCCTTTTTCACAAAAGGAAGCTTTGGTCACTATTCTTTCAATTTGTCAACAAAACAGTAAGATGTGATATTGAATTTTTATCTATGATTCTAGTCTTTAGTATTGTGATATATGAAATTTGCATAGTTTTTTTTTCAATTCACTCTACATGCTATGTTACCATATTCATGTTATTTATTTTCTCCTTAAAAGAATCATAATATCATTTATATTTTGTTTTGTCTGCACACCCTGTAGGTAATGCAGGTGTTTACTTTCGGGAAATTGGTGGTTTGATGTTTGTAAGAAATCTTGCAAAGTCAAGTGAACATAGCATAGTAAAAGAAGCAGCCTTATATACCTTAGGAGCTGTTGCAGAACAAAATGGTAAAATATGAAAACTTTTTTTCATTATTCTTCAAGCATCATGTTATATTTTAAGAAACTACTTAAAAGTAATATTTGGGGTGCCTGGGTGGCTCAGTTGGTTAGGAGTCTGACTTTGGCTCAGGTCATGATCTCGCAGTTCCTGAGTTTGAGCCTCTGTGCTGACAGGACTGAGTCCTGCTTGTGATTCTCTCTCTGTCCCTCCCCCACTTGTGTTCTCTCTCTGTCTCTCTCAAAATAAATAAACTTAGGAGTGCCTGGGTGGTTCACTCAGTTAAGTGTCTGACTTCAGCTCCGGTCATGATCTCACAGTTCGTGAGTTCAAGCCTCATGTCAGCATCCAAGCTGCTTTAGATTCTGTGTCTCCCTCTGTCTCTGCCCCTTCCCTGCTCACATGCTGTCTCTCTCTCTCTCTCTCTCAAAAATAAATAAACATTAAAAAATTTAAAAAATGAAACTTAAAATAAAAAGTAATTTTAGAATTAAATTCCTTTTTTACATGTCTGTATAGTTTTATCCAGGTATTTAATTTAATTTGATTTATTTAAAATTTATTTAATTAAATAAATTAATGCATGCTAAAGATTTTGTTTAACTTATTAACCAAAGAAGGAACCTGTAAAATGTGACATCTGTTTCAAAGGCAATGGCAGAAAATAGTATAGGCATTTGGGAATGTTGAAATAGATTTAGACACATAACTGGTCAGTATCTGCAGGGCAATAATCAACTGCATTCTATTGGCCAAAATGTTTATATTTCTATGATCAAGAATAACTTGCATTACTATCAGTATTCTACAATTTACAGAGATGTAAAATAGCTTAAAGACAGTGAAAGTTACAGATAATCTAGAGGAGTGTGCTAGACAGGACATTCAGTAATCATTTTTGTTCATTTCAAAATGTATCACAGTTTTCTTGCTGTTAGTTGGAAACATTTTTTTACTTTGTCTTTTACTGTTCTTCTCCTTTATTTTTGCCATGCAGAAGTTTTTTTATTTTTAGGAAAATAAAATTCATCATTTCTTCCCCTTTTGGCTTTTGGATTTTGAATATTTGGAAAGTTTTCCATACTCTCAGGTTCCAGGAGAATCTATTCACATTTACTTTTGGTACTGGTATGGTTTTATTTTTTTACTTTTACATTTTTTAAAAATTGTCCTGGGGTATGGGATAATGAATGCTCCAGTTTTATCTTTTTTATGTGACAATCCAGCTATTTTAGCATTTCTTATTAAAAAGATCTTTTGGGGCCCCTGGGTGGCTCAGTTGGTTAAGCATACGACTTCAGTTCAGGTCATGATCTGTGGTTTGTGAGTTCAAGCCCCACATTGGGCTCCGTGCTAATAGCTCAGAGCCTGGAGGTTGCTTCAGAGTCTATCTGTCTGTCTGTCTGTCTCTCTCTCTCTCTCTGCTGCTCCCATGCTCATGCTCTGTCTCTCTCAAAAAATAAACAAACATTAGGGGCGCTTGGGTGGCTCAGTCATTTGAGCATCAGACTTTGGCTCAGGTTATGATCTCAAGGTTTTTGAGTTTGAGCCCCACATTGAGCTCTGTTTTGACAGCTCAGAGCCTGGAGCCTCCTTCAGCTTCTCTGTCTCCCCCTGTGTTCGCCCCTCCTATGCTCATGCTCTGTCTCTCAATAACAAATAAAAATGTTGTAAAAATAAAAAAAATAAACATTAAAAAAGATCTTTTTTTTAAGATATTAGTATTTATCTAAGTACTTGGATCAAAAGATGAAGATAACCTCCAAAATCTTGTATATAGATAAATATACTCTGGGTATAGAAATTCATGTTGGTCAAAACATTTTTCTTTAGTATGCCCAAGTTGAAATTGAATCTAAAGTTTTAGTTTGTCAAGCAACTTTCTATACTTTTTTATCCATTAAATAGTTCTTCATCATTCGGTAAGAACCAAGCTACGTGCTGGTTATTGGAATCAATAAGACATTATCCTTGCCTTTGGAAGAAAGTCTAATAGCTGGTTCTAAATACTGGATCAAATACTAATTATACCTCTGTGTTCAAATTATCTTTTTAAACATTTTATGTTTTTAAGGTGTTTTTTTTGTTTTTTTGTTTTTTGTTTTTTAGTAATCTATATACCCAATGTGGTGCTCAAACTCACGACCCCAAGATCAAAGGTCTCATGCTCTTCAGACTGAGCCAGCCAGGTGCCCTCTCAAATTATCATTAAAAAAATTTTTTTTAATGTTTGTTTATTTTTGAGAGAAAGCATGAGCGGGGGAGGGCAGAGAGAGAGGGAGACACAGAATTTGAAGTAAGCTCCAGGCTCTGATCTGTCCTGAGACCCTGACATGGGGCTCAAACCCATGAACCATGAGAGCATGACCTGAGCCGAAGTCGAATGCTTAACTGACTGAGCCACCCAGGCACCCCTCAGATTTCTTTTTTTAAATTCTGTTTATTGTATTATTGTAACACACAGATAGACAGACACACCTACTGTCAGGTATCATTTTTACTTTTTGGAAAGATTTTTATTTTTAGAAAGTTCTTAATAGCACAAGTATCATTTGTCTATTTAAAAAAAATTTTTTTTTAGTGTTTTATTTATTTTTGAGACAGAGAGAGACAGAGCATGAGCAGGGGAGGGGCAGAGAAAGAAGAAGACACAGAATCTCAAGCAGGCTCCAGCCTCCGAGCTGTCAGCTCAGAGCCCAATGTGGGGCTCGAACCCACGCACGTGAGTTCATGACCTGAGCTGAAGTCGGAAGCTTAGCTGACTGAGCCACCCAGGCATCCCAATGTCTCTCTCTTTTCTAAACCAGGTTTCTGAATTTTCTAAAATTTTTCTCTTGCTATGTTTTGTTACTTACTCATCTTCTTAAATTTTTTTTATGTTTTAATTTTTTGTTCAGTTAGGTTTTTATTAGAAATTCTAGGGGATTGTGCACATTTTGTAGAGCCTCAATCGAGTACTTCTGATTAAGATATTGCTTTTTTGGTCTGCTAATTTAGTAAGTACATATCAATTTGTCAGAAATTTTGTTGCATGACTCATAAATGTCAATGAAATGCGATCTGGTGAAGAACCATCTGTTTGGCAACTTTATATTTTGTTCAGCATATTTAAAACTTGTGCTAATGCATAGACATTGAAATGACATTTTTTTATTTTTCAGTTTACTGTCAGCAGACTTTGTGCACTTCAGAATTGTTTGAAGACTTAACTTCTTTCTTATCTAATAATGATTCAAACATAAATTTGAAAAGAATGTCTGTCTATGTTATATTGGTGCTAGTTTCAAATAATAGTAAGTACATTCTTTTATGTTGTAGAAACATTTAAAAAATAATAAATTGAAATAGTCATCATTCCTTTTATTCCAGTCTTTTTTTTTTAAATTTCTTAATGTTTTATTTATTTTTGAGAGAAAGCAAAGAGACAGCCGAAGTCGGACACTTAAATGACTCAGCCACCCAGGCGCCCCCAAAAAGACACTGATATAAAGACTAGAATAGGGGTGCCCGTGTGGCTGAGTCGGTTGAGCATCCGGCTTCGGCTCAGGTCATGATCTCGCAGTTCGTGGGTTCAGGCCCTGCATCGGGCTCTGTGCTGACAGCTAGTTCAGAGCCTGGAGCCTGTCTTCAGTTTCTGTGTCTCCCTCTCTCTCTCTCTGATCCTCCCCTGCTCGTGCAGTCTCTCTCTCTCTCTCAAAAATAAATTAAAAAATATATATATTAGTGTCTTTTTAAAAATCTTATTAATTTATGAGAACTACCAGCTTTAAAGAAAATAGAATAGCATATGTTTAACTGTTTGATATTTATTAATTTTAAGAAATAGTAAAGTGCTTTGGGTTATTTAAATAAATGGAAAAAGAACATCTTTAAAAGCAAGAGAGGTATCTGATGATTAGTTTAGCTGATTTTTGACTGATTTTTGACTTTAGCCATTTAGTTATAGTGTTTACTATATCAGCCAACAATGGCCTAAAATTTCATGTAGCTCTTGGCTAAAATTTTGTTTCACTTTTGGGGGAAATTTGAATGCTGTCATTCTGGAAGCATAGGTAATGTATTTTCCATAATGATTACGATTATTCAGTAATTCTGTGTTATACTTAGTAGCACTTCAAAGTGATTAAAAGCTATTTATTAGAAATTTTACTTGAATGTTTTTCATTTCTGCAAAATTATTTGTAAACAAAAGTCATATTTGTGTGCTGTATGGCGGTTTTTTTAAGGGACTGGACAGACATTTGTGAGAGAAACAGGTTGTATTACAGTTCTGACACAGTTGTTCAGGTAAGCAGATATAAATTTCTTGTTACTATTCATTAATTAAGACTTTAACATATTTGTATTAATTTGCTTCTTTTTTTTTTTAACCAAATAGGACAGTTCTTTCAAAATATGATTTGGATTTGTCAGATAAAAACGTTTTCCAGAGTTATCAGTTATGGTCTTCAGTGTGTAGTACTTTGTGTGTCTGTGTCAACAATCCTCAAAATGGTAATTATCTCAAATATTTAAATACTAAAATAAAATAAAAACAAATGAACTGATACTTTCCAAATATGTTAAAACACAATTGACTTTGTCTTCTTTCAGATGAAAATCAAATGCTTTGCTCTTCACTTTTTCCACATGCTAATGACTGGCTAATAAATTGCATCAAACCTGAGGTAATTCGCCCTGTTTGCTCATTTATTGGGCTTACTCTTGCAAATAACAGTAAGTATTCATTATTGTCTAGTTAAACTTGAAGAAACATTTTTCAAAGCATAACAGAACCTATTGATTTAATTATTTGAATTAATTGAATTAATGGAATAATTTTATTACAGTAAGTTGGGTCATTTTGAAGGCATTTAGACTACTGCAGATAGGAAAATCTTTTTTTTTTTTTTTTAATAGGAAAATCTTGAAAGGAGACATTGTTAGGAAGATGATTGGGAAGATGGAGGTAGCAGCATAGTTTTGAATCTCCTCAGATAGCCTCATAAAACTGGACAACTAGGTAGCAAAACTAAAATCCCATAGAGAGTGTTTTCTGACCAAATAGAATTAAATTAGAAATGAATAAAAAATAAAATGTCTAGACAAGTTTCAAATATCTGAAAATTAACCAACTCAGTGCTAAAACAAAGACCAAAATAAAAAATAACCACAAAATCATGAGTAAGAAAATAAATGATTAAGAAATTAGAAAAGTTTTAACTGAATGATAATGAAAACACAACATTAAAACACTCAGTTGTTGTGGGGACCTGAGTGGCTCAGTTGAAGTGTCGACTCTTGATTTCAGCTTAGGTCCTGATCTTCTGGCTCATGAGTTTGAGCCCTGGTAGTGTGGAGTCTGCTGGGATTCTCTCCCTCTCTGTTTGCCTCTCCCCTGCTCGTGCTCATGCTCACTCTCACGTGCGCTCGCTCTCTCGCTCTCTCAAAAATAAATAAATAAACTTAAAAAAAAATACTGGGCTGCTACAAAAGCAGTGTTTGGGAGGAAAATTTTTTAACACTACAATTTGCATAAGGAAAGAAGAAAGGTCTGAAATCAATTTATCTTTTTTTCTACCTAAGAAAATAGAAAATAAATAAAGTTTAACCCAAAGAGGGAAATAATAAAGAGAAGATCAGAAACCAATGAAATAGAAACACAGTGGGGGAAAATCAGTGAAACTAAAATGTGATTCTTTAAAAAGATCAATAAATGGATCCTTTAGCCAAACTAGTCACAAAATAAAAAGAGAAGGCCCAAATTATTAGTATCAGGAATAAGAAGTGACATCACTCTAGATCTTTACAGATATTAGGATACTAAAGGAATAATAGAAACAACTTTATGCCACTAAATTTGACAACTTATAGGAATTAGACAAATTCTTTGCCAGATACCAACTCACTCAGAAGCAATAGATAACTTAGGGGCACCCGGGTGGCTCAGTCAGTTGAGTGTCTGTCTCTTAATTTTGCTCCAGTCATGATCTTAGGGTCATGATTTGAGCCCTGTGTTGGGCTCTGTCCTGAGCCTGGAGCCTGCTTAAGATTCTCTCTCTCTTTCTCTCTCTCTCTCTCTCTCTCTCTCCCTCTCTCTCTCCCTTTCCTTCTCCCTCTCTCCCTCCCTCCCTCCCTCTCCCTCCCTCCCTCTCTCCCTCTCTGCCTTCTTTCTCTCTCCCTTTCCTTCTCCCCCTCTCTCCTCTTCCCTGCTCATGTGTACATGTTCTCTCTCTAAAATGAAAAAGAATAGATAATTTGAATTTTACTGTATGTATTAAAGAAATTGAACTGATAAGAACAGACACTACACTTGATCTTAGCCAAAAGGCCAAGAAGCTATTGAATTTGTAGTTTAAAACCTAAAACAGGAGTTTCTGGGCCCTGATGTCTTTACTGGTGAATTATACCAAACATTTAAAGAAAAAAATTATACATTAATTGTCAGGAAATGGAAGTATAAGAAATACCTCCCAACACATTTTAAAAGGTCAGAATTATTCCCTCACTAAAGCTTGAAAAAGACATTACAAGAGGGGCACCTGAGTGGCTCAGTCAGTTAAGCATCCAACTCTTGATTTTCGCCCAGGTCAAGATCTCACAGTTCCTGGGATCGAGCTCTGTGTCAGGCCCTGCACTGACAGCAAGGAGCCTACTTGGGTTTCTCTCTCCCTCTCTCTACCCCTTCCTCACTTGTGCTATTTCTCTCTCTTAAAAATAAATAAACAGTGCTCGCTTCAGCAGCATGTATACTAAAATTGGAACGATACAGAGAAGATTAGCATGGCCCCTGCGCAAGGATGACACGCAAATTCGTGAAGTGTTCCATATTTTTTACTGAAAACGAACTGAGGGTTGAAGGGAAAGGGGGAGGGTGGGTAAAAGAGGTGGTGGTGATGGAGGAGGGCACTTGTGGGGAAGAGCACTGGGTGTTGTGTGGAAACCAATTTGAAAATAAACTATTTAAAAAATAAGTAAATAAACATTTTATGGGCAGCCTGCTTCAGATTCTGTCTGTCTCTCTCTCTCTTTCTCTATGCTCCTCCCTTGCTTGCATACTGTCTCTCACTCAAAAACAAACATTTAAAAAATTAAAAAATAAAAATTAAAAATATAAAGACATGATGGGGCAGCTGGGTGGCTCAGTCGTTAAGCCTCCGGCTTCGGCTCAGGTCAGATCTCACGTCCGTGGGTTCGAGCCCCGCGTCAGGCTCTGTGCTGACAGCTAGTTTAGAGCCGGGAGCCTGCTTCAGTTCTGTGTCTCCTTCTCTCTGCCCTTCCCCCTCTCATGCTCTGTCTCTCTCTGTATCAAAAATAAATAAAACATTAAAAAAAAGACATTACAAGGAAACTATATAGGTCAATATGCTTTATGAACATAGATACAAACATCCTTAAGAAAATATTAACAAATGGTTAATGTTTGTTAAATTATAAGTTGTGCCTGGCTGGCTCAGTAGGTAGAGCATGTGACTCTTGATATCAGGTTAATGAGTTCAAACCTCATGATGGGCACAACCTTACTTAAAAACATTTTGTTAGTAAAAAAATTAAAATTAAACTTTGGGGTGCCTGGTTAGCTCAGTTGGTTAAGCGTCCTACTCTTGATTTTGGCTCAGATGGTGATCTCATAGTTTGTGAGTTCAGGCCCTGCATCATGCTCTTTACTGGCAGTGCAGAACCTGCTTGGGATTTCTTTCTCTCCTTCTCTCTTTGTCCCTCCCCCACTCTGTCGTTCTCTCTTAATAAACATTTTTTAAACATTAGAAAAAATACAAAATCAAGTTCAGTAACATATAGAAAGGATAAGATATTATGACCAAGTGGCATTTATCCTAGCAATACAAGATTGGCTTAACATTGGAAAATTTACCATTTTCACAGGTTGTGACAGGAAAGAAACAACTGTATGATCATCTAAAAAGATACAAGAAAAGTTTTTCACATAGTTCAATATGCATTTGTGAAAAAACATTTGGTAAACTAGGAATAGACAAAACTTCTCAGTGTGATAAAAGGCCTCTAAAGAACACTACAGCTAACATATTTAATGGTGAAAGACTTAATCCCCTCCTCCTTTCCCACCCTGCCAAGATTGGAATAAAAACCAGGATAGCCACTCTCATTACTTTAAGATTTTACTGGGTGTTTCAGCCAATGAAATAAGGCAAGAAAGTAAAAAGGCATAAAGATTGAAAGGCAAGAAGAAAATATAATGTTTATTCATAGATGACACAGTTGTCTGAAGAATCTAAAATAAAGTTGCAGAATTGAATAGATAATTTTAGCAATGATGTAGGATACAAGGTCACATACAGAAATCAACAGTATTTCTATATAGTAGCAAGGTGGCTCAGTCAGTTGGTGTCTGACTCTTGATCTCAGCTCAGGTCTTGATCTCAGGGTTGTGAGTCTGAGCCTGAAGTTGGACTCCACCCTGGGCCTAAAGCTTACTTAAACAAACAAACAAAAAACCCACTAAGGGATAAATTTAATGAAATATGTGCAATGTCTATATGCTGGAAACTATGAAATGTTGCTGAGATAAAGAAAACCTAAATTAATGGGAGATATACTACACTCATGGATTGTAAGACTCAGTATTAGTAGAAGGTCACTTCTGAAATTCAGTTTTTTGATTCAAGGCATTTCCCATCAAAATACCAGTAGGCATTGCTGTAGAAATTGACAAGCTGATTCTAAAATTTACATGGAAATGCAAAGGGGTCAGGATAGTCAAAACTTTTTGAAAAAGGTCAAAATTATGGGATTTATATGACTTGATTCCAGTACTTCTACAGTAATCAAGAAAATGTGGCATTGGTGTAAGTGTAGACACATTAGGTCAGTGCAGCAAAATAGCCTATACTGGCATAAAAACAGACACTCAGATCAGTTGAACAGAATAGAGAACCCAGAAATGGACTGACAAACGTATGGCCAACTAATCTTTGACAGAGCAGAAAGAATATCCAATGAAATAAAGACAGTCTCTTCAGCAAATGGTGCTGGGAAAACTGGACGGCAACATGCAGAAATATGAACCTGGACCACTTTCTTACACCAGATGCAAAAATAAACTCAAAATGGATGAAAAACCTAAACATAAGACTGGAAGCCATCAAAATCCTAGAGAAGAAAGCAGGCAAAAACCTCTTTGACCTCAGCTGCATCAACTTCTTACTCAACACATCTCTAGAGGCAAGGAAAACAATAGCAAAAGTGAACTATTGGGACCTCATCAAAATAAAAAGTTTCTGCACAACGAAGGAAACAGCAAAACTAAAAGGCAGCTAACAGAATGGAAGAAGGTATTTATAAATGACATATCAGATAAAGGGTTAGTATCCAAAATCCATAGAGAACTTATCAAATTCACTAGTCAAAAAATAAATAATCCAGTGAAGAAATGGGCAAAAGACATGAACAGACATTACTTCAAAAAAGATATCCATATGGCCAACCAACACATGAAAAAATGCACATCACTGGTCATCAGGGAAATATAAATTAAAACCATACTAAGATACCACCTCACACCTGTCAGAATGGCTAACATTAACAACTCAGGCAATAACAGATGTTGGTAAGGATGCGGAGAAAGAGGATCTCTTTTGCACTGCTGGTGGGAATGCAAACTGGTGCAGCCACTCTGGAAAATAGTACAGGGGTTCCTCAAAAAATTAAAAATAGAATTACCCTACAACCCAGAAATTACACTACTAGGTATTTATCCAAGGGATACAGGTGTACTGTTTGAAAGAGACACATGCACCCCAATGTTTACAGCAGCACTATCAACAATAGCCAAAGTATGGAAAGAACTCAAATGTCAATCAATGGATGAATGGATAAAGATGTGGTATATGTATACAATGGAGTATTACTGGGCAATCAAACAGATTGAAATCTTGCCATTTGCTACTACATGGATGGAACTAGAGGGTATTATGCTAAGTGAAATTAGAGAAAGACAAATATGACTTCACTCATATGAGGACTTTAAGATACAAAACAGATGAACATAAAGGAAGAGTAGCAAAAATAATATAAAAACAGGGAGGAGAGAAACATAAGAGACTTAAATATAGAGAACAGAGGATTGCTAGAGGGATTATGGGAGGTGGGGATAGGCTAAAAGGGTCACGGGCATTAAAGAATCTACTTCTGAAATCATTGTACTATGTGCTAATTAACTTGGATATAAATTATAAAAAATATAGGAAAAAAGAATCAAGCCCCCCCCAAAAAATCAGAGAGCCCAGATACAGACCCACACATAGCTAGTCACTGATTTTCTTCAAAGATGCCATAATAATTCCATGTGGTAAAAGATCATCTTTTCAACAACTGGTTCTGAAAGAGTGGATATTCATACACAGAATATGAATCCCAACCTTAATTTTACACTGTATACAAAAATGAACCAGAAATGATCCATAGACCTAAATGTAAGAATTAAAACTTCTGGACAAAAACATAGAAACAAGTCTTCATAACTTCAGGGAAGGAAAAGATTTTTTAGAACACCAAAGGTATGAGCCACTAAGGAAAAAACGATAAATTGGACTTCACTGAAATTAAAAGCTTTAACTCTTCAAAAGATTATGTTAAAATGAAAAGGCAAGCCATCGATTGGGAGAAAATATCTGTGAAATGTACATCTGATAAAGAACTTAATACCCAAAATATATAGAGAACTTTTAGAAATCTGTAAGACAAAAAAACAACCTAATGATTAAAAAAAGAGGCAAGATTTGGTCAGATACATCACCAAAGAGAAATGAGTATTAAACTATAAGCAATGAAAAAAATATTTTTTTAAGTTTACTTATTTTTGAGAGAGCGCGAGAGACAGTGCAAGCAGGAAAGGAACAGAGAGGGGGAGACACAGAATCTGAAGCAAGGCTCCAGGCTCTGAGCTGTCAGCACAGAGCCCAATGTGGGACTCAAACTCATGAACCACGAGTTCATGACCTAAACTGAAGTCGGAGGCTTAACCGACTGAGCCACCCAGGCACCCTGATGAAAAAATTTTTGAAAAGATGCTCAAAATCATAAATTATTAGAGAAATCTAAACTAAAACCCAAAGGATACCACTGCCACCGCTAAAAGGGGAAAGGCTAGTGATATTAAATGTTGATGAGGTTGTGGAGCAACTAGAACTTTCTCATACATTGTTGGTATGTATATATATTCACATATTTAAAGCAAATAGTCATGTTTCACATGCAAAGGAACTTAGCTCTATAATTCCAAAAATTGGATTTTCTTTCCATTATGCTTTGACATTTCCTATTTATCAGCTTGGATGAGAAATAATTTTAGAACCTCGTTACTTTCAGCAAAGTGGTATGAAATATAGATTAGATGAAATTTGAAATACTCACCATACAGGTGTGGTCTAGGATGTTTTTATGCTTATCAACCTGAATTTTTATTACATAAGCTATACTGGAAACTGGTAACACAGTGCCATTTTCATTTAAGCATTTAAAAATACTTCCTTGGGGCACTTAAGTGACTCAGTTGGTTAAGCATCTGACTCTTGGTTTCAGCTCAGGTCATGATCTCATGGTTTGTGGTTTCGAGCCCCATGTCAGGTCTGTGCTGCAGATGCAGAGCCTCCTTGGGAATTGTCTCTCCCCCTCTCTCTGCCCCTTCTTTGTTCATGTTCTTTCTTTCCCCACCCCCTGCAAAACAAATAAATATAAAAACACTTTTTTCAAGAGTTTTTTTAATGAAAATACTTTGCAGTAAAGAAACCTGTTTTGGAGTCTCCATAATACTTAAAATGTTTAAAATTAAAAATATTTAATGTGTTAAAATGTTTGCTTATCTTTCAATAATAATTCCTAACAGTTCCTTTCCCAGATGTAGAAAATTCTGCACATAATTTTTTTTAGATTAAGATCTTTGTAGTTTATTGAACAATACGAAAAGTAATTTTTTTGTTTAAATCATCTTGGCTCACTTTGTGGTACTAGGGTATACTTGGAAGGTTTGTGGCAGAATTAGAATCATTAACCCATGTATCCATTTGTTATAAGCCCACTGCTGGGATAGAGTCCATTGAATACATAGACCCATGGGATACTTTCCCATCAGAATTGCTTTCAACAGGGGAACAAGACACTTTGACTTTTAAAAAATGTATTTTTCACTGAGTCTTTCTTGGAATAGTTGTTAAGATTTTCAATAATATGTTATACTTTCATGTTCTAAGACCTAAAAGAATTAGGTTTAAGTAAACTGGATAAAATATATGTTCTATTGGAATAGTTAAATTACTTTGCCCTTTGTAGACTCAAGCAATCTAAAGAAGGAATTATATTGGAATTCAGACAATAGGCAGCTTGCTAATTGCAATGTCAGGCTAAATGAATTAATCTGTTCCTCAAAGCTCTGTTGAAGGACTTGAGTTTACTAATGACATTCTTGCAGAATATACTAGTTCTTGCTAAATAAAACAAAAAAGATATCGAACACATGAAAAACACTGTACTGTGTGTGTAGTTGTTCCATGTAAAAGTCCATTTCTTACATAAATGACCTATTTTATGATTAAAGGGAAGGATTAGATTTTTCATTCCTTAATTTGGGGATTTTTAGTATTTGAAAGAGTTTAGTTAATGTCATATGTAGTGCAAAAGAATTGAATGGCACCATATACTTGTTTGAGGTATTAATAGTCTTGCTACTTTATTCCTTAAGCATATGTTCAGAAATACTTTATATCTGTGGGTGGACTGGATGTACTGTGTCAAGTTCTTGTGCAACTGGAATCTGATTCACACAAGACTCTTTCCAGTGCTAAGCTTGCAGCGGTGGTGACAAAGACAGTGGATACGTGTATTGCTGATAATCGTGAGTGAACATGCTTAGTAATTTTTCTACAATTGCATTTAGTTTGAATTCAGCATGGTAAGTGTTGAAATGATAGATAGGGGGCGCCTGGGTGGCTCAGTCGGTTAAGTGTCCAGCTGCAGCTCAGGTCATGATCTCACGGTTTGTAGGTTTGAGCCCCGCGTTGGGCTCTGTGCTGTCAGCTCAGAGCCTGCAACCTGCTTTGGATTCTGTGTCTCCCTCTCTCTGGCCCTCCTCTGCTCACACTGTCTCTCTCTGTCTCTCAAAAATAAATAAATGTTAAAAAAAAATTAAAAAAAAGAGAAAGAAATGATAGATGGAACACAAACATGGATTGGACTTCCAGTTTCTCACAAGTAGGAGGAAATCTTAGAACTTTTCTAGTCCAATTCATTGTTTTCCCATGGAGGTTAGGGCTTTCCTAAGAGTTCAAAACTAGGTCTTCTGACTTTATCTAATGATAGAATCAAGATAAGATTGTGTTATTTCTAACGTTTGTTTCACCGAAAAGGCAATATTAAGTTAAAGGCTTTAGGTGAGAAATAGACATTTTGGAAACATAAGGAATGGAAAACCCAATTTATAGATTTTTTAAAAATTATATAAAGAATTAAGCTATGCCTCTTTCTAATAAGTATGAGGTCTGACTTACCTGACCATAACTGGTGCATGGCAAATCCAGATTTGAACCCATGGCTGCTTCTCACATGTACAGATACTGAGGAATGATAGTCTATAAATCTCTGTAATAAGCAACACTTTTAAAATTCACAAATAACTGAAAAATAAGTAGGTGGTTTTTTTCAAAGGCAGTTATTAAGGGCCTGCTATGTGCTGGGCTCTTTGTGAGCTCTAGAGATATAAAAATGATTAAGATATAGTCCCTTGAAGAACTCACAACTTTACTGTTAATATCAATATTGTGAGACACTGGGTGAACTGTTAGAAATGCTGTTGGTGGGCACTTGAGGGGAAGAGCACTGGGTGTTGTATGGAAAACAATTTGACAATAAAATATTATGGAAAAAAAAATGCTGTTAGGAGAAATACAACTTAAAATGGCAGCTTCTGGAATTTTGTCATATCTTATCGTGACAGCTTCATGTATGCTTCACTGTGTCATTAACATTAGTAGAACCATGGGCATTTAATTATGTATTTCAGTTATGGGCAAGAATTAGTTACATAGGAAGGTCTGTAGTCCATCTAGATAGGAAAGAGGTATATAAGGTGAGAGTAAGCATATTCACCTTTTAGGGAGGCAGTATTATTACTTCATACTTACAGCATTCTGCAGGGTAATTAAGAAGAAACCATTCTGTGTAAAATAGGCTTTAGTAAAACTGTCTTTCGTTTGGGATGTGGGATTAATGAGGACTATGTAAGCCACCATCTTATTACAATGCATTTATTTATATTCATATACACATACATATTAGATGTTATATGTGATATGAATATTATATGTTATGTAGATATGATATCATTCTCCCAGGATAAGTCTGACATATTTACATAATTATGAGTCTTAAGTTTATACTTTTTTTTCTCTCCTTAATACTAATAGCTACTTTTGGAGTAATACTATCCAAGTATCAGATTGTTTCAAAACTTCTGACATTACTGCTTCATGAAAGTCTGGATTCAGGAGAAAAATTTAGCATCATACTTACTCTTGGTCATTGCACAGAGGATTGTGGTAAGTTTTGCATTTATGTAATGTGCCTATTGAAACAATGGAGCAGAAATCCACTTTTGTTACTTTTCCTCATTTTCATATGAAGGGCTTGAAAGTACTGCTTTTTGGGGCACCTGGGTGGCTAAGTTGATTGAGCGTCCAGCTTTGGCTCAGGTCATGATCTCACGGTTTGTGGGTTCAAGCCCCGCATCAGGCTCTGTGCTGACAGCTCAGAGCCTGGAGCCTGTCTTCAGATTCTGTGTCTCCTTCTCTCTCTGACCCTCCCCTGCTCATGCTGTCTCTCTCTCTCTCAAAAATAAATAAAAACATTTAAAATTTTTAAATAAAAAAAAAGAAAGTACTGCCTTTCTCCAAGTTACTTAGTCCCCAGACCAGTCATTTTGCTCTTCATCCTCCTTCATCCATACTCTTTCTTATCCCTTTTTGCCCAGTTCCAGTTTAGGCCCTCAGCCCCTCAACATCTTTCACCAATGTTATTGGAATAGATTTCTCCTTGTGTTCCCTCTCTTCTATCTCCATTTTTCAATCCAATCTTCACACTGCTGCACAGATCCGATCCTGTTCTTCCTTACTGAAAACCTTTGAAAGTCCTGTCTTTCTTTTTCTACTTAGCATTCTCTTTTTTCTTTTCCCCTTCCATTTTCCTCCTTCTTTCCAATCTCCTCCTGCTCTCTCTCTGTCCACTTTTCTCCTTTCCAACGCTCTTCACGTTCCTCCTTCCCTCTCCTTCCAATCTCTTCTCTCTTCTTGGCTCCCTGCCCAACTTTTCCACTCTCCTTGCTTTGCTGTCTCTTGCTTCTTCTGTTTTCTCTTACCTTCACTTTCCATTACCTCCATTAGGTTATTTCTTTGTTCTTTCTCTTAACCTTTGTATAATTTAGGACTTACTGTACCTTTAAATTTTTTTATTTTCATTTTATTTGACAACTATATGTAATTTTTTTTCAACTGTACCTTTTTTTAAAACCAAGTGAGGGCTGGAATTTTTTTTTGTTTTTGTTTTTTTGTTTTTTTTACTCTTCTGAGGTATGGTGCTACTCTGTAGCTGTATTTTAGCCATCATCACTTATGAGACAGGTATTTTATGTCAGTAGAATATTCCCAAGTTGGAAATACTTTTAAACAATTTGTTTTTCTATATATTAAAATTTAAACTTTGTTCATAATTAACACAAAGAATTATGACCATTTGCAGATAGTTTATGACAAAATACCTATCTTCTACTTTCATTTTTGATAAATTTTCCAGAGGAAAATCAGTATGATCTTTTTACAAACAATGGACTTCCACTCATGATACAAGCTTTAACTGAATCAGAAAATGAGGAACTAAAGAAAGCTGCCACTTTTGTGCTTTACAATTGCAAAAAAATTAGTAAGTATACTTTCACTTTAAAAAAATTCTAAAGTTTATGAAAGGGAATTTATATCTGTTGAATGAACCAAACCCCTTAAGCTCCCAGGTTCTTCTTATATTTAAAAGCAGAATATATAATTTGGACATGACTGGAGTGTTTCATCATATAAAAAAACAATCTGGAGGAGAGCAACAATATAGATAATTCCCTTATTTTATGCAATGTGGAGAAAATCAGTTGTAGGACTTAAATTTGAGGCCTATAGGTGACTTACGGTTAAATTACAAAGTATATTTCATATATTTTATAAACTTAGGGCCTGTTATTTGCCAGGCACTCTGCTAGGTTTTAGGGATACAATGATTAAGAAACAACAGTCTGCACTCATAGAGTTTAGTTTAACTAGAAAAACAGGTAGCCATTGAACAATCTCAAAAATGAATGAATTGTTGTATATTAACCTAAGGGCTAGGAATGGATGGAGCAACCGATCTTAGCATAGAACAAATGATGGTGATCTAGACTTGGAGCAGAAAAGGCTTTGGAGGAAGTGATTCTTGAGCTGAGATCTGAATGTATAGCATTAATTAGGTGAAAAGAAGGGAGTTTGTTATGGCCAATGTCTCAGGCATGAGCAATAGTAAAGCATAAAGACCCTGTGATAGGAGGGAGCATGCATTGAAGAATTGATGGCCATTCAGTTGGTCTTCATGGAAGAAAAATTGCTGTTACAATATGTAAAAAGAAAACTTAAAAGATTATAGGAAGGAACCACTCTATGAAAGCTGTTGAAATAAAAACCTTACAACCAGTATCCATATGCCTGAGGGTGTTTATGTATCTGGCATATTATATTTTCATGATACTCTTTTTCCTATAACTCTGAAGATTAAAGTCTAATTTATGACTGGGACTTGGGACTCTGCCAAGCACTTGCTTTCCATTTATTTTGTGTACCTCTTAGATAGTTAATTTAGTCTAGATGGGCAAAATTTAGAGAAGGGGGGGTGGGGCATTAGGTTGTCTGTATTTAAAGTGTTAACATTACATTTCAAGTGTCAAAAAACATTTCCAGTAATGGATAAATTCACTATTTTTTCCCATATTATGAAGCTGAGAAATTATGTCTAAGTCTAGGAGAATACTCTTTTGATGAGAATGAAAAACAATTAGAAGACATAAATATGAAAGAGAAGAATCTTCAAGAGTACTGGAAGAAAGCACAGGAAATTCTACACAGAATAGAACAACTTGAAAGAGAAGGAAATGAGGTTGGCTTTTTTGTTTCAAAGAATCTAGAACTTTTTTTAAGTTTTCTTTTTTTTTTTTGCAGTAGAGTTTGGAGGGTAAAAGGGTTTTCCTGCTATTTTTAAATTTTTATTGTTTTTAAATATAAAATTAAATAGTGATACTTGAGTAACCATCTTTGAGCATAGAAAGAAAAGATTTTTAAGAAGTGGAAATGATGAGGGGCACCTGGGTGGCTCAGTCGGTTAAGCATCTGACTTTGGCTAAGCTCATGACTTCTTGGTTAGTGAGTTTGAGCCCTGTGTCAGGCTCTGTGCTGACACCTCAGAGCCTGCAGCATGCTTTGAATTCTGTTTCCCTCTCTCCTTGACCCTCCCCAGCTCACACTCTCCCTCAAAAAAATTTTTTTTTAATTAAAAAAAAACTGGAAATTAGACTGAAAAAAATAAGAGACATGGAAGATAAAGCCAAGACATGGAAGATAGAGCTCTAACATTTGTATAATAAGGGTTCAAGAAATAGAAAGGATGGAGAAGTAATAATCTCTCATATGTGTATATGTGTAGTTTTTCTATGTATGTGGAATTTGTGTCTTTGTGCATGTACTTTTTAAAAATGTTTATTTATTTTTGATGGGGTGCCTAAGTGGTTCAGTTGGTTGGGTACCTGTGTTTGTCTCAGGTCATGATCTTGTGGTTTGTGAGTTCCAGTCCCGCATGGGTGAGCCAAGCCCCACTTTGGGCTCATCCCTCTTTCTCCCTCTCTCTCTGCACCTTGTGGGATTCCCTCTCTCTCTCTCTCTCTCTCTCTCTCTCTTTCTCTCTCTGCCCCTTGCTCTCTGATGCTCTGTCTCAAAAAAGTAATTAAAAAAATTTTTTAAGTGTTTATTTATTTTGGGGAGAGAGAGCGAGAGAGCGAGAGAGTGAGCACGAGCATGAGCAGGGGAGGTGCAGAGAGAAGGGGGGACAAAAGATCCAAAGCAGACTCTAATGACAACAGAGGGCTCCATGCAGGGCTCAAACTCAGCCTGAGCTGAATTTGGATGCTAAACCGACTGAGCCACCCAGGTGCTCCTTTGTGTATACATTTAAAAAAATAAAAGCATATGGAGCGTCTGGGTGGCTCAGTTGGTTAAGCGTCTGACTTCGGGTCAGGTCATGATCTCATGGTTAGTGGGTTTGAGCCTCATGTTGGGCTCTGTGCTGACAGTTTAAAGCCTGGACTTGCTTTGGATTATGTGTTTCATTCTCTCTCTGCCTCTCCTCCACTTGTGCTCTGCCTCTCTGTCTCTCAAAAAGAACTAAATGTAAAATAAATAAATAAAATAAAAACAAAAGCATAGTATTCAACTTAGTATAGTAATTTCATTCTTTTAAATGACTGAGTAGTCTTCAATATTAAACATTATTATAAGTTTATTTAACTTATACTTTATTGAGGGACATTTGGATTACATTCACTCTCTCACCAGTGTCGACAACTCTAGAGTAAACGTATTGCTACATATATAAATTTTGTTGTTGTTGTTGTTGTTAAGTTTATTTTTATTGGGGTACCTGGGTGGCTCAATTGGTTGAGTGTCCAACTTTGGCTCAGATCATGGATTCGAACCCTGGATGGAGCTTAGTTTGGATTCCATTTCTCCCTCTCCTGCTCATTCTGTCTCTCTCTCAAAAATAAATAAACACTAAAAATTTTTTTTTGAGTTTATTTTTATTTATTTTGAGAGCTAGAGAATGAGCAGTGTAGGGGCAGAGAGAGAAGGAGACATAATTCTAAACAAGCTCCACGCTGTCACCACAGAGCCTGATGTAGAGCTCAAACTCATGAACCATGAAATCATGACCTGAGCTGAAATCAAGAGTCAGATGCTTAAGTGACTGAGCCACCCAGGTGGTAAATATATATATTTATAAGAGCTTTACTAAGATGTACATCACATTCCATACAATTGACCTATTAAAGGGAATATTTCATTGGTGTTTAGTACACCCACAGAATTGTGCAGCCATTACCACAATCAATATTAGAACATTTTTATCATCCCAAAAAGAAACTTGATACCTTTTAGCAGTCACCCTCCATATTTCCCCCATCCATTCTTTCCATCTTCCCAGCCTAGGCAACCACCAGACTATTTTCCATGTCTATATATCTGCCTATTCTCTACTTTTTACATAAATTGAATGATATAGCATGTGGTCTTTTGTGACTGGCTTCTTTCATTTAGCATAATGTTTTCAAGGTTTATGTTTGTTTCTATTAGTATTTCATTCCTTTTTTAAAAAAACTTTAGGGGCGCCTGCATGGCTCAGTTGATTAACTGTCTGGCTTCGGGTCAGGTCATGATCTCACAGTTCGTGGGTTCGAGCCCTGTGTCAGGCTCTGTGCTGACAGTTCAGAGCCTGGAGCCTGCTTCCGATTCTGTATCTCCCTCTCTCTCTGACTCTCCCCTGCTCACGCTGCCTCTCTCTGTCGCTCAAAAATAAATTAAAAAACATAAAAAATTTTTATTAAAAAAATAAAATAAAGCTTTATTGAGATATAACTCACATATCATACAATTTGCCTATTTAGAGTGTACAATTCAGTAGTGTTTAGTATATTTACAGATATGTGCAATATAGTCAGTTACAATGTTTTTATCATCTCAGAAAGGAACTCTGTATTTCCTTTAGATACTTCCCTGTATCCTCCATTGCCAGCTATATACAGTACTCATATCTGTCTTTATAGATTTGCCTATTCTGGACATTTCATATGAATGGAATCATATAATATATGATATTTTATGACTGGCTTCTTTCACTTAGCATGTTTTCAGTGCTCATTCATGTTTTAGCATGCATCAATACTTCTTTCCTTTTTTTTTAAGTTTATTTATTTTGAGAGAGAGTGCATCTGTAAGTATGCATGAGCAGGGGAGGAGTAGAGAGAGAGAGAGAGAGAGAGAGAGAATCCCAAGCAGGCTTTGCACTGTCTTGATCTCACCAACCATGAGATCGTGACCTGAGCCAAAATCAAGAGTTGGATGCTCCCCTAACTGAGCCACCCAGGTGCCCTAGTACTTACTCCTTTTAAAGGCCAAATCATTTTCCATTGTATGGATATATCACATTTTGTTTACCTATTCATCACTTGAGAGACATGTTCTTTACTTGTAATCTCTGTCTTTGTGATTAGCTTGGGCTTTTTGTAGACAGCATATAGTTTGGTCTTTTTTATTCTGTGTGACAATTTCTAGCTTTTAATTGATATGATAACTTCATTTATGTTTAATGTAATTATTAATATGTTTGGGTTTAAGTCTACTATATAGCTACTTTTTTCCTATTTATGCCATTTGTTCTTTGTTCCATTTTTTTCTACTCTCCTTTCTTCATTTATATTATTTTAAAATATTCTAGCTCATCTTAGATTTTTGGCTAAACACTCCTGATTTTTTAACTGATTGCTTTAGGATTTATAATAAATGCTTATTATTTTTTTTTAATTGGAAAAATTACTTTATGAAGCCTTAAGAAGCATGGAGTATAATTACATATAGTTCAGCATTAGATAAAATTTAATAGTCTAATTCCAAAACAAAAGTTGTTATAGGTGAGGCCATGAAATTTCCTAATACTTGATTTTAATACATTGCACTAATTTTCTAAAACAACTCAGAGGAACCAATATTTACAGTAGATGGAGTGTTTATGAAAAATCTGGCATCAGGTATGTGTGTGTGTGTGTGTGTGTGTGTGTGTGTGTGTGTGTGTGTATTAACCCAGAATCATATGAACTAAGAAACAAGTTTAGATCTTAACAGCCATACTGGTATGCAAGGTTTAAGACTGGGATTTATAAATGCTTTTAAAAGCATGGGGTTTGGGGGGAAAAAGCAGATATCTTGTTTTCAAAATCTGGAGTTTTTCTCAGGGCTGAAGTCAAAATTGTAACTGCCACAGAAAAAGAAAAAAGGGAAGCTTTTCTCGCTTTAATTGTTCATCTGCATCAGAAAGTCCAGTAGCCCTGGGGTAGGAACCACTGCAATAAGAAGGCAGTGAACAGGTTCTCCCTAAGGAAGATTGTTGCTTAATTATGCCTATTGCCCTATCCATCTTGCAGCACCAAGACGGTTCAGTAGTGGTTCATCATATACCCAGTATTCTCCATCTTCCTGAAATAACCTGGTCTCCCATTGAATTTCCTTTTCCTTCCTTTCCCGGGCTTCTGTTTGTCTTTCTTCAAGTCTATGCTTGGCTTCAGTTGCTGCATCAATGTCTCTGATTTTTAAGTTGAAAGTGACATCCTTCCAAAGGCAGTGGGATTCATACTCAGTCTGATCTTCTAACTTTCTCACTTTCTTCTTAATTATAGGCAACTTCTTAGTATCTATAAAAACTGCATTTCCCCCTGTTGCATATTTTGCATACATTACACCATTCCATTTCCCTTCAACTGAGCAAAACAATTTCATGTCATTTGGAGAAAAAAATTCAGCAGTAATTCTGTGCTTCTTGCCCCCATAGAAAGGTTTAGTATGGAAGACGATATTTGCACTATAGCCAGTTTTGGAACAATTGATACTGCATTCTTTGCCTAGTTCCACAAAAGGGCACTGTGAGGATAGACTTTCCATAACCATTAGGGAATGTGAGAATGTAATGTTCGTCATAATCTAGACATGAGACACAGCCCTGCCCTATGTTGTGCACCCCAACTGACATCCCAAGGAATTTTGATTTGGTCCAGATATGAGCACTGAATTGTATCTTCTTGTTAAAACACTCAGCATAAAAAGCTGAAATGGGTGGATGATGGGAAACCTGCTCAGCCACGAGTGTCACACAGTTTTTAGAAACCCAGGGAACTGGTCCTTCTAAAACTAGCTCTGTGTTCTCTTCAGTATCATTTGGCAATGTCCAATGACACTGAAAAATTTCACCCAAAATGGGTTGTATGGCTTTTTGGCAACTGATCCTTTCCTTCCTGCATGAAAGGCTGAGAGGTACCATTTTACATTTTACATTTTACATTTTACAACCTGAACCATTCGACCTCTGGCATCCTTCTGGTCACTAATGCTCACAAACAGGTCCGGATGTGCAAAAAAGTTTGCATACATTTCTAATAGAGATCTTCTTTCAAGAATAAATGTTGGAAGAACTACCTTAGTAAGGTCCATTCCAAGCCTAACCTGTGACAAGAGATGCATGATAACACTCTTGTGCTCTTCCACGGACCCTGCCTCCCCTTCATCATCTCTTTCATCATGTGAATCAAAGAGGTCAGCATCACTTGTTCCGTCCACTTGTACTATACAGATAGTATCGGGGTGCTTGAGACTATTTCCTGAGCTGCTGTGGGTCAAGACTGAGGCAGATCCAGAGGAATCTATTAAGCACTTTGGGTATGAGCTACTTTGATGAAATTCATCAGCATCATAGAATTCATCTTCGCTGCTAGAATAAGAGAACTCGGGGACAGTATTTGGAGATAAGTTGACATGACTTGGAGAAGTCAAACTGCTACTAGGTGGTGAGTGGCCACTACCTGTACTATTTGGTGTTGGAGTCTGATGATGTCCCAAGGTGGCTAATACAGGTCCAACTGGTAGGGAAGATGGACACTGCTCTGACTTACACAACCGAGCAGGTTCTGGAGGTAAGACAGTCTGAGTAGGCATTGTGTTGATCACAGATTCCAAGGGACTAGGTTGATGTATTGCATCTACAGGATTAATAGTACTTTTAGCAATCTGCAGCAACACAAGGCAGTGTTTAATTGATTCTACCATGCTATTTGTTGTTTCTTTGAGAGTTTCGGTTTTCTTTCTCAGTTCATCATCTTTGCAGTTTTGAAGTTTGTCATCAAAAAGCTTTAATTGTTCTATCAAGATTTATAAGTAAGCATCGGCCTCTGTAAGTTTCTTATCAAAATCTTGGACACTAGGAACAAATCCTGAATCCAAACCCCCAGAGGGCAGCGGAAAGGAGGCAGGGAGAGAGCGACATTCGCGCCTACGGCCCATCGCAGCAGGGACCCCAGGGACTCAGGGGTGGAGGCCGGCCCCTTTCCCAGACCCTCTGGGTCTACTCACTCCGCTAGTGGCCAGCAAGAAAGCCATTCGCCAAGGCGCCCGCCCTCTGTGCCTCCAGGGGAGGGAACCAGGGGCCCTTTCCAAGAATCCCTTTTTTCTCCCCCAGTCCGTATTCCCCACAGTGCAGTGAAGTCAGTCCCCTCAGGTTCCACTGGTCCCCTGGGACACCAATAAATGCTTATTCTTGATCATGGTCTATATTCAACTAATATTATTTGGGTATATATCATAAGACCCTATAATAGCATGCTCACATTTCTATTCTTTGTGCTGTTGTTATTATATATTATTTTACTATTACCTTTGTTATAAACTGTCCAGTAATGTTAAAACAGTCTTTTTTTTCTGAAATGTTTTATATAAGATACTGTTTACATATTATGATAATCACACATTTAGAATATACATTTTGAATTGTGATAATGTATACAGTGGTGTAACTATCATGACAAGATAATAGAACAGTTCATTTACTCTAAAATGTTTTCTTTTATTCCTTTGCAAGCAGTCCCATATTCCCCATCTTCAGGCCCTCATGGATCTATTTTCTGTTACTAGTTTTCTTTTTCTATAATTTCATGTAAATGGAATTATATATATTATATAATCTTTTGTGTTTGACTCATTTAATGTACAATATGCTTGTGATTCACCAGTGTTTTATTAATATTTGTTCCTTTTTACTGCTGAGTGATATTCCATGCTATGGACATGCTACAATTTGTTGATCAATAGATCAAATTCCCCAGGTGATGGACTTTTGGATTGCTTCTTGATCTTGACTACTATGAATTATGTTGCTGTAAACATTGGCTTCCACTTCTTCATGTGAAGTTTACATTTTCATTTCTCTTGGGTAAATACCTAGGAGTGGAATCACTGGACAATTATACCTTAAATAAATGATGAACCTCTCTAATTATACAAGTCTACCTCCACTCATCGCCACTCAGAACAACAGAACACCAAAAGAAAAAAAAGTCCCTTCTTTCTCTTTCAGCCTTGTATTGTCCCAGCACTTGATAATAACAGAGATTGATATCAATGCTAGCCATAGAATAGCAGTCCATAGAGTCTAGTATCAGTTTTACAGAGTAGGCTAAAGGATTGGTTTGGAGTTGAGGAACAATAAATTAATAACTAGTGTACCCCTTATGCCAAGTATACAACTGTTACTCTGAGGTACTCCTTTACCATCATCTTACAGGTTTTCTTTGTATCCTTCCTAAGAAGTTTGATTTCCTGTTTGTTGGATCCCATGTCATATTTTTATTGTTTGTTTGTTCTACATTTTGGAAAGCATTCTCATATTATTTATTTATTAAATATTTATTCATTTTTGAGAGACAGAGTGTGAGCAGGGGTGGAGCAGAGAGAGAGGGAGACACTGAATCCGAAGCAGGCTCCAGGCTCTGAACTGTCAGTGCAGAGCCCGACACAGGGCTTGAACTCAGAGACTGCAAGATCATGACCTGAGCGAAGTCAGATGCTTAACTGACTGAGCCACTCAGGGGCCCCTCATATTTATTTTTTAAATGAATGTGTTTTTCACTTCTGCTGTCATATTTGTAGTTACCAAAACATCTTTTTTTTTTTTTACTCCATTTAAATTATCTTATTCTTTTTCATGGACTTAAGATATCATTGGCATTCTTCTTTTAAATGTATCAGTGATTATTTTAAAAGAGTTTTTTTCTTCCTATTCCTTCTTTTTTTCTCTGAGTTTTCTCACCCTCCCTCTCTCCCTCTCTCTTTCTTTCTCCTTGATTTGTAGCTTTCTTCATATTTCTGGTAGTCTTTGGTTGCTACTAATATTGAAGAGTCAGTTACTGAAGGGGTGCCTGGGTGATTCAGTTAAGCAGCCGACTCTTGATTTTGGCTCAGGTCATAATCTCACAGTTTTTGGGATTGAGCCCCACATTGGGCTCTGTACTAACAGAGCCCCTTCCCCACTTGTGCTCTGTCTCTCTCTGTCTCAAAAATAAATAAACTATATTTAAAAAAAAGCAACAGTGCAGAGCCTGCTTGGGATTCTCCCTCGCCCTTTCTGTGCTTCTTTCTGTCTCTCTCAAAAATAAATAAATAAACTTAAAAAAAGTCAAACACTGAAAGTCTTTTTGGAAATTTGTCGATTATGTATTCTCATAGGATTAATTAGATGGATCGTTTCTGGGGAGAACGTCCAGTGTCTAATCTTTGCCTAGACATTTCTGGAATCAAAATGGAAGAGAGCTTGTGGGTCTTAGTATCCAGTATGTGAATATTTGCTTAGTTTCTTGAATAGTATCCTGCGTTCAACTTTGTTTAGTGTCCTCTGTAGAGACTCCTGTTTTCTCTCTCCAGAGATTAAACTTTAAACCTTGGAGAAGAAGGGGACGTGGTGTCAGCTGCCTGCTAAGTATGTATACGTATGTAGGAGTTGCAATCTAGTCATCCAACTACTTCTTGAACAGACTTTCATCCAATCTTACTATTTTTAACCCCGTCTTGAACCCATGTTCTAGAGGTTCTGGTACCTCCAGTCCCTAAGCCTTTTGAGAGTTTGGCAGCACATTCTAGGTAGTTTATTAGTTTTTCCCATCATCAGCTTTGGAGTCAGCTTTATCAAGTCTTCTAGGTAGGTTCTGCTTTCCAATTTTCTTTGGAGTTTTTTTTGCCTTTATTTCTTCTTTCATTTTTCCTTGTTCTGGGTTTATACCTTTTAAAAACTATTGTTCAGTTGATTTTTTTTTAAGGACCAAAATTAAATAGGGGTGTTAAATTCACCAACTTTACCAGAATCCCTCTTAATTTTTTTTAATGTTTGTTTATTTATTTTTTTTGAGAGTGAGAGCACAAGCAAGGTAGGGCAGAGAGAGGGTGGGAGACAGAGACTCCGAAGCAGGCTCAAGGCTTCAGTCTGTCAGCACAGAACCTGATGCAGGGCTTGAACTCACAAACCATGAGATCATGACCTGAGCCAAAGTCAGACGTTTAACTGACAGCCACCCAGGCACCCCTAAGTTTTAATATTTTTAAAAAAAAATTTAAGTAGGCTTCATAGCCAGTATAGAACCCAGGATGGGGCTTGAACTCATGCCCCTGAGATCAAGACCTGCGCTGAGATGAAGAGTCAGATGTGTAACCAACTAAGCGGCCCAGGCACCCCCTATTCTTTTTTTTTTTTTACAGTTGCAGAGTAGTCCATTGGTGGATATGCTAACTCCCTTTTGAACATTCAGGTTATTTCCAACTTTTAGCTTTTGCAATGCTGCAGTTAATAATATTAACATTTTGGGGGCACCTGGGTGGCTCAGTTAGTTGAGTGTCTGACTTCGGCTCAGGCCTAGAGCCTGCTTTGGATTCTATGTCTCTTTCTCTCTCTGCCCCTCCCTGTTTATGCTCTGTCTCTCTCTGCCTCTCGAAAATAAATAAATGTAAAAAAAATTTTTTGAATTAAAAAAAATAATGTTAACATTTTGCATTCACCAGAGTACTTTCACATAAAAATAAAATGTGCTGGCTTAAACATAAGTTTATCTAAGATTTAAAAAAGAATTAAAAAAAAATTTTTTTTAATGATTTTTATTTATTTTTGAGAGACAGAGATAGTGTGAGCAGGGGAGGGTCAGAGAGAAAGGGAGACACAGAATCTGAAGCAGGCTCCAGGCTCTGAGCTAGCTGTCAGCACAGAGCCCGACGTGGGGCTTGAACTCATGAACTGTGAGATCATGACCTGAGCTGAAGCCGGCCGCTTAACCGACTGAGCCACCCAGGTGCCCCAAGAAATTTTTTTTGAAAGAGAGAGAACACATCCATGCATGTGTACGTGCGAGGAGGGGGATGGGCAGAGAGAGAGGGAGAGAGAATCCTGAGCAGGCTTCTTGGCTGTCAGCACAGAGCCTAACATGGGGCATGATCCCATGAACTATGAGGACATGACCTGATCCAAAACTAAGAATCAGACACTTAATGAACTGAACTACCAAGGTGCCCCTATCTATAGGACTTTTTTGTAAAGGTGTACAAGTTTTATTATGAAAGATACTGTCAAATTGTTTCTCTGTAGAAGTTGTGCACTTTATGCTCTCACCAGTAAGGTATGAGAGTGTTTCCCTATACCCTTTCCATCTTTGCCAGTGTCCCAGATGAATGCCGTCTCAGTGTAGCTTTATTGTGCATGTAGGATGGGGCGTTTTTGTGTATGTTTAAGAGCTATTTATATTTCCTTTCCTATTAACTGCTCGTCTCCTTTTCCTATTTTTCTACACTATTGTTGATCTTTTTCAAGTTTCATTGTAGTAGCTTTTCATAAATGTTGATGGAAATGGAGCGCCTGGGTGGCTCAGTTGGTTAAGCGTCTGACTTCGGCTCAGGTCATGATCTAACTGTCTGTGGGTTCGAGTCCTGCATTGGACTCTGTGCTGATAGCTTGGAGTCTGCAGCCTGCTTTGGAGTCTTTTTCTCCCTCTTTCTCTTTGCCCCTCCCCTGTTCATGCTCTTTCTCTCTCTCTCTCTCTCAAGAATAAATGTTAAAAAAATGTAAGAAATTAATGTTGGTAGAAAAATCATACCCCAAGACATAATTTATACATATTCTTTCTAGGTGTTTTAATAATCATTTGGTTTTGCTTCTGACCTTTTCTTCTGAGCTCCTCCCCAACCCCATCCCCATACTATTCTTGGTCCATAGTAGTACTTTGAAAAAAAATTTCATGTGGTCAACCATATTAGTTTTTTTCTTTTATGATTTATTGATTCTGTGTGATATTTAGAAAGGCCTTCTTCCCTGTGAGAATTTTAAAATTTTATGTTTTCTTTTATAATATATACAATTTCTGGAACACCTGAGTGGCTCAGTAAGTTAAGCGTCCAACTTAAGCTCAGGTAATGACCTGATGGCTCATGAGTTTGAGTCCCACATCGTACTCTCTCTGCTGTCAGTGCAGAGCCCACTTTGGATTTTCTGTCTCTCTCTATCTGTCCCTTCTCCACTCATGCTCTCTCTAGTTCAAAACTAAACATTAAAAAAATATATATGTAGTTTCATTTTTTACATATCAATATTTAGCTCATTTTGACTTGTTTAAACTTCATTTATTTATTTTGAGAGAGAGCGAGCATGAACAGGGTAGGGACAGAGAGAGTGAGAGAGAGAATCCCAAGCCGGCTCCACACTGTTAGTACAGAGTCTGATATGGTGCTGAAACTCATGAACTGTGAGATCATAACCTGAGCTGAAATCAAGAGTCAGATGTTTAACAGACTGAGCCACCCAGGTTCCCCTCATTTTGACTTTATTTTTTATGTAAATTGTGAGATAGGGATCCAATTTATTTTTCCCCACATGGCTACCCAGTTGTCCCCAGATCATTTATTCAATAAGTTCCCTTTTCTTGTTAATGTAAACTGTTCCTTTTATTATGTATATTCTATCAACAATTATGAACTTTTCCTACATTATTTAAAGAGAGTATAAATTGGAATGTAAACCAAATGGACCATCTTGAAATTATTTACTTGTCATTTTTGTATTATAGGAAAAAATACAAAGAGAAAAATACAATGATAATGTTTCATCTATGAGCACAAATATTGAAAATACACTGAAACACCTCCATACAGATAGAATTAGCGGAGACCCTAAAGCAGAAGACAAGGATAAAAGCCAGTTTAGAAAGCTTCAAAGTTATAAGTCCCATGGAATTTTATCTACAGCACGTACAAATGATCACCAAATGAAGACCCTGTCAAAGAGTGCAAATCCAGTTAATGCTTGTTATAGGGAGAGTGGACAGGTTAAGACTTTATGTAAAGCCAAGTCAAGCTATACTCAAAACTTACATGAAGGAGCAACGTTTGAAAAAAAGGATTCTGTTTCTCAATCAAGGTATTGTTTAATGTTTCTAACATTTATCTATCTATCTGTCTATTATTTATTTATTTATTTATTACTCAAATATTTTTTTGTGCAGTACTATGTTATTAAGACCTGAGATGTAGAAATGATAAAAATGGTCTTGGGAGGAGCTTAATTGGAAATGTTGGTAATGGAGTTTGGATGGGAAGGTGTGGGCCAATTCATCTAGGGCCTTGCACGTCACACTCAGGATTTTTGGTTTTCACTCATAGAGTGTAGGGAGCCATTGACAGTTTTATTTATTTATTTATTGCAATTTATTTTTTAAGTATTTTTAAATGTCATTGTCTTATTTTATTTTCTCCATTGACAGTTGTAAATTGAGTGACATAAGATGTGCATTTTAGAAGGGATGTTCTGAGAACTTACCCTGAAACCCTATACTCAAGTGACAATGCATGCATTAATAATCCCTCAGCAATGTAGCAAACACCTGTTTGTAAATTTAATTTGATAAAAAGGAGTAGTGTGTGATGAAAATCTGGCTCAGGACTGCCTTTTCATTTGTTCCTTGCACCTCAGCTCCAGTTCATAACCCTGATTTCTCAGGAATGTGGAAGTGGAAAGCATTGAGATATGCCCTTGGGCCAGCTGTCTTGCTCTCCATCCCATTGATTTTGTTCTCTCCTTTTTTTCCCCCTTCATTCCTTCCTGTTTTCCTTTTTTTTAAAAGTTTGTTTGCTCATTTATTTAAGTAATCTCTACACCCCAACACAGGGCTTGAGCCCATGACCCTGAGATCAAGAGTTGCATGTCCTTCCAGTTGAGCCAGACAGGCGCCCTATGCTTTTTGCTTTTATAGCTTTTCCCCTGTGTTTCTGCTGGCATCAGCGTTATTGCCTTTTGGAATCTTATTTAACTCTACTTTTAGAAACAAGGCTATAATCATTACAAATGCTACTTTGGCATAGTTTGATAGACTGGTAGATCCTGGTTCCGTCTCCTGCCTGCCAGACACCCAGAATCATACCCCCCTGCTTATAGAAACATTTGTGCATACATCGAACAGTATGTTTACTTTTAATTATCTGGTGTTTATTTTCTTTTAGTGACCATGTTTTTAAATCTCCAATTCCTGTTGTCAAAAATAGAAAACAGCAGTTACCAGTAACAGGTATGATTAAAAATACCTCTTTGATTTTTCAAGAAAACATATTTAGGTGACTAATACAGCTAAAAATGTGTATTGCTATATTTGCCCTCTAACGTATAAACCACAATTTTGACTCTCTTTCTGGTGTAAAAATACTTCAATTACCTGTTATTGATATCCAGAACCTTTCTGTTTATCCAACAAGATGATATTTATGTAGTACTGTGCTAAAGTTTATGAAAATCTTGGGAATTAATGTATCATGTAAATGTCAGGTCCTTTTCATTAATCAAAAGAATATTAAATGTTGCAATTTTTTTCCAGATCCATTTACATTATGTTCAGATATAATAGATAAAGAAGTCCTCAGTTTTCTGGAAACTGACAGCCATTCTAAAATGTTAAAGTATAGATGCTCAGGTAAATATTTTTTATACAATGGTTTTGTGATTAAAACTGTGTATGATATTAGTTAACTAGACTTTGTAATAATTCTACCTGTGTAATTTAAATTTCATTTCCTTTAGGAGCACCTGGGTGGCTCAGTTAGTTAAGCATCTGTCTTTGGCTCAGGTCATGATCTCGTGGTTCATGAGTTTGAGCCCCACATCAGTCTCTCTGCTGTCAGTATGGAGCCTGCTTCAGATCCTCTCTCCTTTCTGTCACTCACACACAGGTGTAACACTCTCTCACTTTTTCTCTCAAAATTAAACAAACATTTTAAAAAATCTTCATTTCCTTTAGAGAAATAACAATCTGGAGTATCATAAAACATTCAAGTTAATACCTCCTATCTATATTAGCCTGTGCTTCTAGTATTTGTTACACGAATCACCACAGCTAAATTTTTTATTACTTTATTATCCTGTTTTTGTCACAATTAATACCATCTATGTGTTTAACTTAGTTCTGAGTAGGGTAAACATTTTTTATATTTTCAGAGAGCATCAGTGGTATGTATTCTAGATAATGCTGTACACATTAGGCATTAAATATTTAAAAATATCTATTTACATGTCTGTAGTTAATATATAAATGTTTCTGGTATTCTGTGCCTCATTAGTTATTTTTTCTGCAGGGCCCATGTAGTGTTCCACAGTGCTTAACCCATCCCTTCTCCTCCTCCATACCCTGAAATTTCCTCTTTGTTTTAGTGTCACATTGTGTTCTATGGACAAAATTGAGGCTATTCCATATTAGGCTCAAATATCACTATTCTTTAGTCTTGGATGTAGAGTTTGTCTCTATTACCCTAAAACTATTTATACCTAACTATAATTTGAATGCCGTCTCTTTTTTCCCCCCCATTTTAATACTTGTAAAATTTTTCTCTTTATTACCTTTCTATCCATTAACTTCTTTTGTCCCACCTTAAACTGTTTATTTCTCCTTGTCTTAAAGAGAAAAATCTAGGGGTGCCTGGCTGGCTCAGTTGGAGGAATATATGACTCTTGATCTTGGGATCATGGGTTTGAGCTCCACGTTGGGTAGAGAGATTACTAAAACTTAAAAAAGAAAAATCTAAATACTTGATGTGACTTTCTGTCCCTTCAAGTACTCATCTGCTCTTGCTTTCATCGTTTATTAACAGATACTTGCTCTTTCTCCTTTTCTTTTGATATTTACTCTTTTTCCTCTTCTTTTGACATATTAATTCCTTTCTTAGTTTCTTGCCATCTGGCTTCTTTTATTGCCATTCTACGAAACTTTAATGTTAAAGATTATTTTTTTCTGCCAAACTTTTAAAAGAATTTTAAAAATTCTTCTCCTCTGTAGTATCTCTACACTGTTGACCACCATTCCTTGAAATCCTCTCCTCTCAATTGTTTAAAGACACAGTTCCCAAACTATGCACCCAGGCTCCCTGGAGGTCTGTGGTGAATTTGCAAGGGTATACTTTAAGTTTTATAAGTAAGGGACGCCTGGGTGGTTGAATCAGTTACGTTGTCTGACTCTTGACTTCAGCTCAGGTGATGAGCTCATAGTTTGTGGGAACGAGCCCTGTGTCAGGCTCTTTGCTGACAGTGAGGAGCCTGCTTGGGATTCTCTCTCTCCCTCTCTCTCTCTGCCCCTCCTCCACTTATATGCACAAACATGCTCTCTCTGTCTCTCTCTCTCAGTAAATAAACAAATAAATAAATAAAATTTTATTATGAAACACAACATAATCAACATCTTTTGGATATCATAGGAACTACTAGCTCAAAGGTCGTTTACGTTTTAACCATTACATTGCACTGCATTCCTTTCCATGATGCGATGTCATTGTAGAGCTAGGTTTCCAGTTGTTGTTGTAGAAAGCAAGTACCGAATGAAAATAATGTGGAACAGGAAATGAGGGCGGCAGTCTTAGTCAGATTCCAAGATTTGAGAAGTTGTTCTGTACCTAGTAGGTGCATATATCCCATTAGGAGTAACTGTGGTTTGGGGTGCCTAGCTGGCTCTGTCAGTAGAGCAATTTGACTCGATCTCAGGGTTGTGAGTTTGAGCCCCATGTTGCAGAGATTACTAAAAATAAAATATTTTTTTAAAAAAGGAATAATTATGGTTAATAAGAATGAAATTAAATATTTTTTCTATTTAAGTGTATTATTTTTTCAAATGGCTATTAAGTTATTAGAACATAAATGCTTATTAATAGACTTAATGGACTTAATAGAAGATTGGTGTTTCTTTTGACCTAGGGGTGCCATAAGAAAGCACCCAGACCTCAAGGATGCTATAAAGTGAGAAAGTTTGGGAACCTCTGGTCAGAAATTATTCCAGAGGGCAGAGGGAATACTCTATTACTGTTAACTCCCTTTCATACCTTAGTTTGTTTGAAATGGTTCTTTACTAGTTCCCTTCTTCGATGATGATGCATTCACTTCACAGACACTTAAGGAGTGAATTCTTCGGCAGGCATGGGGATCAAAGATTAACAGACCTAGTCCTCACCTCAAGAAGTCTGAAAAACACTTCATTTTATCACATTTATTACTTTATCTTTCTCTTCCTGCCATATTTCTACAGATATTTCCCCCAAGGCATAATCTATAGAACTTAACACTTTTGTGGCATCTACTTTTGTGGCATCACCTATCATTTAACTGATGATTTTCAAATCTTCATTTCTACACTTGGCCTCTACCTTGGGTTATATATAGCTTCATCTTCCTTTTCTAGCTATACCTAGGACATACTTCAATATCTTGTTTTTATTTCAAGCTGAATGTATTTAAAACAGCACCTTTCTCCCTCTTAAATTGCCTTCCCTCCAGCCATTCCATTTCTATCAGTGTTGTCACTATTCTTTTGGCCTCCCAGATTTCAAAACTCAAATAATTTATAACCATTATTTCTCTTTACATCCCCTATTTCCAGTCCGTCAAATTTCATTCTTTTTTTTCTTTCCCCCATAGGCCCTTTTTGCTTAATGCTTCAATTACACCAGCAACTTTCTAGCAACTTTCAATTACACTTTTTTGTTTTTCAGTTTTAAGTCTCACCAACCCCCAACTGTAATGAGCATATTGCTGTTAACTTCTCTTTCTAATATGTGCTTTTTATCATATTGCCAACTGAAAGACCCCTCAGTGCTTCTCTGTAATTCACTAACTCAGACTTTCTGCCTGACTTTTAAATTTTTGTGGACTTTTAGTTTGTTAAATTTTACTGCATATTTGTTCTCTTTAAGTCTGCCAGAAAGTTGCTATGCTTATTCTAAACTTTGTCATTCAACCAAGTATCAAATTACTTAAGAATTACCCTAAACTTTTCCCTTACCCCAGTAGTTGATTATTTATCAATTTTTGTCTCAGAAATCTCTACATTCTCCCTGTAAATGTCTTGTTTCAGAATTCCCTCATTTATATTCTGAACCTCTTAACCTTCAGCTAAGTTTTCTATGAGACAAATGAAACCATGTCATTTCCCTGCTTAATAACTATCCTTTAGTTCCTTCCCCATTGACTTGGAGATAGAAATACTTAGGATGGCTTTCAAGGCCATTCTCATCTGGCCCCCTGCAGCCCTCACTAGCTGCAACTTTACTCCTACATTTCTCTCATAATACTCCAGCCACACCAAAGTACCTATACTCTGAACACACTGCATTTTCACTTTTTTGTTCTTTTGCACGTATTTAATGTACTTGAAATGTGCTCATCCTAGCCAACTTTCTGCCTGGCTAACTTGTAGTCCTTTAGGAGTGGGCCACTAATACCATTAGGTAACAGGCACATGGGGAACTTTATAATGGATGGATGTGGCTAACATCACCTGAACCTAGTGATCTATCGTAACATTAAAAAAAAGAGATAGTCAGACTTTATGTGCCTCTTAATATGATGCAGTGAAAAGTTCTCAATACTGCCTGAGGAATTCTACTAAAACCAATTGAATCTGAATCTGATAAATCATCCAGATCTAATTACTAGTTTATTGGACACACAGGAACATTTTAAAGCATGCACCTACGATGTAATCAATGAAAACTAGCTTTTGGGTAACTCCATAGTATAAATGATCTAGTGTCTATATCAAGTAAATGACTAGGAGGAAGAGAGGAGAATTGATAGATTAAAAGAAACTTGAGGCATTTCAACTGAAGTTAATGATGGACCTTCTTTGGATCATGGTTTAAACAAACCAATTGTAAAAAGAAAGTTTTGAAATGATAGAGAAATTTAAACACTGACTAGATATTAGATTATATTAGACATAATTTTTTAAGGTTTGATAATGGTTTTGTGAGAGTCCTTCTCTGTTAGGGATGCACATGAAGTATTTACAAATGAAATGATACTTGAATGCAAATTCCAGACTCCCTAATCCAGTGTATACATGGAGGGCTAAGCAGAGTAAGTGGGTTGTAGACAAAATATGACTGACCAAGACTTAATAATTATTGGAGGTGAATGATGGATATGTAGAGGTTCATTATACTTTTCTCTTTGCTCTTGTGTGCTTTCAATTTTCCGTAATAAAACATGGAGACAAAAGGATATGACTGGGCCTAAGAATCACTTCTTTTGGATATCTTTCCTAACAGTGACTCCTGCTGAGAACCTGACCAAACTTGTTGCTCCTTTTCTATATCTATATCGTCCTCACTTTTCACACCTGTATTGCAACCCTTTTTTCACTGTATTGTGTTGTCTTTAATCTCTCACATGACTGACCTTCTTGACATATTTATAATTAAGTTCTTCAGTTACCATCATAAAAATATTTGCTTTCATAGATTTGCTACTAGATATTTTGTAATATCTATACATTACTTTAATTTGTTTTCTTTTAGGTTGCATAGCAGTAGGAAAATCCCTGAATAGCCGAAATTTTAGCAAGCTCTTGCACTCTTGCCAATACCAATGTGATCGTCACAAAGTCATTGTGGAAGCTGAAGACAGATATAAAAGTGAACTAAGGAAATCACTTATCTGTAACAAAAGTAATTAATTCAGCAGATTTGAAACTATTGTTATGACTATAGCTTTTGAACTATGATCTAGAACATTAAGAATAATAAAAAGCTAGAGGGTAAAATCATGTTGAAAAGAAAATGTCTTTGAGCAACCAGTGTTTTAAGATGTACCCAGGGATAATATTTAGTCTCTGGTGGCTTAAAAATTCTTCCTAATCCACCTAAGGATTCCCATTAGACGAGAGGGAAAGGAAATATCATACTAATGGAATTGATGTGCAGGTTGATACTCTAACTACACTAAATGTTTCTGTATTTTTCAGAAATTCTGCTGACCCCACGTAGGAGACAACGACTCAGTAGTGAATCTACTACCTCTGGAGGAATAAGTGAATATATTTAATTATTAAATAAACCTAAATTTCATGTTGTTCTGAGAAAAAGAGAGGACAGCTGAATGATGGTTCTCAGTCTCATTGAGAGTTCTTTTCTTTAAATTTATTTTTTTAATTTACATCCAGGTTAGTTAGCATTTAGTGCAACAGTGATTTCAAGAATAGGTTTCTTAATGCCCCTTACTCATTTAACCTGGTCTCCCTCCTATAAGCCTTCCAGTAACCCTCTTATTTTCTGTTGTTGTTTCTTGTGCTTTTAGTTACCTATCCAAAATTCGTTGCCAAGATCCATGTCAAGAATTTTCCCCTAAATTTTCTTCTAAGAGTTTTACAGTTTCAGTTCTTTACTCTATTTTGAGCTAACGTTTGTGAGTGGTGGAAGAGGAGAGTATAGTTCCATTATTTTACATGTGGATATGCAACTTTCCCAGCACCATGTATTGCAAAGATGGTCTTTTCTGCTTTGAATACTCTTGACTCCCTTGTCAAATAGTAATTGATTACATATGCATAGGTTTATATCTAAGCTTTTTTTTTTCTTTTTTAATTAATTTTTTAAATTACATCCGAGTTAGCATATAGTGCAACAATGATTTCAAGAGTGATTCCTTAATGTCCCTTAGCCCATCCCCCCTGCCACAATCCCTCCAGTAACCCTGTTTGTTCTCCTTATTTAAGAGTTTCTTATGTTTTTGTCCCCCTCCCTCTTTTTATATTATTTTTGCTTCCCTTTCCTTATGTTCATCTGTTTTGTATCTTAAAGTATTCATATGAGTGAAGTCATATGATATTTGTCTTTCTCTGACTGTCTAATTTCACTTAGCATGATACCATCTAATTCCATCCATGTAGTAGCAAATGGCAAGATTTCATTCTGTTTGATTGCTGAGTAATACTCCATTAGTGTATGTGTATATATGTATGTATACATATACACACCACATCTTCTTTATCCATTTATCCATTGGTGGACATTTGGGCTCTTTCCATACTTTGGCTATTGTCGATAGTGCTGCTATAAATATTGGGGTGTATGTGTCCCTTCAAAATAGCATACCTGTATTCTTTGGATATATACCTAGTAGTTCAATTACTGGTTGTAGGGTAATTCTATTTTTAATTTTTTGAGGAACCTCTATAATATTTTCCAGAGTCGCTGCACCAGTTTGCATTCCCACCAGCAGTGCAAAAGAGATCCTCTTTCTTTGCATCCTTGCCAACATCTTTTGTTGCCTGAGTTGTTAATGTTAGCCATTCTGACAGGTGTGAGGTGGTATCTCAGTATGGTTTTGATTTGTATTTCCCTGATGATGAGTGACATTGAGCATCGTTTCATGCGTCTGTTGGTCATCTGGATGTCTTCTTTGGAGAAGTTGTCTGTTCATGTCTTTTGCCCATTTCTTCACTGGAGTATGTGTTGTTTTTTTTTTGATGTTGAGTTTGATAAGTTCTTTATAGATTTTTGTTACTAACCTTTTATCTGATATGTTGTTTGCAAATATCTTCTCCCATTCCATCAATTGCCTTTTAGTTTTGCTGATTGTTTCCTTCGCTGTGCAGAAGCTTTTAATTTGATGAGGTCCCAATAGTTCATTTTTGCTTTTGTTTTCCTTGCCTCTGGGGATGGAGATGTGTTGAGTAAGAAGTTGCTGCAGCCATCGATGGTTCTCTCTTTTTTTTTATCTCCCACGTTGATATTTATTACATTGACATTTCTAGCAAGAACAAGTAACAAGATCAATAACTGAATTCACATTGACAGGTTTCATTTTGATCCATTAGCCAATTTGGAAAAAAACCATATTGATCAAAGGGATTAAAAGTTAAAAGCTCCTTTTCCTTGCTACATATAATATTTTTTAACACAATGGCTCTAAAATTCCAAACATATCAAATGCAAAATCCAACTTCCAGGATTCTCACTTTAATTAAGACTATCATATGGACATGTCTCTTACATTTCTTTAGTCATTTATACAGTTACCAAAAAAACCATATAGCTTTAACTATACTTTAACAGGAAAACAGGAAATAACACCTGCGAGAATTATACTCTACAGTACTGAATTCTCATGTCATGGAGAACCTTATACTAGTCTAAGACATTTTGAGATAACTTACAATTATCATTTTTTGGGAAACATTTTTGGTACTTAAGCCAAGTGCTGAGTGAATTTTATCCTAAAATCTAGGGCTAGAATTTAAACCTCCAACACTCTAATCCCCAGGTAACACAATTAGGAATATTCAGAAATCCAGATACCTTGTAGATCTTCAACATTTCAGAACTATGATTGATAAATGACATTTGAAAAAGAATGACTAATATAGAAATTAGCAGAATTTATACTCCTGAAGCCACCTACACTCATCTTTATGTTTTATATATTTACAGTATTGTCCAGGAGAAATTAAAAGAAAAATGTTACACTAATTATCTTCTAAGCTCTATTCCAGATGTCTGTTTATTAAAGACTTGTAGTTTATGCAAAGGTGAACCATTGTCCTCTAAAATTACATTATACTACTTTTTGTAGAGCTAATAGTAAAATACATTAACCCAAATCTTATGAAAGCAGCACATCATTAGGAGTAACTAGTATGTAAAAAGTATCATCAGTGGTTTGAATATAAAAATTTATTTTTAAATCAAAGTATGCAACAAAGAAAACCTACAGAAAACAGATTTTCCTATCACAATCTGTTGGTTTACCAAATAGTATTTTGAAAACACATTCCTCCAGTCATTATAAAGTTCTTAAAATATAAAAGAAATTAAATCTGTAAGAAAGTCTAGTAGAGCAGATGTTGTAGTCAGGACTTTTATGTTAGTGGTTCTGCTTTAATACATCCCATGCCATCCACCTCCACTCATGCCACCTTGCCTGTAGTAACCTCCACTACCTTCACTGCCACAGCCATAACCACCCAAGCCATCAGGAATACCATATCCTCCACAGTAATTGCTGCCATTCCCCTTCTTCCAGCAGATCCATAACCTCCCTGATTATCCATTCCATCTCTGCCATAGTCTCCCATTCCAAATCCTCCCATTCCAGAGCCACCTACAGGAGCAGAATTCAAGAAGAGTTCAATGTACCAATGTTGCATGTTATTCTTATCTTTAGATATGGCAGCTACAGCATCTTCATGTGTCACAAATTCGACATCTGCTTCACGTGTTGCTCTGCCATCAGCTCCAATGTCAGTATGCACTCGTATCGGATTTAGTGGTGAGAAGAAATTAGCAATGTCATTTTCAGTTGCACGGAAAGGTAATCCTCTCATATGTACAAAATGACCACCATGAAATCCCGAACTTGCGTCACCAGCTCCACCATAGCCATGTCCTCCCATACCTCTTCCATCTCTCATTTTGTCATCAAAGCCATCATTTCCATAGCCATAATTATTATAGTCACCATAGTCCTCAAAACCTCTGTACCCACCATCATATCCATCACCTCCTCGTCGCATTCTGTCATACATACTTCCATGCCCAGCTCCATCAGTCTATCATATGGTTGCTGGCCCAGCAATCTTCTTGGTGGATCATAAAATCCTTTGATTTCACTCATGCTACTTCTGAAGATCTCAGTATACCTGTGCCCTATTCTTTCCTTGTGTTTCCCCAGAGCATTTTCTGCTATCTCCTTTGAAGCAAACTGCACAAAGGCCTCTCCTGTGCTTCTCGCCTGGTAGGCCATCATCAATGGCTATCCCATTTGGCACGATTTCCAACCCTTGAAAGAACTGAACTATTTCCTCTTTGCTGCAACCAAATGGCAGTCCACGAAGTCATACTGTCCCACAACTAGTGTCATTTGAACCATTATGTTTCATAACCCAATCCATCTCAATAATGTTGGATTTAAATGCCCCTTTTACTTCAGATACCCTGTCAGGTGACAGTAACACCGACTCCGGTACTCGAGGGTCGGTCGTGAAGAGGAAGTTGCTCGCCTAGTGTAGCGCTTGCCACAGTGGTTCTTCCAGCCGTCTCAGGCGGTGGCAACTGCTAAGGGAGCTGTGCAGCAGAGCCTCATTGATGATTCTTAAGGGATAACTCTTGGCTCTGATGAGGGTCATAGTTCCTAAGAAAAGAGGCTTCCCACTTTCCCTTCCTCATGTTACTTTCTCATTCATAGTTTTCCAGCTGGGGAAGAAGCAGGAGGAAAGTAACATTTATTAAGCACTTACTTTGTGCTATATATTTTATGGATATTTCCTTTGATTCTTATAATAACATTATAAGGTGGATAGTGTTTTATTTCCATTTGAAGGCATACTGAGTTGGCGAATGGCAGGGCTTACATTCAAATGCAAGCCTGTCTTTCTCCAGACCCCTTGTTCTATCCTCCTGATCACATTTCTATTTTAAGAACAAAATTATTCTATGTATAAGTGCTTCAGAGAGATTTTGCAAAAGGGTTTGGTTCATAACTACAGCACTTTGAACAGTCAAAATTGAAGAGACAAATAGTATAAACCTTAAAGCCCTGCTTAAAAATAAAAAATACTTCTTGAGGTACCTGGTTGCTCAGTCATTTGAGTGTCTGACTCTTGATTTCAGCTCAGGTCATAATTTCACAGTGGGATCAAGCCTCATCTTGGGCTCTGTGCTGAGAGTGTGGAGCCTGCTTGGGATTCTGTCTTTCCTACTCTCTCTGCCCCTCTTCCACTGAATGTTCTTTCTCTCTCTCTTTCTAAAAATAAATGGCGCCTGGGTAGTTAAATCAGTTAAGCGTCCATCTTTGGCTCAGGTCATGATCTCATGATTTGTGGGTTCGAGTCTTGTGTTGGGCCCTGTGCTGACAGCTCAGAGCCTGGAACCTGCTTTGGATTCTGGATTCTCTGCCTCCCTCTCTCTCTACCCCTCTCCCACTTGTGTTCTCTCTCTCTTTCTCTCAAAAATAAATGGATATTAAAAATAATAAAAATAAATAAACTTAAATCAAAATACTTCTTAAACAATGAGTTAATTTACGGGAATTTTTATTTAACTACAGGGTTAAAATTTCAGGCTTATCACCATTCCAAATTTATTACAGAGACTTAATGAACATTACCATTTTCTTCTCTTCATATGGAATGCCTGCAGAGTAAGAATAAGCAATTGAGTCCTTTACTTGTCAAAAAAACCTGGAATTTAGTAACATCTATAGAGTTATTCTGTTATTTTTTGCAAAGGTATTTAGACATACATATGGAAACATTTTACCATATACTTTTGTTTGGCCATTTTCACGCAAATCCCTTAAAATTTTTTTCAAATTTACTTTATTTTTAAGATTGTATTTTTTAAAGTTTATTTATTTATAATCTCTATACCCAACATGGGGCTTGAACTCACAACCCTGAGATCCAAGAGTTGCACAGTCTACTGACTGAGCCAGCCAGGCGACCCTGAAATTTATTTTTTATATCTGGGTCTTTTTCTATGTTAAAAGTTCTGCATGCAGGGGCGCCTGGGTGGCTTAGTGGTTAAGCCTCCAATTTTGGCTTATGATCTCACAGTTTGTGAATTCAGGCTCCGTGTTGGGCTCTGTGCTGACAGCTCAGAGCCTGGAGCCTGCTTCCGATTTTGTCTCCCTCTCTGCCCCTCCTCCACTCATGCTCTCTCTCTCTCTCAAAAATAAATAAACATAAAACATTTTTAGTTAAAAAAAGTTTTGCATGCAAATTAAGTATAGTATCCCTATAGGGCAGCCACTTTTTGAAGTAATATATTCTGTAGAAACTGTTAGGAAATGGTTGTTTTTGCATAGAAACATATTGCACTTGGAAAACTTACTTTTGACAAGGAGTTGGCATCAAATTAATAATGGATTTTTTTCAGCAACAGGACTTAAAAGTAAATATGTAACAACTAAAATCCTATAATCATTTTACATAGTAAAATCATTGCAGAGCCTCATAAAATGTACATAATTATGGTTGTACGTTGATTATACAGAGGGATCATAAATAATGTTAAGTGACATTTACCTCATAAGTACATACATGTTTTTTGTAAATTAGAATTGCTTAAGCTAAAACCAAAGGGCTAATAATTTGGCCTCCTTTTTTAGAATTTAGAAAGGCATCTTGATATACTGATTAGATTAAACTGTCTCTTTCATAAGCAGGCTAAGAATGTTTGGTACATTGCCAGTTTTCCCCCTTGATTTCCCTTTTGTTTCAAGGAACATTTATGAGCATTCATTTGGTTGTAAGTTACAGTCAAATTTGAAACCATTCTTTTGAGAAGAAGTCATTGAAGCATCTAAGCATTTAAAGAGCCTTGGCTCTCTTTTAGGATGGACTGGTATCTTGAGAGATTTTGAAAAATAAAAGTCTTAGAGCTGAACCTTCTTGACTAGTTTCCCCTGCCATTTCCTAAAGCCCGATCAATACTAAGACTACAAAAAAAAAAAAAAAAGAAAGAAAAAGAAAAAAGAAAAAAAGAAAGACTACCAAGGGGGATGGGGGGGCCTGGGTGGCTCAGGTCATGATCTCACAATTGGTGATGACAGCCCAGAGCCTGGAGCCTGCTTCATATTCTGTGTCTTCCCCTCTCTCTCTGCCCCTTCCCTGCTCACTCTATCTCCCTCTCCCTCTCTCAAAAATAAATAAACATTTAAAAAAAAAAAGGAAAGAAAAAAAAACTACCAAAGGGGTACCTGAGTGGCTGTGTTGGTTGAGCTTCTAATTTAGGCTCAGCCCGTAATCTCATGGTTCATGAGTTCAACCCCCTTTCCTCACGGACTGGCTGCTGTCAATGTAGAGCCCACTTTGGGTCAATCCTCTGTCCCCCTCTCTCTGCCCTTCCCCTGCTCTGGTTGGTCTCTCTCAAAAATAAACAAGCCTTAAAAATAAAAAAGACTGGCACTGGGGCGCCTGGGTGGCTCAGTGAGTTAAGCCTCTGACTTCGGCTCAGGTCAGATCTCACGTTCGTGGGTTCGAGCCTTGCGTCAGGCTCTGTGCTGACTGCTAGCTCAGAGCCTGGAGCCTGCTTCTGGTTCTGTGTCTCCTTCTCTCTCTGACCCTCCCCCTCTCATGTTCTGTCTCTCTCTGTATCAAAAATAAATAAAAACATTAAAAAAAAAAAAAAGACTGGCACTAAAGAAGCCACAAAAGGGAGCCATGTGGGATGGAGCTGCTTCTTCCTTCTAGGCTGCCCAGTACTCTGCTGCAATAACCTTTGAGGAGTTGGGCAGATGTAGGAGTCAGTGATATGGCAGTTAAATTAGGAAAGTGAGAATTGCCTTCGTGAACAATTCCTGGACCCCAGTGTCCTGAACGTTATAGTAACCCGTCTAGTCCTGATTATAAGGAGTTCAAATCATTTAGCAAGTGAAGTTGAAATCCTTTATTTCTTGGATAATGACAGCTTTCAAGTAGACCCAAAAGTAAGGAGTAACTTCAGTGATAAATTTTGAAACATTTTTTTACCAATAATTAGTGTTTTCTTTTACCAAATATTTGTTGATCATCTACTATGTGCCAGACACTATTTTAGGCACTGGAGATACAATGGTGAGGAAGACAGACAAAAATTCTTATCTTCATGGAGCTTGCATTCTAAGCAATGCCATTAAGTAATAATCAGATATTATTTTCATTGATTTCTCAGCCTTCTGCTGGTAAGATTTTCATTTATGTTTTAAAAGATCTGAACCATGGCTCCTATCCTAGGAGAAGTAGACAAATGGCTCAATTTTAACCTGCAAGGGCAAGATTTTCTAAAGTTGTCCCAGCACAACTATTTCAATTCCTTCTAAAGTAAATAGCAGCTGGGGCGCCTGGGTGGCTCAGTCGGTTAAGCATCTGACTTTGGCTCAGGTCATGATCTCACCACTCATGGGTCTGAGCCCCGCTTCGGGCTCTGTGCTGACAGCTAGCTCAGAGCCTGGAGCCTGTCTTTGGATTCTGTGTCTCCCTCTCTCTCTGACCCTCCCCTGCTCATGCTATCTCTCTGTCTCTCAAAAATAAATAAAAAACATTTAAAAATTAAAAATAAATTAAAAATTAAAAAATAGCAGCCTTAAGCAGAAGTACAGAAAACTCCTCCTTATCAGCATCTATCTATGATGATAACAGGAATTAGCAATGAACAGAAAACCTTAAAAGTATTTTCTAGTAATCATCATGAGAAGATATTTATGTTTATAGATACCAACTGTGTATTCTTTCTGTTGTAGAAAGTATCCCTAAAAACCAGATAGTTAAAAACTTCCTTCTCCCTTGTGCAGCCTATTTTTTGAATTTTAATCAAGCTGAGCCCCCATATAGTGAATGTGTTTTTTAAAGTGAATTTCAAAAGACCCTTATTCTTTAAAAATATTTATCAAAACTGATCATTAAGTAACAAGTTTCGATATTCTTTTTTATTCTATGAAGTTATGGAGCCCTTTGGGAAGACTGTATCTGTAAGATAGGTAAGCTGTTTGTTAATTGTCCTCAAAGGAATGTTGAGAGAATTAACAGTCAAGTGTTTATAAATTCTTGTGCTTCTTGATTGAAAGATGTTACAAGTATTACAATAGGATTGTTAACAGTTATTGAAGAATTAACAGTGATATGGCAGTGTTAATAGTAGGCACTCAATTTTTAAAATTCAAATGGATTTCCATATGATGAGTAATGCAGGCATGAAGCTTTCTCACTGTATAGTTCATATCTGTAGAGTAAGTTAAGCACTTATTTGGGTCTCTAGAAGATCCCTTTTTTCAGCAAGTACTCATATATTCTACAATTCTTGTTAATTACAGGAAAAAGAAGAATTCGTAGAAATTTTACCGAAGAAGAAGAAAATTACCTTTTCAATGGAGTTAAGAAAATGGGAAATCACTGGAATTTAATTTTGTGGTCTTTCCCTTTTCAGCAAGGACGGACAGCTGTGGATCTTGCTCACAAATACCACAAGCTGACCAAAGGCTCCAAGTGTCCAGCTCCTTGATCAGAATACTTGTCAGTTTTTAGTTTGAACTACTAGAATACAGTGCCTTGAAACAAACTTTAGAATATTCTTCTAAATTCTCATGAAACCAAGAATGTGAAAATGAGAATTCTGTTTAAATACTCTTTGTGATTCTCTGTCTCTTTGAATTATTAAATAATTTATAGAACAAATACATTTTTAAAAATATTTTTTAATGTTGATTTTTGAGAGACAGAGACAGAGCATGAGTGGGAGAGGGGCAGGGAGAGAGGGAGAGACAGAATCTGAAGCAGGCTCCAGGCTCTGAGCTGTCCACACAGAGCCCCATGTGGGGCTCGAACCCATGAAACCGTGAGATCACGACCTGAGCTTTAGTAGGACGCTTAACTGACTGAGCCACCCAAGTGCCCCTAGAACAAATACATTTTTAATGAGTAGACTAGTAAGACAAAATTACTTTATAAGGTCAAACATTTGTTTAGGAATATGCTTTTATTTTTTTAAGCTCAAGGAACACAGGTCAGAGAAAAAATTATCAGCCTTTAAGCATTATTTGACATTATACTGTAATGGATACCATGTGAGACATTTGGATTTTAGAATATTCTTACCCAGTGAAAGTTCCTCCCCAGAACTTAGAATAGTTTCCCAAGCTGTTCAAATGAAGTTCCCACATATTAAATCAATGTTTGACATTTTGTTAGCTAAACTGTTTCCTCTTCTAGAGACTAATTGTGCAGTTCCTTTGAATACCTCCAAATTCTATGGTCAGGTTCACTTTTTTGGTGTTTATTTGCCTTAGCATTTTAAAAGCTTAGAACAAATCTTTATTGTTTAAGTTAGTTTTCTTCTAGTGGAACACTAAGCTATTTGATCTCAATTGTCTATTTTTCTTACTCTTTTTATATTTCTATCATGTTCCCCAAAGGACGCTGTTGCAGCCTTTATTAAACTTGATACGCTGTTGCTGTGGCAAAGGGATCAAGTATCAGGGCCTTAAAGCTCACCTGTGCTTATATACCCATTGGTTCACTGCTTCATGTCATGGTAGTAGATTTCTTCAGTCCCAAAAGATATTTCCAGAAAAGTTTGTATTCTTTGACCTTTTCACATCATGACTATATCTACTTGGATAAATTATGAATTTTTATTAAATTTCTTTTTTTAATGTTTATTTTTGAGAGAGCGCAGTCAGGGGAGAGGCAGAGAAAGAGGGACAGAGGATCTGAAGTGGGCTCTATGCTGACAGCAGCGAGCCTGATGTGGGGCTCAGACTCATGAATCGCGAGATCATCACCTGAGCTGAAGTCGGACACTCAACCGACTGAGCTGGCCAGATGTCCCAGAATTTTTATTAAATTTCTAATTTTCTGATCCATAATAAAAATTGCAGAGAGCAAATAGGCAGAAAACTTTATTTATCTAAAAAATTTCCTTTAAATAAAAGAATAATTTAAAATTAAGAAAACTTGTAGCATTTCTGTTGTGAATGAATATATTCCATTCAAATAGGCTGGTGTGCTTTTTGATTTGTACTTCTCAAGATTTAGGAAAGTTAATTTAGGTCAAAGGAGAAAACATTGGGTCTGTTTTGTCAGCCTTATTGGCTTAGATAATCAGAAGTTGTTTCTTGCAGTTGTTCAGAAAGGGCTTAAACGTATTACCTGGGTCTCAGGTAATAGTTCTTTTATTGATCAGAAATTATGTATGTAATGAAAAATCAAACACTGCTTAACTCAGGCATCCCCAAGAATATGACATACTGTAGGTTAGACAGTGATTTGTGTCCGTTACTGAGACTATATTTAAAATAATACTGGGTCACCTGGGTGACTCAGTCAAGTGTCAGATTGTCGATTTTGGCTCAGGTCATGATCACTCGGTTCATGAGATCGAACCAAGTCGAGCTCTGTGCTGACAGTGCAGGACCTGCTTGGGATTCTCTCTCCTCTCTCTGCTCCTCCACTCGTGCTCACTCTCAAAATAAATAAATAAACATCAAAAAAATTAACCAATACTATATTGCCTTCTGAAACCTTGAAATTTTATCCTAACCCTTGACTAACTTTTTATTAACATGAGCTGCTTTTCTTTCCCCCTTAGATGGAAATATTTGGAATAAAAAATAGATGAAGACATAAAAAGGAAAGCCAAGCAATGATGACATATAAGAGAACTGTATGGCTTTAGGGTTTTAGATATGACCAAATCAACAGGGAATAAAAAATGATTTTAATAATGACAGACCTTGGGACTTTGAACTGACCTCAATTATAGTTCCCTGTCAGAAAGAAGCATGAATTGCTGTACAACAATCTCGACATTGATGGCTGTCTGTAATTTTGTATAGATCCTCAGAATCCTGGAATTTACTACTTCACAGGGTGGCAATTGATGATCAGTTTTAACTTACATTAATTAAAATGAAATGTGCCTTCTTCAAGCACCTTTTGTAGAACCACAAAAGTTGAATTTCTTTTCTACATGCTAATCCTTGAGAGAGGAAAAGATAGATACCTATAACTTTCTCCTTTTCCCTCTACATTCTCTATCCTTCATGCTGAAAAGCCCAGTTACTTCATGCTTCAGCAGAATACTGTCATGTCTCCTCATGAGCTTAGTCACTGACCACTGGATACTTACTTGTCTTGATAAAATGTGTCCAGGGGTGCCTGGGTGGCTCAGTCAGTTGAGCGTCCGACTGCAGCTCAGATCATGATCTCACAGGTGGGGAGTTCGAGCCCCATGTTGGGCTCTGTGCTGACAGCTCAGAGTCTGGAGCCTGCTTCAGATTCTGTGTCTCCCTCTCGCTCTGCCTCTCCCCTGTTCATGCTCTCTCTCTCAAAAATAAATAAGCCCCCCAAAAAAATGTCCAGAAAGAAATGTAGCCTGACTGCCAGAGTATGTCTGTACCCAGTTTGTCATCTAGTATATTAGGCATCTCTTCCTGCATCAGATCATCCACAGCTTTGAGTGTGCTGCTGCATTCTCGTCCAAGTCACTGGTGGTAACTTGCGGTGGCTGGGCTAGAGTGAGATGCTGGGCAGGCTCCTAGCAGCCTCCTAGCAGCCTCTTGTTATCCCTGTTCATCAGCGCTCCTGGCCTGGTCTTCCCTCTGCTGCAATGCTGTCATCCAGCCTACGTTTCACTTTCTTGTCTGATGTGAATTGTCAAATGCCCTGTTGAAATATGCATTTGTCTGTAGCATCCTCCTGCCTGGCATTCCTGCAGAGAGAGAGAGCGAGAGTGAGAGAGACCGTGAATCTTATCCTATCTTTTACTTTTCCGACTAGTCACGATTTCACCTAGGGCTGATGAAGTTCACTGGCCTGTAGTTTTAAACTCCATCTTCTGTTCTGTGGAAAACCAGACACTGCTTGCCTTTGTATGACTTACAACACTTTCCAGACTTCCAAGGGTGTAACAAACTTACGGATTTTCACTCTCATTGTCTTGTTTGAACCTTACATTCAGGTTGGCAGATGCTATGCCCATTTGTTGGATCCTGTAACTCATCTGCCAACAGTTTGGCAGAGCCAGGATCAGAATTCTACTCCTTTGAAATTCATGTAGGTGGTTGCTTTTCTGCCATATCCCACTTCCTTGTGATATTTAGAAATACTTTGTAAAAGTGAGCTGTTTTTCACAGAGGATAGCAAGAGCCCTCAGAGACCACACCTAAAGTTAAGTTCATTGAGTGAAATGTGTTTTTTTCCTTCTCCTTGTCTCCCTTGACCTTTATCCTTTCACATCTCTTCCTTTTTCTTGTCACTACCCGCCCCCGCCCCCCGGAGAAAGGAAATCAAAGCTGCCTATTTCTGCTGTGAAATGCTGGCTCCCTGGAAATATTATTTTGAAAAGCGTGTTAAGGTTTTTAATTGGGTGGATCAGTTGGTTAAGCATCTGACTTTTGATTTCTGCTCAGGTCATGATCTCACATATTGGGAGATGGAGCCCGGTGTCTGGCTCTGCACTGAAAGCTTGGACCCCTGCTTGGGATTCTCTCTCTGTCTGCCCCTCCACTGCCAGAGCACTCTCACGCGCGCTTTCTCAAATAAACTTTAAAAAAAAATTTTTTTTTAACTTAATAAACTCAAGTGTATTGTTTGCTGCACTAAACACTACCTTGCACTCTTAATAGGGAGTGAGGTGAAAAGCGGGATATTTATGAGGATTTGGGGGTCTAGTTTAAGATTGGTCTTTCAATGCAGGGCTTGGTTAGAATTAGGTAAAGTTCATAATAGCTGAAGTTCCGTGAATAAGATTGAAGTACTGGGATGCTATCTTCTGGCATTGGGATACTTAGCCACCAGGTTTCTTAAGTTTTCTGAGCTTAAGGTTCCTCGTCTGTAAAAGGCTTAGATACGGTTAAGTGAGATAATGTGTGACTGGCATAGATCAGCGCCAAATAAAGGGCGCTATCGTGTATTGGTCTCACTCCAAAGCCTGAGCTTTTCTCGTCAGCCCGTTTGACTGCCTGGGCCCTCGACGGCGCACCGCTAAGCGGAGAGCTCGGCGAGGACCCGAGGCTGGTGCCGCTACTCTCCTCGACCAGCAGAGGCCGCCCGCGCGCCCTCCGTCCGGGCACCTCCAGCTCCCGCCGCCGTCGCCTCTCTGCGCATGGCTGCCCTGGCAGTCGCCTGACCGCCGCCCACATTGCGCCGCCGCGGCGGCCTCACGACCCTGTGGGAGCTGGCGGACTTCGTGGGCCCAGCGAAGCGCGGCGGACGGCGCGGGCCTTACGGGG
>NC_043715.1:18362204-18405999 GCF_006229205.1 Suricata suricatta
GGTGCGGGGCGGGGGTGGCGGGCGGCGGGCGGCCCGGTCAGGGTCCTCGCGGGTCCTCGGCGGGCCCGGGGGAGGGCCCTCTTTGTGGCTGCAGTTGGCAAGATGGCGCCGGTGGGGGTGGAGAAGAAGCTGCTGCTGGGCCCCAACGGGCCCGCGGTGGCGGCTGCCGGCGACCTGACCAGCGAGGAGGAAGAGGGCCAGAGCCTGTGGTAAGACCGCGAAGCGGCCGGGATGGACCGGCGGGGCGAGGGAGGGTGCGGCCGAGTGGGGAGCTGGTCGGACTGGGAGGCACCGTCGGACAGACTGACGGGCCGTCGCGGGCCTGTCAGGTCCAGGCTAGACCCTGGGATGACCGCTTTGCTGTTATCCCCACAGGTCCTCGATTCTGAGTGAGGTGTCCACCCGCGCTAGATCCAAGCTGCCGTCCGGCAAGAACATCCTGGTCTTCGGTGAGCGCCGGAGGTGGGGCGTTGCCCGGGGAGTTGGGGTGGGCGAGACGGGCGCCCCTCTCACAGGTTCCAGGCTTCCTCTCTCCTGCCGCCTGCCCGCAGCCTGCCTCGCCCAGGAGATCCTGGCTGGACTGCCGGAGAGTGGCCAGGTCCAAGTCCACCGTGCCTGAGGTTGGGATATCTCTTTTGGAGAGTCCAGTGATGCTGGCGTGGAGGTGTCCCCACATTCCTTAGTCATTTGGCCGCAACATCAGCCTTACTTTAAATGTCACTGGTTCCCTGTGGTCACAGTCTCGAAGTTTACCAATTTGCAGGTGTGGAGAGGGAGATGAGTATATGAGGTTAGGTGGAGGAGGTGGGGAAAATGAGGTGACTTGGGGGTCAGGGCTATGGGGAGATGCCACCAGAACCATTTCTCCGTCTTTATGAGTAGGGCACAGTCAGAGACTCTGCAAAGGACAGCAGGTCCTGGGGTCCTCACTGGGGACTTTACTGCATCGTTCCAGCCGACACTGCTGGTTTCCTGGGTCAGGTCCTTTAGAATGTCTAGTCTCAGTTCCCTTCTGTAAGTGAGGGAGTTGATCAGGTTCATTCATCCAGAGAACCCATTTGTTGGGCAGTTCCTATAGGCTGGGCACTGGGATGGCACAGACATCCCTCAGACACAGCACGATGGAGACAGATACGTTGGTAGTTACACTACACCATGTTGGCATGGGAAGATTATCGCGGGGACTTCACATTGCTTGATGCTATTTTGCAAGAGGGTATTTTGGGGTCAGGTGTTTTAAAGAATGAGCATCAACATGCAGGATAAGAGGGTTAGTGTTTGCAGTAACAGAGGTAACAGGAGGGTTTGTGGGTTTGGAAGCTGCCATTAGCTCCTTGTGGAAGGTGACTGATGAGATAAATTGGGTCAGATTGTGGAAGGCTGAAGAGTTGATGCTTTTTCCTGGGGGCCCCTGATTCTCAAGGGCCTTTGTTTCATGTCCATCTCCTAATCCTTAGGGAATCACTGTGAGGGTGGTTTTCCCAACTTTTTGAGGGGAGCTTATGGTCTTTTTTAGGTGATGACCATTGCAGAAGGTAATAGAGGACCTTTAGAGAGCGTCAAGAAGTGGGGAATCAAGGTCACCAGATCTGTGTTTTAAATTTTTTTTATTAATGTTTTATTTATTTTTGATAGAGAGAGAGACAGAGCATGTGAGGGGGAGGGGCAGAGAGAGAAGGAGACACAGAACCGGAAGCAGGCTCCAGGCTCTGAGCTAGCTGTCAGCACAGAGCCTGATGTGGAACTCGAACCCACGAACGTGAGATCTAACCTGAGCCGAAGCTGGAGGTTTAACCGACTGAGCCACCCAGGCACCCCCAGGTCTGTGTTTTAGAAAGGAAATTCTGGCAGCAGAGTTGCAGGTGGCTCAAAATGAGCAGGTATTGAAGTCAGGCTGATGTTGTTCACCATGTTCCAGATGGGATGTAGGGTGTCTGAATACAGTAGTAACAGTGGGGACGAACAGGAGGCCTTTGATCTGTGTAATGCCTCTTAATTCTCATGTCCTGTAATTCCATATTATTAAATCCCTAGTAATATTTCTGGGTGATGGTGGTTCTTAATGTTTAAGATTTCTCTTTCGAGTGTGGGAGTGGTTGTTGGTTGGAGGGGTATGAGGAGGCACTTGATAATTACTGAGATTGTGCTTAAGAGTTTTACTTAGGTCTGTGATTATTTTCACAGTTTCCTAGCTTTCAGGATCCTTATGAAAGAGAGATACTAAAACTAAAAGGGAGTAATAGCTTCTATTCTTCATGATTGTGAGGCAGGATCAGACGTTTTTAGTTCAAAGTTGTGGGCTTTAAGATTAATTATATTTTGAAGATTTCATGCTTTTCTTGTGGTAAAAGTTTATTCTGTGTGAAACTAACCCCACCTTTTACTTTCAATTTTCCAAATACATGTCTTCTAAATTGTGGTCAAGATCTGTGGACCTGCCGTATTCTCTCCCTTGTGAAATAAGGATGACTGCAGTAGAATATCATTTTAGATCTTGGAATTTGCCACCTTTGTCACCACCATCCCCCTAGTCACTCTTACAGCAAAGCCTGTTTTGTTTATGATGAGTGCAAGTGAGACCTCAGCAGCAGGCTCTGTGTGAAATTCTTTGTCGTCACTTGTGTGAGTGTCAAGATTCCCCATCCTTGCTTAGAATAAATGGCACACTTTGCCTTCTGATGTACATCCTATGTAGGTGAAGATGGTTCTGGTAAAACAACCCTCATGACTAAACTTCAAGGAGCTGAGCATGGCAAAAAAGGAAGAGGCCTAGAGTATCTCTACCTCAGCGTCCATGATGAGGACCGAGATGGTGAGTGAAGTGTTGCTCTGTGGTAAGGGGTAAGTGCGTGTCTCAGACTCTGTGGTTGTGGCTCCTATTTTCTGTTTTGTTCTATGAGAATTAATCACAGGGGATTAGATGAAGTGTATGTCTTTGTAGGATTTTACCTACTTTTTTAAAGTTTATTTATTTATTTACATGAATAATCTCTATACCCAGTTTAGGGCTTGGACTCATGACCCTGAGATCAAGAGTCACATGCTTTTACAGGGCACCTGGATTGCTCAGTCGGTTAAGCTTTCGACTTTGGCTCAGGTCATGATCTCATGGTTCACGGGCTTGGGCCCCGCATTGGGCTCTGTGCTAACACCTCACAGCCTGGAGCCTGCTTCAGATTGTGTCTGTCTCTTTCTCTGCCCCTCTCTCATGCTCTGTCTCTCTTTCTCAATAACAAAAGTGAATAAACATTAAAGAAAAAAGAAAGAAAAAAAGGTTGCATGCTTTTCTGCCTGAGCCAGCCAGATGCCCCTTTCCTTTTTCCTTTTTATAGTATGTTAGTCAAAATGAGGAATGAGGCTGTTAGCTGGTGCTCTGGGTAGCCCCCGTTACAAGGAGCTATTGAAAGTAGAGTTTCAGATGCACGTAAAGTTAAGAAAGATGTTTTTAAAACCTTTGGACTTTTCTATGAGAGAAATGTTTGTCAGATTGACTTGGACGCATTCTTACTCTGCCAGGTCTAGTGGAGCATCTGAAATTTGTCTGATTCAGAGAGTAACAGTTTAACAGATATTCACAGGAGAATTTTCTAGGTCTCTTTGTGAAAATGTAATAAATGCTCATTTCCAGAGGTGAGGGTGTTCTCTCTTAATTCCTTATCTCTAGAATGTGGATAGTAATAGTTTCTACACAGGGTAGTTGGAAATATTAACAGTGTATGATAAGCATTCATAAGGATTAGGTATTTCTTAAAAATTCTTATAATTATGAGTTGGGTTGGAGTAATAGTTTTTGGTAACCGCTACTCAGTAATGCTTCCTTTATAAACTTAAACCTTTATGAATGGCTCTAAAGTAAATAATCATTGGTGCTTAGGTCTTTGCATTTGTAGGAAGGTTATCTGTGTAGCATAAGAGTGAAGAATCTGTTTTAGATTACTTTCTTTATATTTGCCTTTATCCGTTTAAAGAGTAAGGATCACATATAAGGGTGATTATGTAAGGGACTAAATCCTACCACCTCAGTTCCCTGTTTCCTTTTTGCCAACTTGAAGAAGTTGGACTTAGGTCCTTTCCAGCAGTATAATTTTTATTAATTTTTTGCTCTCCAAGAGTTATTTCACAGAGGTCATGGATCAGGATCTACTGTTAAAGCTTGGAGACCTGCATTGTATTAATGTTAAGGTGATGGTCATTTTAGAACCCCAGAGACTTCATACCTGTTCTTCCTCTCCTTGCTTCTTTTGCTGTGCCGAACGTTGCTTGAACGATGTGAAAGAAAGGTAGGAGATAGCCTTGGTGCTGAGGGCTCTTCTTGTATGAAGAAGACAGAGGCATTCAAGTGCCCAGCTGGGCGCATTGGCATCAGTGTGGGTACGGGTGGGACAGAGGGGCCGCTGGGCTAGGCTTAGAGGGTCTCATATTGTCGGAGCCTTTTGCGTCCAGTTTTTGTTGGGCAGCATGGTTGTTGTGGACAGCACTTGGGTTTTGGAGCCAGCAGAACTGTTTAAGAGTCCCGCTCCCATAATTGCTAGTTGTGACTGACCTAAGCATTCCACACCTCAGTTTCCTCATTTGTAGAACTGGGTAACCATACCAGTTTTGTAAGTTGACAGAATGAGAGGTGGTGCGTGTTAGGTATAGCCGGCTACTTGAAATACAGTGGTAGCTCTAGTACCCTTTTGAAAGTACAAGACATGGTGTAGATACTCTCTGAATCCCTATAGCTGCTTTTATCAAGATGGCATAAGTATATATCATGCCAGAGCATCATATTAACCATATTCACTTGCCTCTGAGTTGAAGGACATGTTAACATTTATTTCACATTCCATAAGGTTGCCTTAAAAATTTCCTGGTCTCTGCATTTTTAGGCCACTTACTTACGGGTCTGTTTTTGTTTTTGCATGTCTTTTTTTGATGGAAGAGTTACCCTTACCAGTAGTTAATATACATCTTTTAGTAGTTGTTGATTTTTACAAAGTTTTTTTTAACGTTTATTCATTTTTTTTTTGAAGACAATCAGAGCGTGAGTGGGGGAAGGTCAGAGAGTGAGGGAGACACAAAATGAGAAGCAGGCTCCAGTCTCTGAGGTGTCAGCACAGAGCCTGAAGTGGGACTCGAACTCACAAACCATGAGATCATGACTTGAGCTAAAGTCGGATGCTTACTGACTGAGCAACCCAGGCGCTCCTCCCTGCCATTTTTTTATTCTGTGATATGACTGGGTTGTAAATATACATTTTGCAGACAATCACACAGAGAAAATGGTCTTTTGTCCCTGGTTTTTGGTGGGGGATGACACATCAAAGGATCACTGTCTCCAGGGCTGTGGACATCAATTTAATGTCACATGTGGTATGTGTGATCTCCATGCACATGGGTGATAATGTGTAGTGGGCAGTGGGAAGAGAGGCTGAAGAAAGGAACGATGCCTGGTGAGGGGAAAGCGTTAAAATCAGCAGGCTTCAGGTGCAGAGCAGTATCTTTGAAGGCATTCACAGAACCCAAACCCAAACCACCGTCTAAAATGTATTAGAATTCTGAAAGTACCTTATTATACTGTTGAATAAAGTTGTGAATATTAAATTTTTTACAGCATATGTTTTAATGAATTGATTATACAAAAAAGGGTAGTTAGCAGAAGATAGGTTTTTATGTATATTTTGGAATTTATTGGGAAAGAAGTTAGTGAAATGATACTTTTGATTATAGGAGTTTTCCCTCAGGGCACTTTTGTAAGAAAATTATTTCTCAAAAATAATATCTAAAAACTTAAAAAAAAAAAATTACCATTTTGGAGAATTACCTTCTATGGTTTGATCATCCAGTTAGGATTGTGGAAGCACATGCTTCATGAAATGTCAGCAGTTGCACATTGTGTATATGTTTAACTTATTATTATGGAAAACGAAGGTACAACATAGACTAGAATCATGAACTCCAGTGTATGTGTTATTTGCCTCAAACAGTTATCAGGTCTTTACCAACTTTATTTCAACTATACTCTGACCTGTTACTCCTTTCACTTCACACTGGATTATGTTGAAGCAAATTTCAGCCATGGTATTTCATCTGCGGATATTTCAATCAATATGTCTAAAAGATAAGAAAATTTTTTTTTAAAGTTTATTTTGAGAGAGGGAGTGTGCACACAAGTGGGGGAGGGGCAGAAAGGTGACGGGAGAGAGAGACAATCCCAAGCAGGCTCTGCACTGTTAGCGTGCACCCCGATGCAGAGCTTGAACTCACAAACCATGACATCATGACCTGAACAAAAATCAAGAGTCAGACACTTTACAGACTGAGCCACCCAGGTGCCAGGCACACATAAGGGTTTTTTAAAATTTAATCTTTATTTATTTAATTTTTTTTCCAGAAGAAGAGAGAGTATGAGCTGGGAAGAGGGGCAGAGGGAGAAAGAGGGAGGATTGTAAGCAGGCTCCACACTTAGCACAGAGCCTGACAAAGGTCTCTATCCCACAACCCTGGGATCATGACCTGAGCTGAAATCAAGAGTCAGACGTTCACCAACTGAGCCACTCAGGCATCCTTTAAAGATTAGGATTTTTAAAAACATACCATATTTTTATACCAAAAATTACTAATTCCTTAATATCAGGCATCCAGTAAACTCATACCTCCGTGTGTATAAGTAATGATTTTATCTTGGCATTTAAACACAAAGGTCCTGTCTCTTTGGCACCCTTGGTAGCATGGGAACACGCTGCTTAGTGTGCCTGACAAGAAGACCTTATTTAACCGCAGGCTGCTCAGCACAGCTTGGCTGCCTCATAGATTGCTGATATCTGAGGAGAATGGGTTATGTAGACAGTAGTGCAGTTGACCAGTGAACATTTTAGCTTTTATATGTATCTTGATTCTCATTAAGAGCTAAAATGTCCTTTACTCTTCATTCCACAGACATTGCTGGAATCTGTTTACATGTGGACATAGTATGTCATGATTTAAAAATTTTAAAGCTTAAATGGTTCACCAGGTACCTTGACCAAGGCTTACTGCCCACTGAGTGCTTGAGCTCTTTTCTGATTAGGATTTCTTGTTGTGTTTTGTGTGGAGTTCAGTCATTGTCACCTTTAAGTTCTTGATTTGGCTTTTTTCCAGCTGTGCTGATGGTCATTGTGAGGTAGTAACTTAGCTTTACTTCTTTTCCTAGATCACACACGCTGCAATGTGTGGATTCTGGATGGAGACCTGTACCATAAAGGTCTGCTGAAGTTTGCAGTTTCTGCTGAGTCCTTGCCGGAGACCCTGGTCATTTTTGTGGCAGACATGTCTAGGCCTTGGACTGTGATGGAATCTCTACAGAAATGGGCTAGTGTTTTACGTGAGCACATTGATAAAATGAAAATTCCACCAGAAGAAATGAGGGAGCTGGAACGGAAGTGTAAGTAAAATAGAATTTTCTCAATTGGAAAGTTGACTAGTCTCTTGGGATGGTTCAAGCTACCTTCCTTTTCACAGTGTCAACAGATTACAAAGCTTCCTTTACAGAATATTTGGTTTTGTTTGCACCATTTATTTCAGAGTTCCGCTTATGAATTCAATAGTCAAAATGTACTTAAAGCAGTATTATTCTCAAGCATCACAGTTGCAGAAGGTAAATGAAAGCATATTCCTTTTTTTCATCTCCTTGGTTCTTTTTTACCATAAAGATTCTTTGGGGCTCCTGGGTGGCTCAGTCTGTTAAATGTCCGACTTCGACTCAGGTCATGATCTCTTGTTTGTGGGTTTGAGCCCTGCTTTGGATTCTGTGTCTCCCTTTCTCTCTGACTCTCTCCTGCTCACACTCAGTGTCTCTCTCTCAAAAATAAATATAAACATTAAAAAAAATGAAAGATTCTTCTCTTCATTCCTTAAAGTTTGATCAGTCTATGGGTCTTTTTGCTTTTCTGTTACTCAGGCTGCCAGAGTTTGCATCAATGGGTGTGGAGACTTAACTGTCAGTCCATTGCTCTGGGATTCCATTGAGGTCTTAAGGACTCTTTTGTTGACAGGTTTAAAGGAAGTCCTTAAAGGAGACTAATCTTTCAGCTTCTACCTTAGTTCATTTTGTCATCAAGCAAGTATGATTTAGTTAGGAATAGGAAGTCATTTTTTTGTCATTAAAATGAAAGGCTATTTTAAGACTAAGGACACTCAGGTTCTTTTGACAACAAAGAACTTTCAAATTAAAGGAAGTTCGTTTGTTTTGTTTTCCCTTGGTGTGATTCAGAAGCTTATTTTTCCTTTCTCTTGCTTCTGCACTTACATCAGCTTCTGTCCCCTTGCCAGGGAAATGGGAGGGGCAGGGGCTAGAGCCATGGCAGTGTTCAGCAGTAGCAGTGTTGGCCAGGACAGGCTTGGCTCAGTCTGGCTTTCGTCCACAGGATGACATCATTCTCTTTAGTGAATTAATGAGGGCTTCTAGGGCATGGCACACGGGATCTTCACACTTACTGGCAAAAGGGCTCGGAAATTTTGATGTGCTTTTCAAATCAGATTTCTTGCTGTGTGTCTTCTTGTCACAAATTCCTTTTGCTCCTGTCCCACATTAGCTAAAACAAGGAATTTAACTTCTGATACTTTGGTGTGTTGTGTGCATGTGTACTACAGTGGTTGTTCTGCAGCACGGTTCGTCTGCCTTCAAACACTGACCTTTCTAGATAATGCCTCTTTTTCCCCTGGAATAGAGACCCTAAAGACAACTTCTTAGAATAGTTCTGAGGCTGAAGAGCTGTTTGTCTTTCACTGCACATTTAGCATCCTACCCAGATTAATGGGTTAATGCCCTGGAGATTTCAGTCTCTGAATCTGTTTTCATAGTGTTAAAACCTTACAAAGATTTTTTTTTTTAACCTTGTAAAGATTTTTAAAACAAACACAAAAGCAAGGTTGAGCCGTGGATATTGTTCTTTCCCAGAGAGGAGAAATATGTGCCTTGTACCAGGTTTGTTCTATGCACTGGAGATGCACACAGCAGATGAGATGCCTCCTTCTGGGGATCTTTAATTCCCCTAAACTATTGAATTCATTTTTTGCTTAGTCATTGATGCTTATGTCACTTAGGATCAGATTTACCTGCTTGTGACACAAAACCAAAATAACAGTGCTTTAATAAGACTGAAGTTTATTTCTCTCTCCTGTAAATGAAATGCAGAGGTAGGCAGTTCAAGCCTGGAAAACAGCTCTGGAAAGTCAGGTCAAGGATCCTGTCTCCTTTCTGTTTATTGCTTTATCATCTCTAGGGTGTGGTTCTCTTCCTCTTGACAACTAGAGCTGTCACTGCCTTTGCATTAGTGTTCTAGGCAGCAGGATGGAGGAAAGAAAGGTTGAAGGGAACATGCCTGTTGTCTTTCTAAGGAGGCTGGGAAATGTAGTCTGTATGGCCATGTGTTCTAGATATCCGGATTTGGTTTGATTATAAGGAAGAAGAGGAGAAAGGATATAGGAGGGCAACTAGCAATTGCAGGAACCACGTCCAGGCCTCCTGACTCTGGTTAACCTTCTGAAGGCCTCTCTTGTTTTCACCACCCTTTGTCTGAAATGTTTGGAATGGTAGTCACGCCGTTGTGTTGCATGTTGAAGAAGTGCCTTTGTTAATGCTGGTTTTAGGTTACATTTTAATAAAGTACTTGGCTGCCATCTCGCACATCAGACTCTCCTCTTTGCAGATTAGTTGGACTCTAGGTATTGTATTGAGTGAGTGAAAAGCTGTCACTCAACTTAGTTTCCAATCTAATACCAGTCTCCAGTCTGCTGAGTTTGGAAAACTGCTCCATGGCGGCACACTTTTTCAGGATTTGGTCCCCCAGTGGTCCTAAATCTCTGGCAGCTGTTTGGCAGTGAGCGGAAGGCAGAGCAACCCCAGAGCCTCTAGAAGGTAGTGCTTATGTAAGTTAGTCTTGTCTTTCCTGCTTTATATTTGGCACTTCCCTTACTTATCAAATAGAGAAGAAAGATTAGGCGCTGTCTGTGGGATTTTTCAGGACTGTGGAACCAGTGGGTCATCAATGAGGTAGGAAGAAGAAGATGAGAGAAAGGCGGCAGCAGCTAGGGTAGGGCTCTCTGGTCTCCTTTTGCCACCCACTATTACGTGATGCTAAAAGGGGAGCCCCTGGGCGAGCTGTTGGCTCCTTCTGTGAAATACTAGGCATCTCACCATTGGAGAGAAATTGTTAATACTGTGGTAAGTATGCACCCTAAGGGAAATGCACATTTTATTATCTGAATAACACAGTGCTCTTTATGTTCTTAGTATCCTTCCTTTCACCAACCTCTGTGTTATGAATACTTTGCCTTCCAATTATTTTCTGAAATGCTGAGTTATTAAAAAACATGCGTATTTCCTATGGCTACTGGATAGCCACAGTTAAGTTATTGCTTTAGAGAGTGACTAGTCCAACCCAGAGCTTCCCACTATTTTCGTATCATGGCATAGGTAGAATACAACGGTTTGTGTGGCACACTGGGTAACGGAGTTATATGAAGCAGACCTCTGGGGCTGCCCCACTCTTGCCTAATCCCACAGACACTCAGCTCACCTGTAACCTGCTCCAGGCTCTGCCATGCTCACCCTAGTTGAGGGCCTCATGTGATACTGGGCAGTGATAAGTATTACCCAAACTTAGACTAATGTATTTTTCAATGAATTGAAGATTTGTTAAAATACTTTTAAGGAGATTCATATGAGAACCTTTCATTTTTTTCATGATCCTTCAATAACCTTGCTAAGTTAATGAGAAAACCCTTCTCTGTCTCTGTTTTTTTAAAATGCAGTAGAGATCTGTCAAGTGTTTATATTGACAATGGAATTCTATGAATGAGCTTAATTAAAGAAGCTGTAAAATGAAATGTTAGTTATATCTGCACTTTAGGTCTTAGTTGAGATGGTTTTCAACTTGTTCAGTATTTTAGGAAAGACAATGTATTCTTAGATAATTCCAGGAACTTATATACTGATAACCTAAAATCGCTACAAGTTAAAACTCATTGTTTTAAAATGTTTGAAACCTGTTCTGTGGATGAAGAGGAGTATGTGCACCTTTCCCTAGGTTCTATTTAATCCAGTTATTTGCATTTTTTTATCAGCCTATTGTGGATGAGACTGAAAGGCATTTTGGTCCTTTTGTCCTGTTGGGCGTAGAAGGTAGAGCTGCTTGTTTGCTGTTCTAGCTTATAGTAGCTTTAATTCATGGCCTGTTCTTTGGCCTGACATATGAGGCTTGAAGTCCCCACGAAAAGGTGTGGGTCCGTGGGCTTTGTGTTCACTTGGTTTAACCAGGGCCATGAACCATTCTCAGCCTGAAGGCCCTCCTGTGGGATTGTACTTTTGATCCAGGAGTGACTATGTGTGCTAAGAAGTGGACATTTTACCGCTGACCCCTGTTAGGAACAGGTCCGTCAACACTGCACAGTGATTCAGGGTCTCCTAAAGATGAGACTGGGTCCGCAAGAGTGAGAATGATGAGGAGATGTGTGGATGGTGCTGGCCAAGCCCCAGCCTTGCTCCTTAGTGCAGACATAGCTGTATGGAAACGGCATGTTCTTGTGGAATTCAGGTGGTTTTACTCTTCTGATTTTTTGAAAATGTATATACAAGAAATGTGGCTTTCTTCATAGAAACTATTAAATAATAGAATCTACTAAAACCTTAGAAGTTTTTAAAGCCTATTTAAGGGATGCCTGACTGCCTCAGTTGGAAGAGCATACAGTTCTTGACCTCAGGGTTGTGAGTTTGAGCCCCCATGTTGGACATAGAGATTACGTAAAAATAAGATCTTTTTAAAAAAAAATTAAATCTTTTGGGGTGCCTGGGTGGCTCAGTCGGTTAAGTGTCCGGCTTCGGCTCAGGTCATAAGCTCACAGTTCATGGGTTCGAGCCCCGCGTCGGGCTCTGTGCTGACAGCTAGCTCAGAGCCTGGAGCCTGCTTCAAAATTCTGTGTCTCCCTCTCTCCCTGACCCTCCCCTACTCGCGCTATCTCTCTTTGTCTCTCAAAAATAAATAAAAAACATTTAAAAAAATTTAAATCTTTCTAAAATAGAAAAATAAAAAAATTTAATACCTGTTTAAGAGTTAGATATAAGTAAACATGTCCAGGGGAATCTGTTTGCTGCTCTGAAATAATGCTGAGACTGAATGTGTCAGAATTGGCATTTTGTATCACCACCTCCAAATCCCTGATATTACAGTAAGGCAGAGTTGGGAAGTTTGTCACAACTCTATTTTTTGTGCTTATTACTGCCTTTTTCAGTTTTCTAAAACTGGCATGTGTATTTTTATTTGTGTGTGTGATTTTCCTTTCCTTTTTTCACCTGTAGTTGTGAAAGATTTTCAAGACTATATTGAGCCTGAAGAAGGTTGTCAAGGTTCCCCACAGAGAAGAGGGCCTCTGACCTCAGGTCCTGATGAAGAAAATGTTTCTCTGCCACTTGGTGACAACATGCTGACTCATAACCTGGGAATCCCTGTGTTGGTGGTATGCACGAAGGTAAGTGCCAGGGAATTGTAGCTCTGCCTGGGTTTGGCCAGTGAGCAGTCACCATCGGAAAGAAACTGAGAGGCTCTTGTTGGGGGTCTTCCCATGGGACAGTTGGGATTCATAATTCAGGATTCATAAGGTACATTAAATATGTCAGGCTAGAAAATATTGTCATTTAATGTTGCTGCTAGAAACGAACGACGTGCTGGGATGTTGGTTTATACAAACTTAGTTAATCTCTCCACTGTCAACTGTATTGAGTGATTTAAACTCAGAACTGAAAACAGTTTTTTTAAGGCTCTGTAAACCAGTTGGTCTAGCCTAAATTGATAGTTAAAAAATCATATAGAAGAGCAGAATTCTTTTGGGGTTTTGGTCATTTAAAGTCTGTTGGATTTGAGATGATTTTCAGGAGAGAACATAACACTGAAAAAAGAAGGAAGGGAACTCAGTTTCTTCTCCCCTGTAGAGTGATGGTGTGGGAATGAAAATTAAGTTGAGTTGTAGAGAAACAGTTGTTCCTCTTAGAAAAGAAGAAAAAAGTAGCTTTAAAACCATTTTGGGTTTATGAGGCTCTTGGCTTGCTCAGTCAGATGAGCGTGCAACTCGATCTCAGGGTTATGAGTTTGAGCCCCATGTTGGGTATAGAGATTATTTAAAAATAAATAAACTTAGAGGGTGCCTGGGTGGCTCAGTTGGTTGAGTGTGTGACTTCACCTCAGGTCGTATCTCGTGGTCCGTGAGTCTGAGCCCTGCATCAGAACCTGTGCTGACAGCAACATTTTGGGTTTTAAAAGTACTTTATTCCCAATCACAGAGTGTGCCATTTGCATTATATTCTGTGAGATGGGAGTCCTTTGGAGGGTGCAGTGCACAGCCTTGTCCCACTGCCTGACCGTGTTTGATTCTTAGAACTGTGAGGTGATCAGACTGTTATGTCCCCACTTTGCAGCCCTAGAAACTGTAGCCCAGGATGAAGGGGGAATCTCCAGTTGCTTTTCACTCTTTTCACTCACTTTCACTTTTGTCTAATTAATGTTTAGACTCTTGGCTGTGGCTTTCTTCTTTGGAACTATGATAGTTTATTTCTAAAGAAGATGCTATTCCCATCCTCAGCAGGCAGAGAAGCAAAGAGGTGACTCCTTTCTCTTTCTTTCTTCCCTGCAGTGTGATGCGGTGAGTGTCCTGGAGAAGGAGCATGATTACAGGGACGAGCACTTTGACTTCATCCAGTCACATCTACGGAGGTTCTGCCTCCAGTGTATCCTTGGAGCGCTGTGTCAGGGCACAGGAGCACAGGCTCCCCCTGTGCTAATTCAGGCTTCCTTCTAGATTGGCATCTTCAAAGAGATAAAGAACTTCCTGAATCTAGAATGGTCTTCTGCCAGGGAAAAACTGGATACATCTTTTTATTAGTTTTGTATTTTACTGTATTAGAATTTGAGACTAATTTGTGTCTGCCTTTCATTCATTTATATTTTTAATGCTGTACACTTGATAGGCTTTCATATTAAGAAGAAAGCTGTTATGGATAGTCTTATTACCAAACTACTTTTATCATATCTTGGAAATCTTTTTAAACTTTGCTTTTTTGCAGAAAAGGGTAATTACCCAAAGCAGTATTGTTATAGATGCCACATAGAGTTTCCCATATGTTTATGTTTTGTGGTGTCCATGAGACAGAGAGTGCATCAGCAGTCTTTTGAGTCATATTTCTGTAAAAATACAGTAGCAAGTGGTGCTACATCCCCACATCCTGGGATGGTGATGAGGGATAGTTTCCTACCACTTCCTGGGCCTTTTATCTTGTCCAGCTCATCAGAGGGTTCTGATACACGTAGGTACCCAACTCTTACAGAGGATGTGCTTAATGATAAACTGGATCACACGTGAACAACTGTGTGTAGGAATGAATCTGCACCCTGGATATGCTGAAGGTGTTTTCCTCGGCTAATCTCAGAGGCATTAACTTGACTGCTTACGAACCAACCTGATCAGTCAAAAGACAGCAGTCTGCATGTTAAAAAATGAACCGCATGGCCTGCCACCATTGGCATCCTTTATGCTCTTGACATGTTTCATCTGTCATTACCATTTTAGTTTTAAAAGTTTTAACATTTTCTGTTGGTCATGTATTGATCAAAAACTGATGAGCCTGTGAATAGTAGTTTGAGGATTATGCTTGGATATGTTTGCTTTTGTCTCCTCCTGCAGTGAATTGGTTTTCCTTAAGCAGATTATTAGATGGAGCAGCCTTGATTTACACATCAGTGAAGGAGGAGAAAAACCTCGACTTGTTGTATAAGTACATTGTTCACAAAACGTATGGCTTCCACTTTATCACGCCTGCCTTAGTTGTGGAAAAGGATGCAGTTTTTATGTGAGTTCCTTATAGGTGATTTCAAATGCTTGTTTCATAGTATATTTGCTCTTTTCTTTTTATCCTTCCAAACAAGGTAACTTTTTCTCTCTTGTACACAGCCAGCTTTCTGCTGCCTTGGGGCAAAGTGGTTGGGCTGGACCTCACAGGGGATAGATATACCCGGATCTTTTCTAGATTATTTACCATTCTGCTTCAGTCTAAGGGAAGTAGGTGGAGTGTGGTCTTGGGTGCTGCCTTTCATCATTGAGAGCAAGGTACCATTTTAAGCCAGCCATTTTTGCCATTTATTGTCAACTCCAGCAGGGATGATTGCAGGCACCCTTGGTGGTGAACCTGTCAGCATGGGCTTTGGCTATACTGAATGTGTGTTGTGTTTTTGGTGTTGTGTATTTTAGGAGCCATGGGTGCTAATGGTCCTGGGCAAAGACTTAAGATACCTGTCTGTTCTGGTTTGTGTTTTTTTGTCACTGGAAAATGATGAGTGTTTTAGATGCGTGAATGAATGTTAAAGCTGTGTAGCCTCTGAAAGGACTTGTGCTAGTAGATCAGTGTTTGTAGGCTTAGATATCCTCTTGACTTCAGAATTACAGTTCATTCAGCAACTGCTGGGCACTTACTAGGTGCCTGGGTTCTATGCTAAGGACACAGAAGTGAACGGGACGTGGTCACTGCACACCGAACTGGAGGGCAGTAATGGGGTAGTGGAGGCAGTGCAGCAGGGAGGGCAGAGGGGGTGTGTGCTAGGCAGGCCAGAAGGAATGGAGGGGCAGGAAGGATAGTCTTTGAGAAGGCTGAAAATTTGATAGTCAAGAGCTTTAGGACTGAATAGGTTGCTTCCTGAACATTTAGGGAGAACCTCATTTGTGCTACTCACAGATAGCAAAGCTGGAGCTTTGGGTGGATTTTAGAGGATTGTTCTCCACAGCAATCACATAGGCACCAAAGACACAAGCTCTGAATGATATGTGAGTGCCCAAATTACTTGTGATCCCAAGGAACAGGAAGACAGGTTGAGGTTCAGGGCTGGTCTGGAGAGGAGCATCTCACAGCTTCTGAAGGCTGCCTGGGTCGTGGCTGTGTCTTGATCATACCCTGTCCCTTTGAATCTTTGATCTTGTTGGTAATTTACCTATTTAGGAGCTGGTGAAGTCAGCAAAACCATTTGGGTGGAGTACCCTGGGTAAGAGCACCCTCTTGTTTATAGAGTGGTGAAGCAGGACGTAGATGGAGAAAGGAAGACCTCTGAGAACAGTCAGCAGCCATTTTTTTAACATTTCTTAAGAGTTCAAAGATAACGCTGTAAAGGGTATTTTACAGTTGCCCTTTTAGGAGAGTCTGGTGGGAACAATAGGCTACTGTAGCTTAACTCAATGGAATGTGGGTGCCATCCTGCTTAGTGATCTGATCGAGCAGGGAAGCACCCATGGAGGAGCCTCAAGGACTCCTTGTGTCCCTCTGGTTTGCAGCCCAGGAGAGTGCAGATCCTGCTTTCCTACTTTGCTCCGCGGTACATCTTCCTACACCAGTAAAATTAATGAACTAGTCCATAAGAAAACTGTTTTCGGAAGAGTTCTCAGTTCCTCTACACCAAAGCCCAAGAGAAATGATCTCCTCCAGAGCTGTGTGTGCTGTTCCTTGTGTCCTCTGCTTTGTGGGAACAAGGCCCCATTGTGTCCTCGCTCTTCTGGGTGGAGTTGTGTGAAAGCTCTGAACACTTCCTGTGGGTCAGCATGTGTAGTCAGTAAGCTCTCACTCTGGCTCCTTGGTCTTGGGCCCCATGAACTTGGTAGAGAACAGTAAATTTTGGCTTCTCTGTCACAAGCTACAAGGCAACCCCAGCAGCTACAGACCAGACCAGCTACAGACCAGATCTTGTGGGAAGGGGTCTCACCTAGGAGCCCTCGCTAACCCGGAATGTGCTCTAACATGTGCTGTAAGGCAGCCCCAGGAAGAGCAAATCATTGCCTATCTCTTTGCTTTTAGACCTGCAGGCTGGGACAATGAAAAGAAAATAGCTATTTTACATGAAAACTTCACAACTGTGAAGCCAGAAGATGCATACGAAGATTTTATTGTGAAACCTCCTGTGAGAAAGGTACCCCGATCAGTCACTTTGAGTTTTAGGTGTTTCTCTCTCTCTCTCTCTCTCTTTTTTTTATGGGGGAAAAAAACCTTTAAAGAAATACGTCTTTAGGGGTGCCTGTGTGGCTCAATTGGTTGAGTATCTGACTTTGACTCAGCTCATGATCTCATCCTTGGTGGATTTGAGCTCTGCATCAGGTTCTGTGTTGACAGCTTGGAGCCTGGAGCCTGCTTCAGATTCTGTCTCTCTCTCTCTCTCTCTGCCCTTCTGCTCACACTCTATGTCTCTCTCAAAAATAAACATTAAAAAAAAAGAAGAAAAAGAAGAAATATGTCTTTAAAAAAATAAAAAGAGCTATGTCTTATACATTGAACCATTTTCGGGGGAATAAAAATGTAATCCAAGAGCCTTTTACAAAAAGTTCAGGTGAAGTCTGGTGTGAACATAAATGGCTCCAGGTGGTGGGACGTGAGTGATGGAGTGCCCGCAAGGAGTTGGGTTGAAGTTTCCCTCTAAGTCTTGACAATGCCACCGCCACCTCAGGATCACTGAGATCCCTGTGCTCCCCTGATCTGTAGGCCCTGGTTTAAGAGGGGTTGTTGAGAACCTGCCAGACTTAAAAATGTCAGTTGGCCACATGGTTTGGCTGGTCTTAGAATAGAGTTGATGCCAGGCTAGAAACATATAATTGTGCAGTTGCTACAGGGACTCTCCCTGGACCCATGTTGAGACCCGAGCCCAAGATTCTTCTTTCAGTGACCATTTTGACAGTAGTTTGAGTGTTCTTGGCCTGTGACCACAAATGGTTGTGTCACTTCACTTTCACAGCTGGTCCATGACAAAGAGTTGGCAGCCGAGGATGAGCAGGTTTTCCTAATGAAACAACAGGTAAGAAAAACCAGTGAGGCCAGAGGCCTTCTCTTGCATGAAATGCCAGTCCCCTGGGATGAGGTCGAGGGCATCACAAAGAGCTTGCAGCTTTAAAGGGGTTGCCACCAGGTCTCCTTGTTCCCTCCCCTTTCTAGCATTGGTACAGAGTAGGGGTTAGACCTCAGGTGATCCCCTACCTACTTGCAGACTCTCAACAACAGTAGGCTTGATATCATGTTAAGTACCCTTTCTCTCTTGAAATTAGGCTTTTTTGGCATAACACTCCCTGTGTTGACAGTTTACCAAGTGCCCTGACTTCACTTCCATTATTTCACATGGTCCCACAAAGCCCTGAGCTTGAAGGCAGGTGAGCTGATGTACCCAAATTGTAGGTGAGGAGAGAAATTTCCCCAGGCTGACAGTTCAGAATGCAAACCGAGTCTCCCCTTTCTGTTTTACTAGGACTGTTTGTTATTAGACATGTCACTTAGATGCGTCACAGGTCTTCCTGATGGTCCAGGCAGCTCAGCAGAGGGTGTTGACGGGGGTTTTTTGTTTTTTGGGGTTTTTTTTGGCCAGCTGGTCCTCCTTTCTCCTTGCTTCCTTAACTCCAAAACTGGTTACTTGGGTTATTTTTTTCACCATGTACCACATTTCTGAATTTAAATGTTTTGCATGTATAATATAAAACCTGGCTTGGTTGTTGTTAATGGCGCCCTCTAATGGAGTACTGGGTAGTAAGTGTTTCTCCAGATTTCCGTCCACTCTGCAGGCCTCGATTAATGGCCAGTGTGTCCCTCTCTTTGCAGTCACTCCTTGCCAAGCAGCCAGCCACACCCACGAGAGCTTCTGTGAGTACCCTAAAATAAACGGGGTCAAGACCCAGTGTTGTAGCTGTTTTCACACTTTATGCCATTATTTCTAAGAGCTTATATTTGTGTGGGGTTTTTGTATTTTCAAAGGGAATTTAGTTTCTCTGAAGGCCCAGGGCCAGGAACAGAGTAGCGGACTTAGGAAAGGAATATAGCTCTGGGAAATAGAGTGAGCAGGCTTTATTATCTTGATGTCTCTTCTCTAAGGAGAAACTAAGGTCCAGAAGGATTCTGAGCTGGGAGCAAAGTCTCAGTTGTAGCACCTTTCTCCTTAGACTGTGAAAAATACCCTGCAGATCATATCTTCATTTTTGGAATATGTATTTTTTGTTATTTTTATGTTTCTATGTAACATGGGCTGGTTTTGGACTTAGGAATCCCCTGCAAGAGGACCCTCTGGCTCTCCAAGAACTCAGGGCCGGGGAGGGCCAGCGAGTGTGCCCAGTGCCTCCCCAGGCACATCAGTAAAGAAGCCGGACCCAAACATCAAAAGTACGTATCCTGTCTCTGTGGAGAGTGTTTATAGTCTTGGGCCTGAGCTCTGAAGGGGTATGTGGCTGGGTTTGGAAGGTGGAGGCCCATGGCAACTGGGCTGTTCTTTTCCCCAAGAAGGGGCTGCTTTCCACTTTCCTTTGCTCAAGGGGACGGGGCTTGTGGTTGGCAGACCCTTACACTTGGTTCTGTAAGACATCATTTAGGCCATTCAGGGTCTTTCAAAGAGGAATATAACATAAGTCACTTTAGAATGTGTATTTTGAGGATTGCTTGGGTGGCTCAGTTGGTTGAGTGTCGAACTCTTGATTTTGGCTCAGGTCATGATCTCACACTTCATGGGGTCAAGCTCCACGTTGAGCTCCACATTGTCAGTGTGGGATTCTCTCTCTTTCTCTGCCCCTTAGACTTGCATGCTTGCTTGCTGGCATGTGCTCGCTCGCTCTCTCTCTCTCTCTCTCTCTCTCAAACTAAATAAACATTAAAAAGAAATAAAGGTAGCTCAATCAGTTGATCTTCTGACTTTAGCTCAGGTCATGCATGATCTTGCAGTTTGAGAGTTGGAGTCCCACATTGGGCTCTCTGCTGTCAGCCCGGAGCCTGTTTCCTATCCTCTATTCCCCCCTCTCTCTGCCCCTCCTCTGCTCACTCTCTCTGTCTCTTAAAATATTTAAAAAAAAAATTTTTTTTAATGTTTTATTTATTTTTGATACAGAGAGAGACAGAGCATGAGAGGGGGAGGGGTAGAGAGAGGAAACACAGAACCGGAAGCAGGCTCCAGGCTCTGAGCTAGCTGTCAGCACAGAGCCTGACGCGGGGCTCGAACCCACAAACGTGAGATCTGATCTGAGCTGAAGTCGGAGGCTTAACCGACTGAGCCACCCAGGCGCCCCAAATATTTTAAATAAACTTTAAAAATAAATAACGGCACCTGGGTAGCTTAGTCAGTTAAGCATCTGACTTTGGGTGGGTTGTTATCTCACCATTTGGGAGTTCGAGCCCCACTTTGGGTAAGCTCCAGCTCTACTTCAGGTGAGCATGAGCCCACACTTTGGCTGAGCATGAGACCCTGCTTTGGATGAGCTCAAGCCCCACTTTGGGTGAGTCCCACTTCTCTCTCTTTCTCTCTGTCCCTCCCTCCTTCCCTCCCTCTCTCTCTCTCAAAAACAAGATAAAATAAAAACAAATCTTAAGTAAATAAATAATAAATGTTTTTAAATGTGTAATTTTTGAGAGCACACACAAGCAAGGGAGGGACAGAGAGAGAGGGAGACACAGAATCTGAAGCAGGCTCCGGGCCCTGAGCATCAGCACAGAGCCCAGCGTGTGGCTTGAACCCACAAACCATGAGATCATGACCTGAGCTGAAGTTGGACGCTTAACTGACAGCCACACAGGTGCTCTTAGAGTATGCAGCTCTTGATCTTGGGGTTATGAGTTCAAGCTCCACATTGGGTGTGGAGATTACTTTTAAAAATAAGTAAAATAAAATAGAGTGTATATTTTGAGTCCTTGGTTTTGTGTCTCATTTTTAATGTTTAGCATATATGAATTGTGGGAGTTTCTTCCCACTTCATTTCTCTTGTCAAGCTCAGTTACTTAGAATTGTAAGTAGCCCTTATCCCAGTGACTTAGTAATATCCAGACTTGCTGGCTACAATAAAATGCTCAAAAATTTTTTAAATTTAATTCTTATGTGTGCAATAGATACCTCCAATTCAGAATGAGACCTTTTCACATCAGCTTTAGAGTGTTAAGGGCTTATAAAACTTTGGAAAACACTGCCTTGTGGATAGGGAGATGATATGGAGCATGAATTCTGTTATGTCCCCAATAGGTGGGAAATCTATAAACAGATTTGCACTTAACATGCTAATAAATGAGTAGCCTTGGCAGTGGCAGTAATGAATGTGCTCAGTGTCCTGCGAAATTGATAGCCACAAATGGACAATTCCAAGCTGAAAACTAGTTTTGTGGTGGTGTTGAGTCATCCAGGTGATGTGAGGCTTGTTTTCTTCATGTTTCCTTAGATAATGCAGCAAGTGAGGGGGTGTTGGCCAGCTTCTTCAATAGTCTGCTGAGTAAAAAGACTGGTTCTCCTGGAAGTCCTGGTGCTGGTGGTGTGCAGAGCGCAGCCAAGAAGTCAGGTACTAAAGGGCCCTTGAGATCTGTGATCCTTGCGGTTGAGCAGTGTTGGAGGTGGGGGTGTGGACAGGATCACCGTTAGTTATCTGATGGTTATCTAACATCCTCCATGTTCCCAGCAGCCAAGCAAGTAAGCACATCACCTTATACTGAGCAGTACACTTTGCAGCATGCAGGTTTCTTTGGCACATTTAAAGGTGGGATTTGTGTACATTGATTGGGTTCTCAGGAACTGACTGTTGGGTGGGTTGAGGTATATCCTGAACTATGTAACCTTGGTGTCAGAACTACTCGTTGGAGGTCTGGTCCAGGGTGTAGCATTGATATTTTATTTATTATGTTTAATTTTCTGTGATGCTTTATAAGGATATTTGTTCACTGTCCCTAATCTTGCCATGAACTGAGCCTGTGAACCTTTACTGTCTCACTGAAGGGTCATCAGTCCCTCCTCGATGAAGCTCCCACTTGTCACAGGCACACTCTCTGTGGCGATCCACACTCCTTCCGTGTGGGGCAGTAGAGCAAGTCTATGTCTTGGAGGCCTCTGAAACTGAAGAGCTGAGTTCCTTGGGAATTACCCATTTTGCTGGGAAGCTCTAGGCTATTTTTTTTTTTTAACATTTATTTCTGAGAGACAGAGCGTGAGTGGGGAAGGGGCAGAGAGAGAGGGAGACACAGAAACCAAAGCAGGCTCCAGGCTCTAGGCTCTAGACTCTGAGTTGTCAGCACAGAGCCCAAAGTGGGGTTCAAACTCATGGACCATGAGATCATTACCTGAGTCGAAGTCGGACGCTTAACTAACTGAGCCACCTAGGTGCCCCACTAGGCTATTTTAAAATGGGTTTGCTTTTCACTTTCTATTGACTATAAGGAATGTTAATACTTTTTGCCTTAACTGGTGTTTTCAAATCATAGGAGGCCCTTAGAAAATCACTCCATCCTCAGGGCAGCCAAACCTTTAGGGACTCCTAAGTTCTTAGAGACTTCATCTGGTCTGGTGGTCCAGGCTGAGGGCTGGTATTTCTGATAGGAGAAAAGGGTCATTTCCATGCCCCAGCTGGCATTTGACAACAAAAAAATATGAGCCTTGACTATGTCTGACCTTAGTCTTATAATCTTATTGAAGCATGGTGTTTCCAGGCTACCCATGTTAGTTAGAGTATTGTAATTAAAAACAAAAGCTAAACACCTATCTAAGGCACAGAAAGTAGTTTGCCGTATGCCAGAACTCACATGCCACCTCTAATGAGGAGGTGATGACAATGCATGGGATTGGGGGTGGGTGGTAAGAGTGTTTTCAGAAAGGCCCTTATATTTGGCACAACGCCTTGCCCAGTCAGGGGGCAGTTACGTAGTCGGAGGAACACGGACCTGTTGTGTTTGGAAGGAAGGGTTGAATTAGCCTGTCTCCTCGTAGTCTTTGCAGTGAACAAAAGGCTTGCTTTCATTCTTACTGAGGTCACTACAGGTGATTACAGAAGTCTGTATAAATTTTAAATGTTCCTTTTGAAAAATTCTTTTCTGTTTCCCATCACTGCTGCTTTTTCTTTCTTTCTTTCTTTCTTTTTTTTTTAAGGACAAAAGACTGTGTTGACAAATGTTCAGGAAGAACTGGATAGAATGACTCGAAAACCAGACTCCATGGTAACAAACTCTTCAACAGAAAATGAAGCCTGATCCTCCTTAAAAAGTGCATATGTAAAATGACCAAATAACTATGTATATTGATCTGCTAAGACAAGGATTTTTCTGATATGGCACATGCTATCAGTTTTTTGGGGCAGGGGAGATGAACTTAAAAAAATACTTCATTGGCTTGTCCGAGTATGAAATGCACATTTAGGAAGGTTACGTGTCAGACCCCTTTGTTAAGGATAACCCTTGGACTCTCAGGCATGTGGCTCTTTCGTGAGAAGCAAGTGCAGCTGGGCCTTTTGTGAAAGGGAGGGTAGATTGGGAGAAAGAGGGCCCGCTTTCTTTCAGGGTGGAGCAAATGAGACCAGGAAATCATTGATCAGAGGGTGGTTAGTCTGACCAGTTGAGTGTTAACAAATTCACTTGTTCTTGGGAAGCAGATTAAGTAGCAGCAAGTCCAGGAAAGAGAATGACGGAAAGGAGGAATTTGAGAAGTGACGGTGGGGAAGCTGAAGGTTGGAGGAGATGAGGAAGGAGGAGACGAACGGTGTTAGTAAATACCGTGTGTTCAGTAGAAAGTCGAATAATCATTTTTAAGATTCAAAAGTATTTCCAAACTAAATACTGAGAAAATGGGAATAAGACTTGTTCTGAACGCATCTTTAACTTAAGAAAGATGTGTGAAGTGTGGGGGTGCCTGAGTCAGGCGGAGCTGACACAGGTGGGGAAGATGGCAGCTGCCCGACGCACACGTGTGGCCCAGGCCGTGTCCTTGGGGGAAGAGCTGGCTCCATGCATGTGCCTCCGGGGGCAGTCACTGTGGAGTGTGTTTAAAGTCAGCAGTTACAAAATTAGTTTAAGTTTGAATTCTTTTCTAAATAGCTCCTGTTTTGTTTTTTAAATTAAAAAAAAATTTTTTTATACTACCACAGGCTGGCCTACTAACAGAGAATGGGTAACAAACCTCTCATTTTACCATAATGCAATGTGCTACAGAAAGTTTGAGGGAGGTTTGTAATGTAATTGCACTCTGATGAACTGGCTTGCACCAATCCCTGCCTTACGGTCTGTGGACACCTTCACAGAGTTCCATTGATGCAAAAGGGTCTTGTCCTAGCTCTCTGGTCTGCTCAGTGCTATCAGATGGACAAATAAGTGTGAATGTTTTATATTGAAAATGGAAATGATACATTTCTCTTACTTGTGTTTTTCATAAATGTAGCATTTTTTTCTTAAGGAAACAAGAGTTTCCGTGTCTCCATTTAGGGCAAATTCATGCACATTGTCATGTCCTACCACCATTCTAGAAATGACTTCTGTGGATTTGAAATGGCACTTTTAATTTTATATGTGACACAACATTTGAATGCAAACACTACCATTGATTTAATATGTTAAACATTTGTTGTCAAACCAAGGGGAAAAAAACCACAGTTCACTTATGTGGAGTTTACTTTTTTTATATGAATGTTTGTTGTACTGAGTTTGAAAATAACTTCCCTAACGTCATTACTTTTACATACCAGATTTGACTGACCACTAACATAGTACTGGGCATAACTTAATATCCTGTGTTGTATATAATAAGACTCCAAGACTGTCTTGAATTGCTTTTTTTGTAAAGGTCTGAACACTGTTGAGAAAGCTGAGTATTTAGTTGCCTTTCTGACAAACATAAAAACATGTTTTTTGTGCCAGTCTTACTGTTACAAAAAATACACTTTTTCAACCCTTTTTAAATTCAGTTATTTTTTTAATGTATTGTGGCTTCCAATCACCAGATTGTCCACGTAATGACAGTAAACTGACTGTATAAGGGTAATTGTGGTGTAGTGACCAGTAGATGCCCAACAGTTGTGGCCACACTGATGGTGGGGTCACTTAGCCCTTCTCTCTATAGCAGCTGGGATGGGGGTGGGCGCAAAATGATTGATCTCAGAAAGAAGACAGAATTATTGGAAAGGCACATGCCTATGGGGGATACAGTTTGATTTCAAATTGTAATGCAGAATTTCACTTTTTAAAAAGTTTTTTTTTGTCATTTAAACTCATAAGCACTTTTGTGTCAATATAAGATGTACTAAAACTGATGAAGTGCTAGGACACCTGTCTTGTGAGGGAAGGTTTCTTGGAGATCACTTTGAGTTTCTCATAACAAGTGGATACTCCTAGTAGTGGAAGACACTGGTGCGCATGTCATGTGCTCAGTGGTTGCCAAAGTCTACCAACTTTGGGAAGCTGCAGGGTTCTTTTTGGGGGGTGGGAGGAGGGGAGATTTTTTTGTTATTTTGGGGTTTTCAAGCAGTGGAACCAAAGGCCAAACAATAAACAGCCTTTACTTTTTAAAGTAAAATTCATTTTATTTGCAGAATACACTTGTATGGTAGACTTTTAAAGACAATTTTCTGACTATTTATATATATTATAGTGGTTACATCTGCTGTTTGTCTTTAAAATGGAAAAATCAAAGAAATAAGCCCAACCTTGAAGATCTGGCCACAATAAGGGCCATGAATTGGTCTTTCCTAAAAAATGCAACGGGTATGCTGCTAGAATTATTTAATTTTGTTTGCACTTTTTTTTGATTGGCATTTTAAAAATCACTATTTAAACTGATGATGTCGTATTTTATGAGTTTAACAAACTTGAAAGTGACTGCTCTGTACATCATGACCTTAACAATGTTGATGCTGTAAGTGAAAGTTCACTGTCGTCTCTATACTAAGTTTATTGGTGTTTTTAACTTAAAATTAGGACTGCAGATTATTCCCCCACCAGCCTTAGTCCAGGGGTGTGGCTCTAACTGGATGCAGTTATGCGGTCATGTGGAACCTTGCTTTTTAGTGCTGGAAAAGAAGATGTTTCTAATTACTGGCTTCAATAAACATGAGTCCAGACTGCTTACAAATTTTGTGACTTTCTTGATGATAAATTCTCTTACTGGAGAGAAATCGAAGGGTCTGCTAATCATATGGTGTGTAATACGGCAAGAAATGTCTACCTCTCTCACTAAAAATGATCAGCCATTCTGTTAAGAAACCTGTTAAATCCATATTTTGAAGTATGTGGAGTTCTAAGCTGCAGGTAAAGTACAGGGGTGTTTGTGAGTTATCCAACCTATTTTCTTGCCTCTTAGATAATTTCTTGATTGTCTGACTTGAGCTCATTTTCACTTAACTAATTTGGAAGACTTCAGCTTCATAGAGGAATTTCAGAGCAACTACATCGTAATCCTTTTTACCTGTTTAAATGGGGAACAGTAAAGTATGTTCCAGAAAATCTGTTGTATTAGAGATCCCTTGTTTCTATTTATTATACTTTAAGTGTGTTAAATAAGTTCAGGTTATAGAAAATCCCACATTCTGGATTTGTCTCTTTGTTTCTTCATGATTTGATTCAGGTTAAATGGCTTTTGCAGGGATGAGGTTGCAAAATAAGTAAGCTTGTATATGTTCTAGTGCATCACATTAGGTTGTCCCTGTATTGGGGTGTTAGGTTTGGTTTTCTTTGATTAAGGTGGTATCCCCCAGATCTATCCAGTAAACTGGATAGATTGAGTATCTTATTGAGTATTTTGGTCTTCAGCCACCTCTTTTCCATTGGTTATAGCACCTGCTGATGATTTTTACCTCAATCCATTATTTCATTAGAAGTCTTTTTTTTTCTAATGTTTATTTATTTTGTGGGGAGAGCATGCGAGGGTCACAGAGAGAGGGAGACAAAAGGATCCGAAGCTCTCTGCGCTGACAGCCGAGAGCCTGATTTGGGGTGTCCACCAATGGTGAGATCACAAGAGCCGAAGTCAGATGCTTAACTGACTGAGCCATCCAGGTGCCCCTCATTAGGTGTCTTAAATGATAATTTTCTTATCCTCTTATTCCTCCTGCACTTATTAGCTGGCATTCATCTATAAAAAGGAGTTTTATTTTCTCTGCACTTTTTGAGTAGCTGTTTCCACCATGAATTTTTAGATTCAGAGTGTTATAATCTAATAACTCATTCTTTTTGATGCTCAAATTGCCCCAGATTTCATGAGTGGGAGCCCCTTGAACCAACCATCCTTTTTTCTTTTTATTGAGATATAATCACAACATAAAACTTACCACTTTAATTTTTTTTTAATGTTTATTTTGAGAGAGAGACAGAGCACACGTGGGGAAGGGGTGGAGAGAGACAACAGAATCTGAAGCAGGCTCCAGGCTCTGAGCTGTCCACACAGAGCCCAACGTGGGGCTTGAACCCATGAACTGCAAGATCATGACCTGAGCCAATGTCGGGCACTTAACCAACTGAGCCACCCTGGGGCCCCTAAAATTCACCACTTTAAAATGCTCAAGGGTTTTTAGTATATTTGCTGTGTTGTGCACCCACTACCACTATCAAATTCCAGAATATTTTCCATCACCCTAAAAAGAAACCTGCCTAATTGTCCATATTTCCCCTCCCCCTCATTATTTAGCATGATATTTTCTAGGTTCATCAATGTTGTAGCATGTACCAGTACTTCATTCCCTTTAATGGCTAAATAATGTCTCATTGCATGGATAAACTCCATTTTGTTTATTCTCTTATCAGTTGATACACATTTGGGTTGTTTTCGTTGTTGATTATTATGAGTAATGCTACTAGGAACATAAGTTTGTAAACATACATTCTGTGGGCACATACCTAGAAATGGAAGTGCTGGGTCATATCGCAGTGTTTTAACTGAAAAACAATCATTGTTTTCCGTAACAGCTGTATCATTTTACATTTCTGCTAGCAATGTATAAGGATTGTAATTTCTCCACATCTTGGCAAATACTTATATGATGGGAATTTTTTGTTTTTAATTTTAGCCATCCTAGTGAGTATGACATGGTATCTCAGTGGCTAATACTTTCATGTGCTTATTGGCCATTTATATATTTTAGGAGAATCGTCTGTTCAAATCCTTTGCTCATTTTTAAATCAAGGTATTTGTCTTATTGTTGAATTGTAGGAGTTCTTTATATATTCTGGATACTAGATTCAGGTACAGCTGTGTCCTTTTGACATGCTCCCATTTATTTTGGAGCATTTCTTTACTTTCTGCCACAAAAAGATGTTCCAGGCTCACCTGCATTTCCTTTGCCTTTCACCTGGAATCAGCTATTTTTTCAAGGAGTCCTGGTTCCTTTCAGTGGGGATTGGTATTTAGAACCAACAACGAAGGTCTAGGTCTGGACTGTAGGCGTGGGTTCCTTTGGATGTAGGACTTCTCAGTAGACATACAATGTGTACTTTTTTATTTAACATTGCCTAAAAGTTGATTTATAGGAGTTCAGGCTTCTTTGTCTTTGTTTAAGGCTGTATAGTACCGTTATGTGGTTGTACCATAGTTTATTCAACCAATCTCATAGATGGACATTCAGAATGTTTTTAGTCTTTTACATAATGCTACAGTTAATAATTTTGTGCATATGTTGTTTTTATTTGTGGGAATGTATCTGGAGGGTAAATTCCTAGCAGTGGAACTGCTTAGTCAAAAGGCAAATGTACTATAGTTTGTGTTAGATATTATCAGAATCTCTTCGATTAAGGTTACATTATTATTATTATTTTGAAGATCATTCTGAACACTTGCCAGCAGTTGTAGAAAGTATTAACCCATCATTATATTTTACTTTGAAATTGAGGTTAGGAAGTTTGGTGAATAAAGACATATTTGGGGGATTATTTTATTTTATGAAACTAGCAGTAACATTGTAATAGCAAATATATTAGAGATCACCATATTCCAGTGACTCCGCTAGATGTTTTGTATAAATCGATTTAATCTTCCCAACAACTCTGAGGCAAATGCTACCATCATTACCATCTTAGTTTCCAAAGGAGGAAACAGCGGCACTGATAGGCTGAGCAGCTACTAAAGTCAGAGTCAGAACTTGAACCCAAGCCATCTAGCTATGGAATTTGAGCTAATTGTGCTCTGTTGGTATGCGTTGTACTCCTGTAAAGCAGAGGAGAGAAATATTTCAGTTGAAAGTGTTCTCATCTGTGGTGCTAAGCACATGTCTATTGGTATTTAACCTCTTTTCCTTTCTGTCATGGATGGAGGAGTCATTCTTGTTAGGTGAGAAAACTGGCTGAGAAGAATCCCAAAGAGAAAGTATATAATACCAATACCAATACAAAAGGAAAAATGACCATCGTCACAGTTAACTTTGCTGAGAAAGGTGGGTTAAGGGGCCTGCCACTCTCCTATCTTGGAAGGACCTCTGTCTCTTAAGGCATGAAGAGTTTTGGGGGTCACCTGTGGTAAAGGCTCTTGGCAGGCCCTGAGAGGTAGATTTTCACGAGTGCAGATATCCCTGAGTGTGCAGGCAAAGTCAGCCTGCTGTACACCTGCTTGGTGGCCCTCATGGACACTACTGGCCCGGTCTGTCACCTCCTGTCACTTTGGATTGGGAGCAACACGTAGAGGACGGCAGCTGGCATGGAACAGGCATGGGCTCTGCAGGGTTCCAATCCTGGTGCTTCCTCTGACCTTACAGAGTTTTCACTTTTGAATCAGGCAAATATAGGGTTTTGGGTTTTTTTCATGTTTTACTTTTGTGAGAGAGAGGAGAGAGAGAGAAAACAGCGGGGGGTGGGGGGGCAGAAAGGGAGACACAGAATCTGAAGCAGACTCTAGGCTCTGAGCTGTCAACACAGAACCCAACACAGGGCTCAAACCCACAAACTGCGAGATCATGACCTGAGCTGAAGTTGGATGCTTAACTGACTGAGCCAACCCGGCACCCCATGCAAGTATAGTTTAGACAGATGAGTGGATTAAGAAGAACAAGAAAGCAGCCCAAATTGAAGAATTTCACCCCTCTTGGGCCTCCTTCCTCTGTAAAAGGGCGATAACGTTTCATTCCAGTCTGTGTGAACAGGAGAGGAGGTACACATGCACTTGGCATATGGTGGGTCTTCAGTGTGATTGTTGGCCCTGAAGATATGTCTTGGAAACTCTACATTGTTCCAGCAACTCCGTTTGTGGCATTTCACATTTTGTAGTTTAAATGTCATCTCATCTATCAAGAACACAGGTAGAAGGGATAGATAACCTGTAAGCACTCAACCTGGTGCAGTTCCCTTGGGATGCCACATATGACCATGGATTCTGGAGGCAAGGACAGTGCTTGCTGTTTAGTACTGTATTTCTTACCCTGCAAGGCCTGTAGATAAGCCACAAGGATGCAAAGTGCCTTCCTGATTCTCTGCCAGCTGAGGCACAGGCCGTGTGTTGTGATTAGGAGAACCAGCAGGCCTGTAGCAGTGTGGTTGAGAGCAGGAAGAAGCCAAAATGCCCACCGTGGATAGCCAGCACCCTGCTGGTACAAAGAGCCAGACCATAGCTGAGATGCAACCCAGAAGTCTCCCTGGGCTCTGATTGTAAGGAAATCTTGCAGCTTGAAGGGAGGGGGAGACACTGCTGAGGTAGCAGGGGTTTGAGAGGCCAGGAGACGGGGGGATTGGGTTCTCTGTGGGAAGTTTGAGGCCATGAAGTCCCTTCCCCAATCTTGAGCAGCATTTTAGCCAGGAGTTACTTAACCTTTCTAGTGTTTCCAATCCTAAGAAATTCTAATGTGGGTAAAGTTAAAATCTTTTTCCAGAACTGTTAACGTTTAACTGTGTGCGGTCCATCTTGTTTTCATTAAGCAACACAAAAGACCATCAAGATATCTTCATATATGGTGTTTTTCTAGAACATTTAATTGAACTTGTTTCTTGGATAGAACTGATGATCATAAGGCTTCTCCATCTTCTCCCACCCTGCCTCCGCTCCAAACCCACCTCACCCAATCAGCTTCTTGAAAGGACTCTAAACTTCTAGAAAAGGCAAGCAAGATGTGAACTTCAGAGTGTAAGCATCTTAATTTTTGTTTGGTGAAGAACTCAATTTAAAACTGTCCTTTTTTAAGGCTACGATTTGAAGAGTGGGAGTGCTTGGTACATCTGTCAGCAGACTGTGGTGTGTTACACATCTGTCCTTGATATTTAAAATATTTGGCGCCATATTTTACTTTTTCAGAATCAGCTAACCAATGATAGACTGGAGTTAAATTTGGGAGTATATAGGAAACTAAACACTGGTTGTTTAGACCTTGTATACAAATAATACGTGCATGTTGAGAAGGTATTTCAGAGGTCCCATTTAATGCTAGGTGGTTTGCACCCTGAAAACCCATCTTAGAGGCATGTTCTCTCTCAGAGCAGCACAGGAGGGAACAAACAGCAAGGATTTGCCCTGCGCTGCCGTAACTGCACAAGAATGCCCCTGATTCTGGTGCAGGCTCTGCCCTTTGCTGGGCAGCCTTGCTCTTGACATTCCTCTTCCCATTTGGAAAAGCTTAAATCTAGGTTTCCCAGGGTATGTTCCGGGCATAGCAAATTCTTGGTGGTCAAGTGGGATTGGAGGATTCAAGGTTCAACTAAATTAAATAGATTTTTTAAAATTATTTTTGAGCTAATTATATTTTTATTTTACCTTTTTTTAAATGTTTATATATATATTTGAGAGAGAGCGAGAGAGAGCATTAGCCCAGGAGAGGACAGAGACTCCAAAGTGGGCTCTGTCCTCACAGCAGAAAGCCCAGTGTGGGGCTTGAACTCACAAACTGAACCAGGAGATCATGACCTGAGCTGAAGTCAGACACTTAACCAATTGAGCCACTCAGGCACCCCCACAGACTAATTATATATTTTTAAGTTTATTTATTTTGAGAGAGAGAGAGCATATACATGAGCAGGGGAGGGGCAGAGAGACAATCCCAAGCAGGATCCATGCTGTCAGCAGTGAGCCCCACACGGGGCTCAAGATCACGACTTGAGCTAAAATTGAGTTGGACACTTAACCGACTGAGCCACCCAGGCACCCCACTAGATTCTTGTTCTGATTTGTTTTATGGGTGGCTAAGTAGATATAATGCTTCAGAAGGGCTCAAGTGTTGGTTTTCCCAGCTAGCTGTGACTACCGAGATCTTCCAGGTTCCACGGAATGCCCTTTGAGAACATTCACATGCAGGGCTACTAAGGCTTGGTCAAGATTCCTATTTTTATGACTGTTGGAATTTGGACTCTGGTGATATTTCTGTGTGGCCTCTCAATTTCCTCTCCCTTGCCCCACCTTCTCTTCCCTCTCACTTTCCCTGCTCCCAGGGAAATCAGCATGTGTAAATTGATGTGTTTGCTGTAATAGGGATACCCCCTGGGAAATTTTGCCCCCAGGAGTGGGTTTCTGTGACTCCTGTGGGTGGCATGGTCACAGGCACAAAGGGCATTCCAGCATACACCTTGCTTCTTCTGGTTCAAGTCCTCAAGGGAGACATCACCAAACAGCCTCAAACCAGCCACTCTGCCAGATGGTTCTCACCCACGCTCAGCACCATAAGTATTTCTGGCATTGAGCTGAACCGGAACTGTTCTGGCATAAAAGGAAAACTGTAGCCCACAGTCTGAGTCCTGATACATGGGCTGTCCGGTGGGCTTGTGTTTGAGTCCTGGCTCCAGAACTTAACAGTTGTGTAACTGTGGACCACTGAGTCACGTAACCTGACTCTTAGCATCCTCGTATCTCATAGGAGGCTGGATGCATTGAGGTGAGTGCCATTTGCAGTGCCAAGTGTGCAGATGGTCCTGAAACAGAACCAGCGCTGGACTGATTGTGTGAGAGAGAGACCTTAGTGCTTGAAACCACCACTTACAGGATGGAGAAATAAGCCCAGGGAGAGAAGTTACTCATCAGCATCACACAAGAAGGGAGCAGAGTTGGGACTGAGAATCCAGGCGTCATTGCTGCTGTCTCACTGCTTTCCTCTGCCTAACCTGCGCACTTTCCCCAGCAGGGCCTGCACTAAACACCAGGCCTTAAATACGAAGGAATAAATTGCTAGTTTTGACAGTGGGCAAGAGAGCTATTTTAAGGAAGACAGGCTTTCAGCACACTATAAATTCCATCACCTGGGCAACTGCCTGGTTTCTTGGGCAAGGCAGCTCTCTGCCATCTGCATGCGTGGGCTTCCAAATACGTGGTTGAGGTATGTGACTTCTTGGGGCCTCCCCCTGCCTCTCCTCAGCAACCTTGCCATCTTTCAAGGAATAGTGGGCATGATTGGGTGACATCTGAGATCTTGCTGATACGAAGGTAAACAAGGTAGGCTCTGCCCCTCCAGGACTAATAGTCTTTTGGGAGCAACAGATAAGGCAAGCAATGTGTCTAACACCACAATCATCTTTGCTCAAAACCCCCAGATCATCGGCGCTTTTCCTCTTCTCCACTGATTGGGCCCTATAGTTTTTTGTTTTTTTTTTTAAGTTTATTTATTTTGAGAGAGTGGAAGGGGCAAGAGAGAGGAGTGACAGAATCCGTAGCAGGCTCCTTGCCCCATGAACCATGAGGTCATGTCCTGAGCCTGAGATCAAGAATTGGAGGCTTAACCGACTGAGCCACTCAAGCACCCCTGGCCCTAAAGTCTAGGTGGGCAGAGCATGGTAGGTGTCTGGGGCTGGGGTGGAAGCCATGATGACCCAAAGGTGGTTTATGGAACCTGAGCAAAGTGAAGAGACTATCCTTGTAGGTGGGATGAGGTGTTAAAACAACTCTTCTTTTCAGGGTGAAGATGGCATCTTAGGGAGGAGAGGAGCACAGGGCATCAAAGCCCAAGTGGCATGAAGACAGCAAACTCATGTGGGACTGGCCTGACTCAGGGTATCAGTCCAGAGGAAGGAGGGAGGACATCCATATGGAGTGTCAGAGCCTGAGCCCCGTGAAGTGAGTCTCTTGTGTGAGAGGAGGGGCCCAATATGGGGTCATATGGTAGGGGGGCACCTGTGCAGGGATTGGAGTGATGGATATTAGAAAGTGGTTATATACAGGGGCATCAGTCATGTAAATTAATGTATGAAAGATAATAACCAGGTCTCTCACTGCCAGAGAAGGGAGTGACAAAAAATGGAAAGAGAAAACTAGAATATTGGAATGGAGTTAGAGATAATAAGGTGAACTCATGGCTTTCAACACACACACACAGATATAAGTGTGTGTGTGTGTGTGTGTATATACATATGTATATTCCCTAGCTATCTGCACCAAGAGGGCCTGGGAGCAGCAACAGTCCAAGTGACCACGCTTCATGCCTAGATTTTGGTTCTAGATACCATTCTCTAGCAAAATAAATCAGGGCTCCTTAGAGAAATAGCTGATTTCTCCTGATTTTAGAGCTGGGGCAGGGAAAGTGTGAGTTTGGGAGATCTGTGCTGGAAAGTAAGAAAGGGCTCACAGAATAGGAAGACCTGTCAAAAAAAAAACAACCCCACAGGAGCCTTTTAGTCAAAGTAGAGGAAATTTGAGCTTAAAACAATAATAATAACATTAAAAGAATAGGAAATCATGAGTCTATATTTGATATAAATTAATAAATTCTAAGTCAGAAACAGTATTCCATTCCTCATTAGCATTTCAATTTGTATGATTTATTCAGTGGGTTATAACCCATTACACTCAATATTTATTTGGGTTCTCAAATTAACTCAAGTGTGTTCATTACAAGGGGTAAAAAGACACAGCCTCATCTATGAAAGTCAACATCATTAGTATTAGAACAAACCTCAATTGTGTGCCTCTTGATAGGCTGTACTGAGAAGAATATAACATCACCTCTAGGGTATCTGTGCCAAAAATGTATGACCTGACTCTAATCCCAAGGAAATGTCAGAGAAACTCAAATTGAAGGACATTTCTGCAAAATGATTGGCTGTAATCTTCAAAAGTGTGAAGGTCGTAAAAGTCCAGACAAGTCTGAGAAGGTGTCCCGGTCTGTAGGAGACTAAAAAGATAGTAAGGCAACACATGATCCTTACTGGGATCATCACAAAGACATAGGGACATTGCCAAAGGTTAGATGGCACTAATGGATCAATAATTTCGTGGCTTTGATGGTTGCATTCTGCTAAAGGAGGAGAGTGTCTCTGTTTGTAGGACATACGTACTACTGAGTATTTGGGTGTGATAGGATACTAGGTTGGCAACTTTCAAATAGTTCAGGGTAAAAGAAGTTATTTTTACTGTACTTACAGCCTTGTTTGTTTATTTGTAATTTTGAGATTGTTTCCAAGTAAATACATTTAATTAAAACAAACAGACTTCAAGTCTGCCCATGTACACAAGCTAAAGAGCAAAAGGTGTCTTAACATTCAGGCCTCTGACAGCTCCTAAAACCTCTCCACCCCCATGACTTCTTATGTTCCTCAGCCACTACTTCAGTCCCTCCTCGAATTTCCTGAACCTCCCAGACTCTGCCCTTGGCTTGTCCTACTAGCATGCTTTCCTGCCTATGCTGATCATTTACCTAAGGCCTCTCCATCCTTTGAGGCTTAGCTCAGATCCCCACGAATCCAGGGACCTCTGTCCACCCTAGAATCAGACCCCCTGAACTCTTTGGATGTTTTTGGCTGCAGCAGGGTCTCCTTGAATGGGTCTGGGGATCCCCAGGCACCCACAGATGTTCCTTGGGGGCTCTGAGACCTTTTTTCCTAAAGGACTGTATCCATTATTTAAGGTAACAAGAGACTGCTACCCATTTGATAGAGAAGGTAAGACTGAATTATTTATCTGTACTTTTTGTTTTCACTCAAATCTGATCATGTCAGTCCCCTGCTTAAAAAGCCCAGTGCAGAGGCATCTGGGTGGCTCAGTCGGTTAAGCGCCCTGCTTCGGCTCAGGTAATGATCTCATGGTTTGTGGGTTTGAGCCCCGCATCGGGCTCTGTGCTGACAGCTAGCTCGGAGCCTGGAGCCTGCTTCGGAATCTGTGTCTCCCTCTCTCTCTGACCCTCCCCTGCTCGCACTGTCTTTCTCTCTCAAAAATAAATAAAAAACATTAAAAAAAAAAAAAAAGCCCAGTGCAACTCTAATGGCTCACCTGAGTGCAGGGGCCTTCAGAATGTGTTTCCAACCTACCCTGCCCGTCTGTCCCTGCCCTTCACATACCCTTCAACCCTCCCGGTCTGAACACAAACTCAGGCTGCTCACTTCTTTCTGAATCCTTCAGGCCTTTCTGTCAGGCTTTTGCTCAGGGTAGTTCCTTATTCCAGAATGCCTCGCCCTACTTCTTCAAAATAACGACAACAATAATGAGCGAATATTTGCTGAGTGTCTACTTTGTCTCCATCTCAATTCTAAACCCTTTACAATTTATAGACAGGGAAACTGAGCCCACAGATGTTAACTTGTCTGAGGTTACACAGCCAGTGAATATAGTTCTGTGTTCCCCAAATGGTTACTGGCATGCCTACCCCACATCCGAGCCTGGGCGAGGCCCAGAGGACACAACACGGATCATAGTCTGGAAGAGCTGCAGATGGGTGGGTAAACAGTGAGTGATAACATAGTGTAGTAAATACTTGGATGCAAGGGGCTGTGGAAGCCAGGGCAGGAGCACCTCACCCAGCCTGGGGACTCAGGAAGATATTCCAGGATGAGTTGACATCCAGCCTGAGCCCTACAGGATATCTAAGAGTTAGCCCTTTTGTTGCAGTATTTTGAGTATTAAATGAGTTAATTTATGACAACCAGTAGAGCCATGTCCGGCACATGGAATGCATCTCAAAGTTGCCTTCTCCTCCTATTTGCCTCAGAAAGGAATGGGTGTTCATATTGCAGGGTTGGGGGACCAGCAGGTGGAATTATGAATTATGTTTTAGCATCATGGAATTCAGGACACTCAACTGTAATATCTAGTGGGCAACTGGATCTAAGTGGCTGGAGCTCTGGAGGATGGTCTGGAGTCATAGGAAAGGTGATGAAGCTAATACCGTGAGAAACACTGACCTCTAGGGACCAAACCTATACAGATGACTCAAAAGTGCAGCCAGAGAGGTAGGAGGAAAGCCAGGAGAGCCTGGGACCATATATGCCAGGCAATGAGACTGCTTCCAGAAGGCAGAACAGGTAGCAGGATCACATGCTAATGAGTGAATTCTTATTTAGCCTTTAAAACCTACCTTAACTCCTTGAAGCTTCCCCTAACCTCTCCTGCCCCAGGAAATTGTACTAGCTTCCTAGTCCTGTAGATATTTGCAGCAGCAGATTCCTGTCCCCACCTTGGGCCTAAGCATCAGACCCCTCAGAAGGTCCTGAAAAATCTGCCCCCAGGGGCACCTGGGTGGCCCAGTCAGTTAAGCAACTCTTCATTTCCTCTTGGGTCATGATCTCGCAGTTTGTGGGTTCAAGCCCCATGTGGGGCTCTGTGCTGACAGTGCAGAGGCTTCTTGGGATTCTCTCTCCCTCTCTCTCTGCCCCCTACCATGCTCATGCTCCTTCTCAAAAAAAATAAAAATAAAAAAATCTACGCCTTGAATGATTCCTGTGCATACTGAGAAAAAGCCCAGGGTAGGATTCTCATTGGCACCTCAGGCCCACCCTGCTAGAAGGGAACCATGACTGATCATTCTTGGGTCAAGTGCCTGGGTGGGCATCACCGGGGAGGTGGGTGTTGGAGTAGAGAAGGAGCAGTCCAGAACAAGGTGGTGGTGCTGTCATTAGAAGCAGAGGGATAGATGCTAGGCAGATGGAAACAGGCATACCCACTATGGTCCCACAATGGCTGCCCCACAGGTCTTTTGTGAAAGACTCAAGGCTCTAGCATGTGGCCCAGTGGCTGGAACATGGAAGCGGGCCATCAGCAAGTGTTTGGTTTACGCCTGTTGTCCTCTACTACTAGCTACTGCAGTGGCTCCCTGAAGTTCCCAGGCTTTTAGTCAGCATCCGGCCTGGTATGACCACGGTACTGGAGGGAAGGCAGCACCCACAATTCCTTATAGTCACACTTTCCACCTTCCCTAGAAAACCATTCCCCCTCCTCCGCCAAGGGAAGAGAAGGTGGAGAGCTGCCAGGGAGAAGCAAGGCAGCTTCTGAGCAGGCAAATCTTTCCCCGAATCATCAAGTGCCTGCGGAGTTTGGTGGCACCAGGACCTGCAAACTGGCACCCCACGGAGGGTGGGATTCCACTGGAGTCTCCGGGAAGGGATGCACATGGATTGGCTGGAGTTGTCCTTGGTCAAAGGAACTGAAGGAATGTCAAACTGGAAAATCCCAGCAAGCACTATTTTTAGAGAAGACTTGGAGAGCATTTTTCTGGCTGAAGAGACCAGTTTTTTTTCAGAAGCAGCAGTTAACTGCAACCCCTGAACTGCTCCCGCCTGGAATCTGCCCAGGCCCAGCCCTCCCTCCAGGCATGTGGGAACCCAGAGGTGTCCAGTCAGTATCCTCCACCCCCGGGATGACAGGGGCATCTGATTCTTTCAAACACAAAAATGGCTTGTTTATTTTTACATCTTTGAGTCTAATCTTTCAGACATAAGGAATTTGTATGGGTACTTTTCCTTGAAAGACCGTTTAAAAGTAAAATTGTTTCCAACCAAGTTGTTAGTCTTGTGACATTAAACATAACATTTTCTTGTGCATTTGACTCATTTTGATATTAACATGATGGGGTGCCTTGGTGGTGGCTCAGTGGGTTAAGCGACTGGCTCTTGATTTTGGCTCAGGTCATGCTCTTGCGGTTTGTGGGTTTGAGCCCCACATCCGTACTGATGGTATAGAACCTGCTTGGAATTCTCTCTCTCTCTCTCTCTCTCTCTCTCTCTCTCTCTCTCTCTCTCTCTCTCTCTCCCCCCCCTCTCTCTCTCTCCCCTCCCCTCCCCCACTCAGAGTCTCCCTCTCTCTCTAAATAAACTTTAAAAAGAATATTAACATTGATAATTGTTCCTGATAAACTTAATTTGTCTTCCCACTATATATTTCATTCTTGAAATGTTCTACTTCATCATTAACGTCTATATTTTTGTTTGAGGGAGAAGTCTGTAGGGATCCTACTAATTACTGAGCTTATTAGGAGTAGATTAGATCTATTGCTTAATTGATGTTACAGGAAAAGCTCCCCCCACCTTCAGCACTCACAGAGATGCACTAGGGAGAGGCCTCAGTAATAAATGAAGTGAAATGTGAACCCCTTTCTCCACCAGCACCAGGCACTGCCTCCAGGTATAGAACACCAGGGACCTCCATTTGGGAAGGTGTTTTGTTTGCTTCCAGGCCTTCATGGAATTTAGAATCTAACATCCTTGTAGGACCAATGCTCTTGAGGTTAGAACTTTCCTTGAGTCTCTGGAATCATTGTGTTTGTGGAGGGGGCTAGAGTGAGGAGGCCTCCAGGCTTGGAGGTGGTTGCCCTTGGAGGGAACTAAGCCCAGAGCTAAATGACAGGCTTAGGGTCTTGGGTGGGGCCAGGCCTGATCCAGGTGTGCTAGGGTAACCTGGGGAATAGCCTGTATCGAAAGATGCTATATACTCTGAGCAGCTCTTTCAGGATGAGTTCAGGGATTGAGATATGAATCTGCATTATGATTGTTGGCAGAGTCTAGCCACTGGCAGCAATTAATAAAGCAACATCTGGCTTATTCATCACGCTCCCTGAATCTGCCTTAAGTCAGCCTCAGATATGTGAACCAGACCCTGAAACCCAGGGACCTGTCTGAAGGCTGCCCACTTCTCCATCATTTATCATCCTCATTTTGATTTCAGGACTGATAGACACTTGGAGGCACAGGACAGCCACAGATTCATGACGTATTACAGTTTAAAACTGAGGAAGGTACCGTAATACCAACTTTTAGCGACCATTACTTTGTGGGATTCCTAAGGACATCCTCTGGATGTCTGTTTAACTTCTCTTAAGAACCAGAAGTAAAAATTTTGAGTCTGTCCCCAGAACTAAAAATAAACCTAGGCTAGTGTCCAAGAGCAGGGAACAGTTAATAAGTACTGGAGGAAGCCTCTAATCTTGCTTCCGCTCAGTCCTTTCCCTCAATGAAACCAGAGAGAGCTCTAAAAGTCAGGCCTCCCTGGGCCACTCTCCCACTTATGTTCAGAGTCCACCCTGTCACATGGCCCACAGGACTGCACAGGGACCGGCCCAAGCTTCCTTCCAGCTTCGGGTCTTGTCTCTCCTCCTCCTCACCTTGAATTCTGCTTTTGCGCTTCTCTGGGCCTTTGCACATGTTGTTCCCTCCGCCTGGAACACTTTTCCACCAACCCTTATCATCTTTGCTTAGCTAACTGCCGTTCATATTTAAAATCTCAGCTGAAATTCTGTTAAATCCTTGCTGAAAACTCCCAGAGCAGCACGAACAATCCTCAGCACATGCTCTGCTGTACTTGCTGGTTTCAGTGCTTGCTCTCCACCTCCTCTCTGGCTGGGACTCCATCTGCCTTGCTCACCACTAACTCTCAAGTTCTTTTTTTTTTTTTTAACTTTGTTTTTAACTTAGCTTTTATTTTTTTTTCTGTTTATTTTTTTAACATATGCAATTATTTTCCATCATTTACACTACAGTAGTTACAATGACACTCCAAACAGAAAAGCAAAGTAAAAACTCAAAACCCCAACTTCTATTTCATGTAATTAGACTTAATACAGAAATTAGAAGGTTAAGTAACAACTAGTTAATCACCTAATTTCACAGCTATCCGAAGTGGCGATCGTTATATAGCAGCTTATCTATATACATTCAAGATACATGATACAATTTATTACTTGCCCATAAGCTACAACACAGCCTGCTTAATAGCTTTCCTTAAATTCCACCTCTATACTACAGTATACTTGAGGTCCGTGCAAAAAAGTAGCTACCTTTTATATAGGAAATGGATGATTAAGTCTTTGGTGTTGTAAAAGCAACTTCATTTAAACATAACTTAGCTTTTATTTTAAAAATATTTTACTTTGTATTTTAAAGTAAACTCTACACCCAGCGTGGGGCTTGAATTCATGCTCCCAAGATCCAGTCACATTCTCCACCGACTGAGCCAGCCAGGCACCCCCAACTTAACTTTTATTTTTGTTAAAGTTATATGTGCACAGAGTTAAGAGAATCAAATAGTTCTATAAGGCCTATAACCCTCCTTGACATTTCCTGTTCCCTAGAGGCAATGCTTTGAAACTTTTAACTGATTATTTCTGTACTTATCTTTATATTTTTAATTAACAAACATATACTGCTACCTCTTGATTTTTCAGGTTTAAGCATCTACTGATCTCTCACAATAGATGATGAGTATTTAGATCTCTTGCACACACTTCTCTTCTCCCTATCACACGTGCACACATCCTGTCCCTCTATCCTTTCCTTTCTACAAGGGTTACGAACTTCTGGCTAGACTTCTTTTCTATGCATCATTTTATTTTTCCTGCAGTTGATAAATATATATGAATATTTCCTTAGTTCTCTATGTGTTTATCCCTAATTTATCTCAAAACTTGCCCCATACTCTGTATCTTTCTTTCTGTATATTCCACACATTAATTTCACCTTGAAGAAGTCTCTCAAAGTCTCTGGCTCCTCCAGGCTGGGCTGGTTGACTCACAGTCGTGATGCACAGGGGCCTCTGCCCCCCTCACCCTGGGGTCTTTACCGCCTCTCTCTAGGCTGCACCTACCCCTTCCTGGATCCCGCAGGGAATCTCTGCATGTCTGAAAGAGACATCAATCATACCCGATTAATACTCCATATGGAATCAGATTTCAAGGTGGGGATCATTTTTCCTCAGGATATGGAAGACTTTGCTTCATTTCCTTGTAGCTCCCAAAGTTGCTGTAGAAGTCTGATGCCTTTCTGATTCCTGATCCTTTATAATGAAACCTGCTCTGTTTCTCTCTGGAACTTTGAGCATCTTGTGCTTGCTGGTCCCATGTGGCTGGGTGCAAGCCTGTGTTCATTCACTGTGCTGGGCACTGGTGGGTCTTTAAATCCAAAACTCATGTCCTATCGTTCAGAAAAAATGTTACCGACTTATTATTTTATGTTTTCTTCCCTCCAATTTTTTTGGTTTTCACTCTCTACAAATCTTACCATTCTATTCTTCTCTTGGTCTATGCCTCTAATTTTCTTATCTTTTCTCTCATTTTCCATCTCTTTGTCTTTCAACTCTACTTCCTGTAAGATTTCCTTTTCTTTAATTCTATTGAATTTTTAATTTTTTTGCTTTCATATTATTTAGCATCCAAGGAGACACACCACACACACACACACACACACACACACACACACACACACACACTTTGCAATATAGTACCCCTGCCCTCAACTGTGCTTCATGATCCCTAGCTAAGAGACTCTCTGTTTTATCTTCTCCGGAGAATAAAACACCAGTCTTAGGGGACGGATGTGAAAAGGGATTCAGGGATCCAACTGCTTCTTAAAGACTTTCAGTTGATCTTTTTTTCTTTTCCTGCCTCCACCTCCACTTCTACATGTGCTTGGTGCTGCCCATTCCAGAGCCTTTTGTTCTGTGATATAATCTAAGTTGTAATTCAGCCTTTCTCTGTGTATTTTAGGGTTTAGCTTTCTTGGATCTGCTAAGTCAGTTATCACTTGCCCATTTGCTATTCTGATTCCAACTTTGTTGCCTTTGTCTTTATCATTCATTGTCGCAGTGGTTTTATGCTCTAAAATAAATAAATAAATATCCCTGTAACTCATTTCACTGGGATTTTGGGAGACAACAGAGGCCAAAGCCTACATCCAACTTGTCATCTTTACCTGGTAGTTTATATCTCCAGTTCCTAGTATATTTCTCAGCACATAGTAAGTGCCCAATACAGATGTGTTGGTTGAATTGAGTATTAGAGATACTGTCTTTCCCATCTTTGGTAATCCAACAGTGAAAACCCTTTAAATGGAAATCTTTTTAGTTAAGATGTTTACTGCATCTTAGAGCAGAGTTCACCAGTCTATCTAACTTATATACTAGGCAATATTGTGTCGTGTAGAAAGCTGAAAACTGGTCTCCACTCACTACTGAATTATGTGGCCTGGAACAAGCTACTTCCATTCTCCAGACTTAGTTTCCCTTCTGTAAAATGGGAACAATAATACAAGTGTCTTCCTCAGTGCGGACAGCATGGGAAACTCTCAGTATCTGTGGTGTGAGTTCAATACCACAGCGACAATTCTTAGAAGTCAGTGTTTTAAAATTAGCCTTTACACATGAATTGCAAATTGCTTCCTAATTAATGCCCGTCAGAGCAAAAATCTGTATTTAACCTGACTTGATGATTAGACAGATTACAAAATCTTGTCAGCTGAGAGGCAGCTACTGTTGCTCACTGAGGGTCTACAATGTGCTAGCGCCCCCTCCTCGGTCAGGCCGGTGGACCTAGAACTTAAGCTGGTAATTATTCGTTAAGTATTTACCGAGTCTGACTTGCAGACCCCGTGCTGAGCTACCCCTCACTCACTGTGAGTTTCACTACCGCCGCCCTCAGTCCCTGGCCTCTGTAAAGGCTTGTTGCAAGGGGTCCAGGGGAGAACCCAGGCCCTTGGACTGCTCTCGCCAGGCACTCCCTGGGCCAACCACCGTTCGCAGCAGTGGTTTGCACCGCGCATCTTGGTCTTCACCGGTAAGTCTCCCAGCCTACCTGCAGAGGACCCCACTTCCTCCAGAAGAGAAGCCAAGGCAGCGCCCTGGGAAAGCAACTCCGCGTCCTTCAAGTCCAGTTTGGCCTTCCCTTTAGCCCCCATTCCTCTCCGTCCCCACGACCCCCACCCACGTCCCCGCTTGCAGGCTGGGGTCTCAGGGCTTGTAGAGAGCCTCCCGGGCCCCTGCGCACAGGCAGGTGAGGGCGGTGTCCGAGGAGACGGTGCTCCGCCCCCGAGGCCCCGCCCCCCGAGGCCCCTAGGCGCGGGCCGCAGCCTCCGTCTCGCCCTCGCCGCGGAGCTCCGCGGAGCGGCAGGCGGGTGGGCACTTGCTCCGCCCCCTCCCGGCCC
>NC_043715.1:18406099-18484440 GCF_006229205.1 Suricata suricatta
CCGGGCGGCAGCATGCGGAGCGGCGAGGAGCTGGACGGCTTCGAGGGCGAGGCCTCGAGCACCTCCATGATTTCGGGCGCCAGCAGCCCGTACCAGCCCACCACCGAGCCGGTGAGCCAGCGCCGCGGGCTGGCCGGCCTGCGCTGCGACCCCGAATACCTGCGCGGAGCGCTCGGCTGCCTCAAGGTCGCCCAAGTGGTAGGTGCCGGGCGGGGACCCAGGTGCGGGCTGGCGGCCTAGCCGGGAGTTTTCCCTTCCTTTTCCCGCTTCGGGGGCTCAGGCCCTGCCGGCCGCTGCCGCGCACCCGCTTCCCGGCGCCAGACCCCAGTTCCTCGCACCCCCTCTTCCTCGCGGGGTTCTGGGCCGCCCTCACACCTTCTTTGGGGAACGTGCCCTCTCCAGACCTGCAGACTCAGCTGTGCGCCTCCTACCTGAACACCTGCCCCCGGGCCTACCTGTCCATTCCGCCCTTGCTGTCGCGAGCCTTTTTCATTATTGGGCTTGGTGGTCCGCGGAGCCCGGCGCGAAGGTCATGCTGACCCCTGAGTAACTACTGGTCACAGCAGTTTGTGGCAGGTTTTCGGGGACCGCACAACCTCCACCTCCCCCGAAGGCCCTTCTCTGTGTTTCCTTCCATCACTGGGGACTGTGGCTCGACTTCCTCCTCCGCACCTAGCAGGGAGCCGAGCTTACGGTAGATGCTCAGTAAATGTTTGTTGAATGGAAGCAAGTAGTAGCCTAGATGTAGTGGGGGTACCCAGATCTAACCCCCAAAGTCTCCAGTGTGTACCGCAGGGGTTTGATTCCTTCTAGTTAATCCAGAAGACAGAACCAGCATCCCTGAATCCTTCGCCCCACTGCGGTGGCTGGCATTGCCCAATTGGTACCCAAGAGTTAAATCACTGGAGGAGGGCAGCCAGTTTTGTAGGTACAGAGACAACTTTCTGTCGGACTTGTCGATAGTAGAGATCATTTCTCAGAATTCTTTTCAGCTTCCAGGATATGCAGGATAGTGGCCTGGCACCTCTGCCCCTCTTTCATGGTTTTTGTAACAGGCCTCTCTGGGCAGTTGCCTGGCTCTCTTGTGGACAGGGCACGCTCCAAATTCAGCAAAAACTGTGTCCCAGTATTCTACCCTGTCACAGGTAGGCCTCTGAGGCCCCGCAGCCAAACTTTGTAGTCTTCTCAGCCTGAGAATCCATTTGTACGGAGCCACAATGTATGTACATTTTGTTTCTTCCAAGCATTGGGCTTGTGCTTACTTGAGTCCATAGATAAATGTCCCTTGGGAATAATATAAAATGTGGACACTCTTTAAATAAAGGTCGCAGTGTTTGTAAATTGCAGAATCCTAGACGATTTTCTCTCTCTCTGGTGAATGCTTGTTCTGCTGATTGCCGGGGATGTTTTTGAAGGGCTCTAAGGAAAGATAAATGGAATGGGTTATCCCTATCTAGAATTTTAAACTGACCTTATCCCGTAAGCTGGAATGTCCGTAGTTAGGGTTTGCTGTTAGCAAAGAGAATGGAGGAGGTGGAGGAGGCGGGGGCTGGTGGTGGTATCTAACTGCCTTTTAAAAGGCAGCTAGCCAATGAGTATAACACAGATAATCAGAAGTGAGTAAAAAAGAGCAGGGTGTGAACTTGGACCCAGGTGGAACGTAGGGCCTTGTTAAGTACCTTGCTTTGTTTATACTGTGGACTTTGAAAGTAAATAGAACTTTAGACTCCAAGGACCTGGTAAAAGAATGAAAATCAGCAGTTGTATACAATGCTAATAGCCATCTCATTGCTGGAACTTGGTCACCTAAGGCCAGGAATGGAAGCCAGTGGTATTTGTTATTGCCTTGTGGTAAGGTGCTGTTTTGTTGTAGAAATTTACTTTTCATCTGGAAAAAATTGGGGTCCCATACCCTAAAATCTCACCTAACTCTGCCATTTGACTAATGTGTTACATTTAAACAGTAAGAGGATGTGTGGGTAAGTGAAAAAAGGGACCTGCTTGAAGGTTATGGCAGCTTGAAACAGTCTTGTATGTATGTGGCTTCTCAGCCTTGATATAAGTCAGCGGTTTTAGGAGAGAAAACCCCCCTCAAAGCTCCAAGAAATTGCACTATAGATTTAAACAAGAAGTCATTATGAAGGTATTTTTAAGACAAAGCTCAAAATCCCATTAAGAATATGGATGTTATAATTTTATATTAGAGTTTATATTATGGTTAACTTCTTGTTTTTGAGAAAAATTTGACTTTTCATTTTAGTGTTTAATGGACCTTTTTTTGTGGTTTGTGGCCTATTGCAACCTGTTGGCCATCTTGCTACTTCACATGCGGTCCACAGAACAGCAGCATTGCCAGCATCAGAGAGCTGGTTAGAAAGGCAGAATCAGAGGTGCCTGGGTGGCTCAGCCAGTTAAGCATTCAGCTTTGGCTCAGGTCATGATCTCACAGTTCGTGGGTTCGAGCCCCGCGTCGGGCTGTGTGCCGACAGCTAGCTCAGAGCCTGGAGCCTGCTTCAGATTCTGTATCTCTCTCTCTCTCTAACCCTCCCCTGCTCGCACTGTCTCTCTCTGTCTCTCAAAAATAAATAAAAAGCATAAAAAAAATAGAAATGCAGAATCGGGCGCCTGAGTGGCTCAGTGAGTTAAACAACCGACTTTTGAATTTGGTTCAGGTCATGATCTAGTGGTTTATGAGTTAAAGCACCCAAGAGCCTGCTTGGGATTCTGTCTCTCTCTTTCTTTCTCTCTAACCCTCCCACATACTGCTGCATACTCTCCCTCTTTCTCAAAATAGATAAATAAACTTAAAAAAAAAAAGAGAGAAATGCAGAATCAGAGGGCTTACCCTAGACTGTCTGAATCATAATATGAAGTTTAACAAGACTTCCCAAGTGATTCACATGCACTTTCAAAGTTCAGACTTCCCTTTCTATATCATTTTAGGGTTAAAGCCTCACACAGGTGCTAGCAATCAGTTCTTTATCAGAACCATTAATAGTCAGCCTCAAGGCACAGGTTTTTCTGTAAAACGAGCCTATACCTCCTGAAAGGATTAAGAAAATGAGGTGAAATGTAGAATTTAGCACCTTGTGTGTTAAGCGCTTAGTGTGTAATAAAAAATAGTTATCATTGTTGCTAATTAATATTTACTATCTTTAAAGAAACTTGGTGAAATTGCCACTCCCAAATTACAATTATATATTTGAATTACAGATAGTTTACTTCTTAGCAATTTAAAAGTTAAGTCAGTATTTTATTTTATTTAAAACATTTTTTTTAATGTTTGTTTATTTTTGAGATAGAGACAGAGCATAAGCCGAGGAGGGGCAGAGAGAGGAAGACACAGAATCTGAAGCAGGCTCCAGGCTCTTAGTTGATAGCACAGAGCCTGACGCAGGGCTTGAACCTAGGAACCGGGAGATCATGACCTGAGATGAAGTCGGACGCTCAACCGACTGAGCCACCCAGGCGCCCCTAAATCGATATTTTAACTGGAATGTTTTTAATAACAAAACTAATCTGAAATATGAAAATTAATCAGTGTATTTTCATAGATTAAATTTTTAAAAATGGAATTTATACCTATCTCTTAGGTGGGGAGAATGTCTCATGTGGTTACATAAAACAATAAAATGTACTTCTTGTGGAAAAAGAGTTGGTTTAAACTATTGACTTAAATGCTTTCTTCCTTCTTGTGAATGTGGATTCTGTGAGTACTTATTGGATTTTAGCTCCTAGACATCATTTAATGAAATAGTTCATTTAGGTCTTTTGTGTTTTTTTCCATTAGCTTGTTTGAAAGCAGAATTTTGCTTTTGGGTTGGGGAAGGGCATACTGTCACATATACCGTGATCTAGGGCAGTGTCAGAAGAGGACGGGCCTTGGATTGGCCAGCACTTTCTGAATAATAACAACGGCAGGCATCACTTAGTGAGAGCTTACTCTGTTGTTGTTACCCCCGTTTTATGGAAGAGGAAGTTGAGGCACACAGGTTGTGACTCGTTCAAGGTCACATGGCTTGTGGGTGGTGGTGCTGGGGTTTGAACACAGGCAGTCTCATTTCAGAGTGTGCTCTTTACTGCCTCCTGAACACATCATTTCGAGTTCCACAGAAAGGGTAATTGAGTCCAAAACATTTCTCTGGTCTTTGGCTAGCCTGGTGATGATTTGGGGGGACTTTTATATGCTTAAGTGAGACTCACAAGGGTTTCAGTTTCTCATTGGCCATTGTGCAGGTGTGCAGCTCCTGTGCGGTGCCCTGCCCGCACCAACAGACCTGTCCCCTTCCCTCAATGAGGGGATGGGCCTCCTCAAAAGTGCAAAAGGAGATTCAGCATTTCAGTTATACAAAGACTTCTGTGGGGGCACCTGGGTGGTATTTAGGAGTAATAGTGGTGTCTAGGAGTTCCTTACACTATTCTTTCTATTTGTGTAAATGTTTTACACTTTTCATAATAAAAAGTTACAGAAAACATGGTTATGTGTTGGGGTGCCTCGATGGCTCAGTCGGTTAAGCGTCTGACATCAGTCAGGTCATCTCATGATTGGTGAGTTTGAGCCCCACCTTGGGTTCTGTGCTGACAGCTCAGGAGCCTTTTTCGAATTCTGTGTCTCCCACTCTCTCTGCCCCTCACCTGCTTGCTTGCTCTCTCTCTGTCTCAAAAAAGTTCTTTTGCCTCAAATCCTTTTCTTCAGCCCCTCTCATGCCTGATTGACCTTCTGACATCGCATTGCCTGTTTTTAGGACTTTTTATAACCAAGTTGGGTGATAGAAGGTATTTAAATTGTCTTGGCTTCCTCAGTAGTATAATGTGGGTAGTAGTGACTGAGCATTTTAGGAATTGTAAGAACTAAGAGGTTAAGAGGTGCTTTCTTAGGTAACTCAAAGGTAAATGTTTGTATTTGCATTTCAGAGTTGAGAAATAACTGTCATTTGATGGAAACCTTGTCAGTTTTATCTCAAGCCAGTAGGGCAAAGCTACTCACCGTTCCTGCCCTGTGGGGGATGTGACAGGGCATGCAGGTGAAGTAATAGGTTTCACTGCATTGGGTTCTCAGATCTACCTTAAATTGCCTCCTTGTAGAACAATCTCATTTTTACTTAGGAAATTATTGGTATCTTTGGGAATTGTCTTCTTGTTCAAAGACTTAAAATCAAATTAACTCTAACAGAAAAGCAAAGTGAAAACCACTCTTTTATGATGTTAAAAACAGTAAAATTATCATCCCAGACCTCAGAAATATATGTTATAGTACACATCCATTTTTACAAAACCAGACAAAGACCGTTCAAGAAAATAATACTACAGACCAGTCATTCTCATGAACACGGGACACAAAAATCCTCAAAAAAAAAAAATGCTGGGAAATCAAATCCAGTGATATTATGTAAAAAGAGTAGTACACCACAACCAGTAGTGATTTATCCCAGGAACAAAAGACTGGTTCAGCTTTCCAGAATCAATAGATGTAATCCACCATACGAACACCTTACTGAACAAAACCCACACGATTATGTCAATGGCTACAGAAAAGAACATTTCACAGAACTCAACATCCATTTGTGATAAATGCTGCCAGCCAAACTAGGAAGAGAAGGGGATTTCTTCAACCCAAAAAAGGGCATCTACCCCAAATCTATAGCTAACATATTTAATGGTGAAAATAAACGCTTTCACCCTAAGGGAAATGAAGCAACAATCTCTACTCTCACCACTGATACTCCACCTTGTACTGGACGTGCTAGCCGGTGCAAGAAAAATAAATGGAAGGCGTTGAGATTGGAAAGAGAGAACGACTGTACCTATTTGCAGATGGCATGACTGTGTGGACAGTCCAGTGGGAATCTCTAGAAAAAGCTCCTAAAACTAATAAGTGTGTTAGCACAGTTGTAAAATACAAAGTCAATACACAAAAAAAATCAATTATTTCTGTATCCTAGCAATAAAAGCAGTATCATTAGAAACAGGAAAAAACAAAACTAAAAAACCCTATCAGTTACAATAGCTCTGAAATGAAAAGAATACTTAGTATTTACAGCTAACAAAATATGCACAGAGTCTGCATACTGAAAATTACAAAACACCAAGGAATGAAATTAAAGAAAACCTAAATAAGTGGATTAATATACCATATTCATGGATTGGAAAACTCAGTATAGTTATGATATTAATGCTCTACAAATTGTGTTTAACACAATCACAAAATTTCTGCAAAGTTTTTTTAGATAGAGACAAACTGATTCTAAAGTGTCTTTTTCTTTCATTAAGGATTTTATTTTTTTAATTTAAAGAATGCTTATTTGTTTTGATAGAGAGCGTGCATGACTAGGGGAGGGGCAGAGAGAGAGGAAGAGAGAGAATCCCAAGCAGGCTCTGTGTTGTCAGAGCAGAGCTTGACATGGGGCTTGAACTCACGAACTGGGAAATCATGACCGGAGCTACTTCAGGAGTTGGGCACTTAACCAACTGAGCCACCTAGGTGCCCCAAGGATTTTGTTTTTTAAGTAATCCCTATGCCCATTGTAGAGCTGAAATCCACAACCCCCAAATCAAAAGTAGAATGCTCTAATGACTGAGCTGGCCAGGGGCCCCTGATTCTGACATGTATATGGCAAGTCAAGTTACCCAGGCAAAGGGATGGTGAAGGTTGGTGGGAGAATGTTCAGTGAAGAGGGAACAACATAACATCAGTTCACCTTTGTTGCGCGCGCGCGTGTGTGTGTGTGTGTGTGTGTGTGTGTGTTGGGGAGTAGGAAGATGGGGACAGGTTTTGGCCAGTTACTCGTTTGCCTCATGCCCCCAAGCAGGGCTCTTAGACACTTATAAATTGGGGCTGTTGATAGTCCTGCTTGCACTGCTGAGCCTACCATACAAAATCCTGAGCAAAGTGTCTCATATATGAAGAGTTACAAACCTGTTGGCACTATAGAATATTCCTGAAATGATGCAAGTTGGGAAACTGAGTGATCAAGGGCTAGGTAGAAGGGAGACTTAGATTTAGAGAATGACTTTTTGTATTTTTGAATTGTATGCCACATGTCAATATCCTCTATGAAAAAATTATTAAAATGTTAGCTGTTATTAGGTGTACCTTAACATGTATTAGCCTGAAAGCAAATATATGGACCATAACCTTTAACCTTTTTCATGCTTTATAATTTGGAGGGCCTCGGGGAGAATGATTTAGACAATACAGACCTCTTGTAGAAACTTGAAGTTTGAAATGTTTTCAATACGTTTTCCTGTCAAAACAAGCATTCTGCACAATTGCAGGCACTTAATTTATTTGTCTAATTTATTTGCTAAAAACAACATTTCTTTCATTTGTGAGGATTTACCCTAATTAAAAAACTTTTTAAAAAATATTTATGTATTCCTTGAGAGAAAGAGCATGAGCAGGGGAGAGGCAGAGAGAGAGAAAGAGAAGGAGAAAGAGAGAAAATCCGAATCAGGCTCTAGGCTCTGAGCTGTCAGCACAGAGCTTGATGCAGGGCTTGAACCTGAGCTCAAGTCAGAGGCTTAACCGACTGAGCCACCCAGGTGCCCCTTCCCTAATTTTATTAGTTATTACATTATGTGGGGTTGTAAAGTGCTATAGCATGGTGGCTGTAGTTAATCCTATATTGTATATTTGAGAGTTGTAAGGAAGTAGATTTTAGAAGGACCCATCACAAGAAAAAAAATTTTGAAGTTATGTATGATGACACCTATTAAGTAGAGTTATTGTGGTGATTACTTACCAGTTATACAAATACTGAATCATGTACACCTGAAACTAATATAATGTGTCAGTTATATCTCCATTTAAGAAAATTGTAACATATAGGAAATGAGGAAAAAGAAATCTTAGTATGACGGATCAAATGAAAAGGTCTTTGGAGTTTTTCTCTTCCAAAGGCTCAACAAGGTGGTTTCTTTTTTCATTTGTTTGTTTGTTTTCTAGTAAGAAGAATGCTTGCGTAAATGTCTTGTTTTCTTTTGATTTGTTACTATTTTTTATTAAATTTCAAGGAATGCTTTTACTAGATCAAAGGGCAGTATCATTAAATTTATGAGCCTTAAAAATTATGGGATTGGCTGGCACGTCTCTACAACATGCCTGAGGGTCTCAGTTTGTTCAGTCCTCCTGTGCACGTCCCCACAGGTGCTTACCGGTGGGAGCCGGTGGGCTCAGTAAGACCTCTGGCTCTTCCCGAGTCACAGGGCCAAATCAGTTCTTCCTTGACAGCCCTGGAATATTTTTCTTAATTAAAAGGGGAACCAGCCTTTCCTCGGTCATGGCACTTCAGAAGGACGCTTAGAGGAGGGAAGACAGGAGAGTATGTGCACTGCCCAGTTCAGGATACTTCCCCCTCCTGGTAAAATGGATGCCTACTTGGGTGCTCAAGAGAGCCATATTTCTTCCTCCCTCCCTCCCTCACTCCCTCCCTCCCTTCCTTCCTTCCTTCTTTAATGTTCTTATTTATTATTATTGAGAAACAGAGAGAGGCAGAGCATGAGCAGGGGAGGGTCAGAGAGAGGGGGAGACACAGATTCTGAAGCAGACTCCAGGCTCTGAGCTATCAGCACAGAGCCTGACTCGGGGCTCGAACTCACAAACCATGAGATCATAACCTGACCTGAAGTTGGACGCTCAACCGACTGAGCCACCCAGGCACCCAAGGGAGCCATATTTCCTGCTTAGAGGTAGTTGTAGAAATACCTGAGCTACTGCACATTGGTGATCCAGCCCATAAAAGCCTGGTTATTTTGTATGGTGGGCCTGCTCGCCCCATGCGCTGTTGAAATAACCTGGAAATACCAGTGTTCTGGCCTTCAACCCACAGCTGCTGTCACTGCCTCCTTACTCTTAGTGCTGGAAGTAGCTTCCAGTCCTTTTGTAGAGTGATGTCAGATATCTTTGGAAAATCAAGTTGTTTGTTAGAGGATAGAGCTATAGTCAAGGGCCTGTGACTGTGATCTCAGATCCTGAATTTTCCCAGACAGTTCCAATTTCCTGTACTGTCTCATCAGACCACATGTAAGTACATCCTGAGTTTTTTTTTTAAATGATTTTATTTTAAGTTATGAAATATTCCAAGCATTGAAATGATAGTGATTCATGTAACAAGTACTCATGTACTGACAATGTGTCCTGATATTTTTGTTTGGGAAATAAGAATATCCCCCAGGGGACAGGCTGTGTGTACAAGAGAAGTAAAAAGCAGGGCTAGATGAGCTGGAATTTGGATTCATTAGCGAGGTGGGACTTCAGAGAGCCCTGAAGGAGGAAGGCTAGACCGGGAGAGAATCAGAGAATAAGGCACCCTCAGACAAGGGGATGGCCTCAGCATCTCATGTGGTGGCGAAAAGCCAATTTAAACTTTCAAAGGCTCTGTTCAGAGTGGTCCAGGCCTGGGAGCAGGCCTGCAGCTGGCTGAGGAAGGGACAGATAAGTGGAATGATACAGAATTTAGAAGGCAACACCTCCTTCGGGAGAAGATCTTGTTTTATTTGTGAACAATTTAACTTGATGGGGAGGATTTTTGTGTGAAAAATTCTCACTTAAAGGAGGCCCCAGTGTTCATCTCTGCACTCTCCTGTGTGGTCTTGTCTCCACACATTAGATGATTGGGTCTGTCACTAGGTTTCAGAGTGAGGTCCCCTGGGAGCCCTAGAACTTATTGAAGTAGAAATGGGGGATTGAGAAACTGAGGGACTAGGTACTAATTGTATTTCAAAAAGACAATTCTAATTGCATTAAATAATATCAGGCCGATTTCTTCTTAGAGTAGAATTTTATGGTACAGATTATTTTATGTTGATCAGGAGCTTTGATTAACATTTTGAGTAACCTACCCCTGCCTCAAAGTCTTTGCATTTGAGGTATATTCTTGCACCCCCTGCTGCCTGCCCCCTCCCCAAATGTCACTTTGCTTTGTTCTTTAGCACTGTTGTTCTTCTGTTCTGCTCTAAAGAGGCCTTCCCTGACCACGCTGTGTAAAATAGGACACCTCCATCCCTCTTTTTCCTTTCCCTCCGCTGAAGTTTTCTTCATGGCTTTTACCACCCGACTAGACTATCACCTCCAAGAGAACAGAGGTGTTGTGTGCTAAATTTCCTGCTGTCCTCAGGGTCTATAACAGTGCCTGTCACATAGTAAAGCCCTGATCAACAGTTGAATATACATAGCTGTTTAATAAAAGAGAGAAAAATAATGGAATATCACTTAAGGTAGTTTATAAGGTCAAATTATTTGAAAATATGGGATCCATAAGGGGAAATAACCTAATATTGGTTTATTTACAAGTAAACTTCTGGACTCCGTTCTGAGTGGAAAGTATTGGGGAGAAAGTATGGAAACAAAATGCCACTGTAATTCTTTTTTCTTTTTTTAACTGTGAGTTTTAAAAGGGTATCTACTGCTACTAGGAAACAGAAGCTTTTGCTTAGTAGGCTGATTTTTGTAAAAGAAGGGGAAACCGTAAGAGGCCTTGCCACGCGTTTTGCTTAGGAAAGTGTAAGATGAAAACTAGGGATTGTCTAATTATTATTGAAATTGTCTGTTTCTCATCAGCATGTTGAGAGAAAGGGTTGCTCAGGATCCGCCAGGCCAGCACTGTGGGAGCCCTTAGAGCATGCCCTCAACGTGTGTGTGTAAAGAAAGTCACAACTAGGCTTGAGGCTGAGGGTCCTAGTGGTTGTCTTTATAAAGCTCTCTGATTAAAATAAAAAAATAGCAGTTCCATGGGGCCCCAGGAAAGGAGGCCGGAGGGGGCTGTAGGAAATACTGAGATCCAGAATTTTGTCTATCAGCATTTCAAATGATTGGTTAAATTTGGGAATTATATGGGTTAATAAACATTTAAAATGTTTAGAGTTCAATCAGATGTGGATAGTTTTGGATGGCTCCTTTCTTACCACTACAATTTGATGACTGGCACAGTGGAAACCTTCATTTTTGTGGTTTCCCATTTATTCCAGCAGAGCTATGAAAAACAATTTAAGTCTAAAAGATTTTTGTGCCAATAAAAAATCCCCAAAAAACAAAAAACCCCTGTAAAAAACCAGCCCAAGCCCCAGGAACAGTGTCTCTCCAGTGGTAGTTGCTTCTTTAGCTCACCTACTTTGTTTCAACCATTTTTGGTCGAAACCCTGTACATGTGTGTGCTTTGAGATTAAGAGTTGGCTGAATGACTGTAGAGTTAGGTCAAGATCAGTAGCTAAATGTAAAAATTGTAAAGTATTCTCCCCCTTAAAAAAAAAATCTATACTTTATATATGTTGGAATGCCTCGGCTGGGCCAACTACTGTTATACATAAACAGGATAAGAATCCTTGCCTCCAGTGGGCTCACAGTCCACTGGGGGAGTGAGGGTTTGATACGGGATGGAAAAGCACACATATTCTAATCACCAGAGCCAGGGGTTCTCCTAGAGGACAGCTCGGCAAGGAAGTCTTTGGGGGAAACGGGCACTTTACCTGTTAAGTGTTGAATAGCCAGTGGCTGACATTAAGGTGGGGGGTGCCCTGTGGTGCTGGGAGCGGATAGGAGCAGGGGTAAGCCCAGGCAAAGGTATGGATGGGGAGGAGGACCCGGTCGGAAAGGCCCTGATTTGTTAGGCCAGTGAATTTGGATTTTCTGAAAAGACAGGAAATAGTTGGCGCTAAGGCTCCTGAGCACTTGAAATGTGGCCAGTACAAATTGAGATGTAGGTAAGTAGAAAATAACATGCCAGATTTTAAAACTGTAATAGGAAGAGAAAGAATGTGAAATATCTCAATTTTTTATATCGATTATGTGTTAAAACACCACTTTGGATATAATGGTAATTTAGTAGTAAATGTACTACTAAAATAATTGTTTCTTTTTACTTAAAAAAAATCTGTCTATTAGAAAATGTAAAAACACTTCTGTGATTCCCATATTTCTCTTGGCTATTGCTCAGTTACAGCGGGTGAGGAATGGCTTTAAGAAGGCAGAGATGAGAAGGGCCCTGCGTGGTAGGAGACCTTGAGTAATTCAGGTGAGAAATGAAGACCCAGGTGGTCCTTTGGCAGTGGGAGCGGAAAGGCTGTGACAAACAGGAATTCTAGGTGGCAGTTATGTTTTATTATAGCTTCTGTTTTTATTTTACGTTTTATTCATCTCTCAGTCAAAAAACTGTTGAAGCTGGGCGCCTGGGTGGCTCAGTCGGTTAAGCCTCCGACTTCAGCTCAGGTCAGATCTCACGTTCGTGGGTTCGAGCCCCATGTCAGGCTCTGTGCTGACAGCTAGCTCAGAGCCTGGAGCCTGCTTCCAGTTCTGTGTCTCCTTCTCTCTCTGCCCCTCCCCCTCTCATGCTCTGTCTCTCTCTGTCTCAAAAATAAATAAAACATTAAAAAAAAACTGTTGAAGCTAACATTCATTGAGCGTTGGCTGTGTGTCGGACTGCTACGTGTTTTATGTGTGTTCTCTCATGTAGTGCCCACAGAAATCCTGTGAGGCAGGTGCTTTACAGATGAGGAAACAGGCTTTTTGGTATCACTAACTTGCTCACGGTCCCCACTGCTTGTAGGTACGGAGTTATGCAGCCAGCCTTCAGAGACCACACATGGAACACTGTCTCCCCCGCTGCTCCTGTCCCCCATCCCCCCGTGTCATGTGTGTTTCTACGACCATTAGGCAGTTTATGAACTTTGTTCCATCATCACTCTTCTTCCCCCTCCTACAGGGACTTAGTCCATTTCTGTTTTCCTTCTGCTAGCACTGCTCCTGGTCCCTGTAGGCCTGCTAGCCTGCAGAGCCCTTCTGGTTCCCAATTCTTCCACAACAAATGGGTCATATCTGTCAGAGTCTGGAGAGGTGTTGGTTTCATTAGAAAGGGGAGCCCCTCGGCCCTTCTCTTTGAGCTCCTTGGGTTACCGCTGAAATGTAAGAATTTCTAAGTTGCGAGCTAATGAAAGGTGTAAGGAAGCTGGGCCCATGTTTGCTGGTGGAAGAGGGGTTGAGATAAAAATTGAGGCTTGATTATCCTCCTGTTTGCTTGAGCCAACATCTCAAAGTATTTGGGTTTGGAAGAATTATTGACTTCTGGAACCTTTTTTTTCCCTTTGTAGAACACCTACCGTATAATATTGGCATCTGTTTGGACTCCAGCTTGTTTATGGGTATTGTAAGATAATTTTTAAAAGACAAAATTATGATTCTTGGAAATATAAGAGATTTTATTAATTAATGAGGGAGCCAGTAAGGTGTTACAACCTGTTCAAAGGAAAATTCAAGGAGTTTGCACACAAAGACCGTGTGTGTGTTCACACACGTGCACATCCACACACACACGCACCATGAAATGAATTCAAATAGATGCAGCTTTAGCTTTGAGGGGAATCACTTGTCTCTCCACTAGACATTTAATTTGCCTATCTACAGACAAGAATCATTTGTCTATCGCTGTGTATCAGTTATGTACAACTTAACAGATTTGTAAAATATCTCAAAGGCCATGAAATGCACACATCCCATAGGATCAGATAACTTGGAAAGTTATGTTCTAACAAGGCCCATACTTCATTGAAGATACTCAGTAACCCTTTTGGTCCATTTCAAATCACAATTTATTCTGAGATGGGGAATATCTGGGGAAGGGGCTGTGTGAGCTAGATTTGTATCTAACTGATGCATGTCAGGCCTCCCAGTTTTATTTGTCCCTTTCTCTCTGTGTCCTCTGCTCCTCTAGCTGTGCTGTTGGGTTGCTGGAAGAGCATCCCTTATGGCCTCCTACACCCCACTCTGGATTCCTCTGTTTTCTTGTTTTTCCTTGGTCACTTTCCTTCACAGAAATAGATCTTGATCACCTACACCTAGGGTCACGCCTTTAATCTTCAGCCTGGTCTTCAGCGGCCTGAGTCACCAAAATGGCAGGGACTACAGGTAAGAGGATTGCCTGCTGCCACAGGGTTGGTGTGAGGTCGAATGGAAAGTGCGCGTGGAGCTTGGCCAAGAGAAGCACCTGGTGAGTGCTAGCCATTATCCTTCATGCTGGTGTGCCCTGTCTCGTCTAGCCAGCTTCTCATTGAGTCATTCTCCCATTCAGGCTCTCTTCACCTAGATCTGCCACCTTATCCTGGCTGCCAGCTTCTTGTTCTCCCACTGCAGCACTCTGATGCACAAGGGCACTGCAAAGGCACAGCCCGAAGATTCCCCAGTAGTGAGTGGGCAGGGGTGAGACTGGGTGCTGTATACACTTTCCCCATTTCCTTTGCTCTACCCCACTTCCTACTGACTCTGCCATGCCCATCGTGGGTTTTCTTTGTTCTGATTGATGTCCTATGTCCTGTGATGTCCTATGATGGAGCACTAGCTTACATTGTGTCCCTCATTCTCTGTGGACTCTCTGGCTTTCTTTTTTTTATTTTATTTTTTTATTTTTTTTTAATTTTTTTTTAAATGTTTTATTTATTTTATTACAGTGCGAGACAGAGCATGAGAGGGGGAGGGTCAGAGAGAGAAGGAGACACAGAACTGGAAGCAGGCTCCAGGCTCTGAGCTAGCCGTCAGCACAGAGCCCGACGCGGGGCTCGAACCCACAAACGTGAGATCTGACCTGAGCTGAAGTCGGAGGCTTAATCGACTGAGCCACCCAGGCGCCCCTGGCTTTCTTTTTTTAATTTATTTATTTTTCAGTTTTATTTATTTAAGTAATCTCTACACCCAGCATGGGACTCGAACTCCCGACCCGGAGATCACGAGTCTCACATTCCTCTGGCTGAGCCAGCCAGGTGCCCCTGGACTCTCTGGCTTTCAGAACAGATTTGCATATACTTACAGTCTATTGTAATAAGTCTATAAACACCTGCAAGGCAGAGACCCAGTCTTCTTCAGTTTCATGTTCATACTAGTGAACACTTGGCTGCTTGGTAAGCACTTACCAATTCATCCACATTCAGTTTGGTATATTATCCAGCAAGAAAAAAACAACTAATTCATATTCAGGGTGTGTCTTCATCTGCCATACAAAATACCATATATTGGATGGCTTAAACAATAGCAGTTTATTTCTCACAGTTCTGGAGGCTGGGCCAAGGTCAGGGTACGAGCAAGGTAAGCTTCATTGTGAAGTCTTTTGTCTTGACTTATAGGTGACGGCCATCTTGCTGTGTGCTCACGTGGTCTTTTTGTGCCACACACAGAGAGAAAGATCTCTCTCCCCTGTCTTTTTTTTTAAAGTATATTTATTTTTGAGAGAGCATGCGGATGAGAAGGGCAGAGAGAGAGGGAGAGAGAGAGTCCCAAGCAGGATCCTCACTGTCAGTGCAGAGCCTGCTGTGGGGTTCAAACTCATGAACTACGAGATCGTGACCTGAGCCGAAAGCAAGAGTTGGATGCTTAACCGACTGAGCCATACAGGCGTCCCTCTCTCTTCTCTTTGTAAGGGCACTGATCTTATTATGAGGGCTCCCTCCTCCTGACTTCATCCCACTCTAATTACCTTCCAAGACCCCGTCTACAGATACCATCACAGTGGAAGTTAGGGCGTTACCATATGAATTTTGTGTGAAGGGAGATAGACTTAAGTCCATAGCAAGATGGGAGCATGGTGTAGATCAACGGTGGAGGTTCAAGATGGTTCCATACACCTTGAAATTCAGAAACTCTGAAGTTTAGACTGGAAGGAATCCTGAAGCCAGTCATGTGTACCCCTCCTGTGTTTTACAGGTAACAAATCTGACCCCTCGGGAATTTGTGGCTTACCTATGGCTACCCAGTTTGTTGGTTGTCCTGTAACCTGAGCCTAAGGCTGGCATTCCTTCCCCATGACTGAGCCGTTGCTATGGCGGTGATGATTTGCTTCCCTTCTGTGAAGACGGTTGTGGAACGAGCTCTTTGAATTCAGCTCTTTCTTACCCTTTATATGATCATGGCAAGACAGGATGAGTAGTAAATACCGTTGGGTGCTTGTTAGGCTAGTAAAGACTATATAGGACAGATCAAGACTTAATGATGTTCTGTTCATTTATTTATTTAAAATTTTTTATGTTTTAAAGAGCACTAGCCAGGGGACAAGGGCAGAGGGAGGGAGGGAGAGAGAGGAAGAGACAATGAATGAATGAGAATCTTAAGCAGGCTGTAGGCTTAGCATGGAGCCTGATATGGGGCTTGAACTCACGTCCTTGATATCATGACCTGAGCCAAAATCAAGAGTTGGACCCTCAACCAAATGAGCCACCCAGGAGCCCCTGCAGTATTCTGTGAAAGTGCAGGTATTTAACCAGTCCTGGCAAACTGCCCAAGTCAATGTCCTGGGATGGGCAGCTGACTTGGGAGCCCTAAAGTTTGGATTGTAACAAAACCCAAATGTTGGTAGATATAAAGTTGCCTTTTAGTTCCTTAATTTCTCTTATAATAAATTGAGATCAGGATAAATTGCCAGCAAATTGGTCTATTTTCTTTTAGAGTGTGGTTTTGCAGCTGAAACTAGGAAAACAGATTCCCACTTGTCACAGGAGAGTACATGCACACGACTCTATGGATGGTCTTGGAATGTGTGATGGCAGTGGAGGGGTCGTGAGAGTGCCTGGCATTGCGGTGCCATGGTCAGGGCGGTTTTGGTGAGATAGTTGGAGAGACACTGCATACGTCACTAGATGCTTTGGAAAAGCTTCAGCAGTTGGTCTGGAACTTTGGGGGCTGTAGGCACTGCCAAGTTATTAGATGAGTGAAGCCCACAAAGAATGATGAATTGCCAGATGGAGGGAAACCTGGGGGAGCCCAATAGGGTGAGTAGTTTGTGGAGCCCCTCCTCTATGTCTAGCTCCACGCAATTCTTTTTTGTTTGTTTTTAAATTTTTTTAATGTTTATTTTTGAGAGAGAGCAAGAGAGCAAGCAGGGGAGGGGCAGGGAGACAGAGGGAGACACAGGATCTGATGCAGGCTCCAGGCTCTGAGCTGGAGCCCCACACAGGGCTCGAGCTTGAACTCGCTTGAACTGCGAGATCATGATCTGAGTTGAAGTCGGACACTTAACCGATTGAGCCACCCAGGTGCCCCAATCCACAGAATTCTGTAGGAGGCCTATAGTTCCTTTCTTTTCTTTTTGACAGACTGTAAAATCTACTAATTGTGTCTCAGACCAGATCAATATAAAAAAAAAATTTTTTTTAATTTTACCTGTTTGCAATAGTAAACTTCTTAATACTTAATGCAGAGATCATTAAGACCTGGCCAGATATAGGATTTAGCCAGTTTGGTCCAGTAATATTATTGTCACAGAGGAATAAAGAAAGTTCTCAACATCTGCTCTAAATCTTTATTGTCGGGGGCTACTATAGACAGTTGAGTAGGTTGTGTGTGCACAGTAGGTCTGAGAGGGTACAGGGGCTGAGATCCAGCCTGCACACTCTGCTTGCCACCGCACACGCCCTGGCACTGGGCAGTGCCCACCGGGAGGAAAGGTTGCCTGTTTGCAGTTCATCAGCCCTGGGGAGGTGTGTGTGTGCCATTTTTAATTTGCTGTCCTCTTACCAAGCCAAGCCACCACCCAGACTGGGATCTATGTGTAACGGAACAAAGGTGCCTATGGAGCAGCTTCTGTCTTGAGTATTTAACTGGGAAGCTTATATGAGATGTGGCTTAGCTGTGATATTAAGCTACACGGGAGAGTGTATTTTTTTAAATTATATTCATTTATTTTGAGAGAGAGAGAGTGTGTATGCACACGAGTGAGCACAAGTTGAGGAGGGGTGGAGAGGGAGAGAGAGAGATTTCCCAAGCAGGCTCTGTGCTGTGAGTGCAGGGCTCAACATGGGGTTTGAACCCATGAACTGTGAGATCATGACCTGAGCTGAAACCCAGAGTTGGACACTTAACTGACTGAGCCACCCAGGCGCCCTGAATATAAACTTTAAATTAAAATTTCCGGATATAGTATTTTAAACACACTTATTTTGAATTAATAAGCATGTGTATGTTCGGGGCCTTCCAGCATCTTGTGTGGTCCTCCGTGAGGTATACAGATGATGATGTGTTCAATACTGCACGACTGAATGAAGACAGATTAAAAAAAAGTAATTTGTTGACTCATTTTGACAAGAGCTCCCATGTTGAAATTAAAAACCTACAATCCCACTTAGAGCATCCATCAAACAGTTGATGGTGTGTGATTGTAGTAGAGGTTGATGCACATGACCCCGTACAACTTCCACTCTAAGAGTTCCTGTTTAGATGTATGCATGAGGGGCCTTTGTGACCGGCTGGGTGGGCTGCTCCCATGCTGGGCCCGCCCCTCAGTGTCAGTCAGCCCGCAGCTGGCCAGGAATAAGAACATGGGTTCTTTTGGGTTTGCTGCAGGACAGGTACACAAGGCCTTGGAGGGAAACCTGCAGGGCCAAGCAACAGGGTGTGAGGGTTTTACCTGAGCTGATTATATGGGACTCAGCTTTTCTTCCTAGTCCCCCAGTCAAGGGCATCCTGTGACTCCTGGACTGCAAAGGGCCCATGTCCTCCCTTCATAGATGGACTGTGACCTAATCGTGTCTGAAAGAGGACTGAGCTCTGTCTAGATTCTGGCTGGCCCCTTTCTAACCTGAGGCCACCAAGTACTTCATCCTCTGCCACCTGGGCCAGCTTGAGGATAGGTATCTGTCACTGGGCTAATCTGCCAGGGGCTATGAGCACTGACTAACTTGGCCTGAGAACATGGGGGGCAAAATGTGGTGGGGCCCGGGGACCATAACCCGACTGTGGAGGGCAGCGTATGGCACTGTGTCTGTCTCACATAGCCAAAGACCCAAAAGAATTCTAGGAGCATGTTGGGTCAAGGACCTGAGTGGAAGTAGAAAACCATGGTGAAGGAAGGTAGCTGTCTTAATAAAATGCGAACGCTCTGCTTGCTTGCTTTTAGGAAGAGAAAACTGGCTGACAAAAAATACTGCTTTAAAGTAAGTAAGCTGCAAGGAGGAGCGTGTTAAAAACAGTGCTGCCTAACTGTTTGCGGTGAGGACGATGTTGTGCCGTAAGGAATGCCACACGAAGAGGCCCTCGGGACCAGACCATACTTCACTGCTAAGTAATCGCATTCTAGTGCAGGACAGCATTCAGACTCTGCGGTGTGTGCACTTAGGTATTTTCTGCAAGTGATCGCATAACTGAAAAAGAAGTTCTTAAATGCCAGAAGAATCCTAAAAGAATTCTTAGGCAAAGTTGTGTCGTTTTCTCATCGACATATATTTATACGTATTATAAGTATATTCTGATAGATTATTTTATTTTTAATTTCTTAATTTATTTTGAGAGAGAGAGAGAGAATGAACACACATGTGTGTGCGAGTGGGAGGTGGGCAGAGAGAGAGAATTCCAAGCAGGTTCCATGCTGTCAGCATGGAGCCCTTCAGGGGGCTTGACCCCACAAACCGTGAGATCCTGACCTGAGCTGAAATCCAGAGTCTGAGACTCAATCGGCTGAGCTACCCAAGTACCCCAGTAAATAAGATCTTGTATAAAAAACCCAGAGGCACCAGGTGGCTCAGTTGGTTGAGCGTCTGTCTCTAGATTTCGGCTCAGGTCACGATTCCATGGCCACAGGATTAAGCGTCTAGTTGGGTTCTGTGCTGAGCATGGAGTCCACTTAAGTTTCTCCTTTTCCATCTCTGCCCCTCCGCCTCCCATCTCTCTCAGTCTCCCTCTCTCAAATTAAAAAAAAAACTTTATTTTTTTAATATATATTTTTGAGAGCACATGTGTGCATGCCTGAGGTGGGGAGGAAGAGAGAGAAAGGAGAATCTGAAGCAGGCTTCCTGCTCTGAGTGCAACGCCTGACTTGGGCTTGAACCCACGAACCATGAGACCGTGAACTGAGGCCCCCAGGCCCCCAGGGTTTTATTTATTTTTAAGTAAGCTCTATACCCAACGTGGGGATTGAATTCACAACCCCCAAGATCAAGAGTCACCTGCTCTACTGACTGAGCCAGACAGGTGCCCCAGTTCTAACAGGTTATTTAAAATGTTTATCCCAGGTCTGTCTGCTCTCTCTGCTGCTAGCTCACTGACTGAAGTTGAATTCCAGAGAGTGTCTGATTGGCCTGATTACCACTGACTTTATTTGGGTAGAGCTTTCCTAGCCAGAAAAATTAGAGCTGCCTGGCTAGCCTGCGAACTGGCCGCCCTTGGGTCAGGTGTCTACCCCTCCTGTGTACTCAGGGTCCTGAGCATGACACCCCTGTGCAAGGGGCAGGCTGGGGTCCCTTCACAGCACACTGACTAGTACTCTCCATCACAAGCCTTTCTTCAACTCGACCTTCTTTCACACCTCTTCTGAATTTCCCATTCTCCCCCTGGATATGCCTGCCTGCCTTTGTTCCATGTCGGGATCCATTCACTCTGCCTGCCCACCGGCACTCAAAGGCCTCCTTCCACCCCAACATCTTTGCCATTGGCCTGATTCCTTCCCTCTTCTTTCTTGAGAGAGACCGGAGAAGGTACCACTTCTCTTGAGAAGCCTCTGTATTCCTGTTCTTCTCCAACCAGCCATCTGGTAGTGTTGTTTGGGGTCTGGTACTATGTGAGGCTTACAAAGCTCCTTTATTTCCAGGAGCACAGTCATAAGTCATTACATAAATTCATCTTTTAACTTGAAAACTGTTTTCAGAAATGGGAAAAATGTATTTTCTGATTATAAAGGTATTTTGTGTCTGTTGTTTAAAGATTAGGCAACTATAGAAAAATAAAGAAAAAGAGTAAAAATCACCGGTGCAGTTTTTTCAGTGTTACAGAGAACTTCCATTAACAGTTATATATCATTTTAGACTTTATTCCTGTGTGCATGCTTGTAAAAATGGAGTATTATACATGGTATTCCATAACGATTTGGGGTATATTTATAACTCCAAAAAACACTCCATCTGAATATTCACATTCTGAACACTGAACACGTGAACATTGAACACTGTCCAAAAAAACAGCTAACATCTGAGTATTATGCTTCCTGATGCTTTAGACTGCGTCTGATTGGCTCTGTCCAGTAAACTCTGACTTGGTTTTGGTTGCCATTTGGAAATTGATCTGTTTCTTCTTTTCTTTTTTTTTAGTGTCTGTTTATTTTTGAGGGAGAGAGAGAGAGAGAGAGAGAGCACAAGCAGAGAGAGAGGGAGACACAGAATCCGAAGCAGGCTTTAGGCTCTGAGCTGTCAGCACAGAGCCTAGTGCACAGCTCGAACTTATGGATTGTGAGATCATGACTTGAGCTCAAGTTGGACACTTTACCTTCTGAACCACCCAGGCACCCCAATCTGTTTCTTTCTTTATTATTTTTGTTTCATGACTGAATTGACAATTGAAGGCTTTTATTTTATATTTTGAGTCTGGAAAAGCATCATTTAAAAGCCAATTTAAAATTTGTCATATTACGGTTTTGAATTAAATCAGCAAGAAAAAAATTTAGGGAGTGCACACCATCTTCTTTCTTAGAACAAGAAAACTGACAGAAGTTTGAGCTCTAGAGGTTTGGGCACATGCCAACGATGTTGGTGGTCTCCATGTGTTCTAGTTTTTCCAATTAAAATACAGTAAAATGGACCTTTTTTTTGGTGTAACAGTTCTACGATTTTTTAACACCTAGACATTCATATAACCGCTACCACAGTTAGGACACAGAACAGTTTCATCAGCCCACAAAACTTTCATTCTTCTTTGTAATCACACCCAACCCTTGACGACCCATCGCTGTAGTTGTGTCTTTTCCAGAACGTAGAATGTCCTATATGTGGAATCACAGAGTATGCAAACTTTTGAGACTTTCACTTGGTGTGATGCATTTGAGATTCCTTCATGTTGTGTTTTATTCATAGTTCATCCCTTTTTCTAGCTGAACAGTTTTCCACTGTCGGTAGATTGCAGCAGTTTGTTCATTGTCCTGTTGAAGGACATTTGGGGTATTTCCAATTTTTAGCGATTATGAATGGAGCTGCTATAAACATTCATAGGTAGTTTTTCTGTGCACATAGATTTTTATTTCACTGGGGTTAATACCTAGGAGTGGAATTGCTGATCATATGGGAAGTGTATGTTTAACTTATAAGAAATGGCTGCACCTTTTCCAGAGTAGCTGTCATGTTGTATCCTGCTATTCTGCTAGCAGTGTCTGAGTGTTGTAGTTGCTCTGTATCTGGACCAGCACTTGGTATTGTCTTGTCTTTTATTTATTTATTTTTAAGCCAATGTGATAGGTGTGTAGTGATATGTTTTGTTGTTGTTGTTGTTTGCTCTTGTTTTAATTTGCATGTCCCTAAATGGTTAATGATATCAAACATCTTGTGTTTATTTGCCATCTGTATATTTCTCTTTGGTGAAGAATCTGTTCAAGTCCTTTACTCTTTTTTAATTGGACACTATTTTCTCACTGTTTGAATTTTGGGAATTCTCTATATACTTTGGATATAAGACCTTTGTCAGATATATGACTTGCAAAAATTTTAACTCGTTCTGTGCCTTCTGGTCTTTTTATTCTCTTAACAATGTCTTTTGTGAAACAAGTTTCTTAGTTTAAAAAAAAAATTTTTTTTATATCTTTTATTTATGTTTTGAGAGACAGAGAGAGACAGCGTGAGCAGCGGAGGGTCAGAGAGAGAGGGAGACACAGAATCTGAAGCAAGCTCCAGGCTCTGAGCCAGCTGTCAGCACAGAACCTGACATGGGGCTCGAACCCATGATCCGTGAGATCATGACCTGAGCTGAAGCCAGCCGCTTAACCGACTGAGCCACCCAGGCGCCCCACAAGTTTCCTAGTTTTGATGAAATTTAGTTTGTCAATTTTTTTTTTCATGGATTATACGTCAGGTGTCATATCTAAGAATTAATCTCAGGTCATGAAAATTTTTTCCCATGTTTTCATCTAGGAATTATAGTTTCATATTTTACATTTAGATATATAGCCCCTCTTGAGTTAGTTTTTAACAAGGTGAAAAATTTAGGTTCATGTTCATATATATATGCCTATTGATACAAAGCAGTTCCCAATAGTATTTTTTGAAAGGGCCATTCTTTCTCCATTAAGTTGCCTTTCCACCGTTGTTGAAAATCATTTAGCCCTATTTATGTGTGTCTCTTTCTGGGCTCTTGGTTTAGTTCCAATGATCTCTATGTCTATCCTTTCATCAATATTACACTGTCTTGATTACTATAGCTTTATAGTAATTCTTAAATCAGGTAGTCTGTATCCTCCACCTTAATTCTTTTTCAAAATTGTTGTGGGGGCACCTGGGTGGCTCAGTGGGTTAAGCTTCCGACTTCGGCTCAGTTTGTGAGTTTGAGCCTCACATCAGGCTCTATGCTGACTGCTTGGAGCCTGGAGCCTGCTTCAGATTTTGTGTCTTCTTCTGTCTCTTCCCCACCCCCACTTGTGCTTTGTCTATCTCTGTCTCTCAAAAATGAATAAACATTAAAAAAGATCTGCAAAATTGTTTTGACTATTTTTGTTCATTTGATTTTTCCATATAAATTTTATAATCAACTTGTTTCTATCTCTAATACACCTTGCTGAGATTTTGGGATTGTGTTAAACCTACAGATCATTTTGTGGGGAATCGACATTGTAAGTATACTGAATCTTCCAATCCAGGAACACAGTATGACTGTCCACTTATTTAGGTCATCTCTGATGGCTTTCTTCTGTGTTTTTTACTTGTTAGTGTGTGGATCCTCAACATATTTTGTTAGATTTATATGTAAGTGCTTCATTCTTTTCAGTTCTTGTAACTGATGTGGGTTTTTGTTGTGTAAACGTTGGTTTCTGATGATTTATTGGTAGGATATGGAAATAGGATTAATTTTTGTGTGTTGACCTTGTATCTTGCAACCGCGCTAGCTCACTCAGTTGTAGGAGCATCTTTAGAGATTCCCATGAGATTGTCTGCATAGACAATCATGCCATCTGCAAGTAGGGACAGTTGTTCTTTCTTTTCCAATCTGTATGCCTTCCATTTATTTTTCTTGCACTGGCTAGCACATCCAGTATGAGGTGGAGCATCAGTGGTGAGAGAAGAGGTTGTTGCTTTGTTCATTTTCACCACTAAATATGTTGGCTGTAGATTTGGGGTAGATGCCCTTTTTTGGGTTGAGGAAGTTCCCTTCTCTTCCTCGTTTGCTGGCAGCATTTATCATGAATGGATGTTGAATTCTGCGAAATGTTTTCTCTGCAGCCATTGACATAATCATGTGTTTTTTGTTGTTTAAGCTGTTAATATGATGGAATATATCTGTTGATTTCCGAGTTGAACCAGCCTTTTATTCCTGGATTAAATCACGATTGGTTGTACTCTTTTTACAAATTGGTAGATTCGCTTTCCTTGTATTTTGTTGAGGAATTTTGTGTCTCTGTTCATGGGGAATATAGATCTAATTGTCTTTCCTTGTATTGTGATTGGTTTTGTTATCAAGGTAATGCTGGCCTTATAAAATGAGTTAGGAAGTATTCTTCCTCTTCTATTTTTTGGGAGAGATTTTTATAGAGTTGGTATTATTTCTTTTTTTAATATTTGGTAGAATTTGCAGGTGAAACCATCTGGGCCTGGGGTTTTATTTTTTAGAAAGTTTTTAAACTACTAATCCAATTTATTGAATAGATCTAAGACTATTTAAGTTCTCTTTCACTTCCTGAGTGAGTTTTGGTAGTTTGTGGCTTTCAAGAAATTGGTCCCTATCACTGTAGAATTTGTATGTATTGGATTGTTTGTAGTATTTCTATATTATTCTTTTAATGTTTATGGGGGTCCATAGATGTATATTGCATTCCTTAATTTTTTTTAAATGTTTACTTACTTTTGAGAGAGAGAAAGAGAGAGAGACAGAGTGTGAGCAGGAGGAGGGGCAGAGAGAGAGAGGGAGACACAGAATCCAAAGCAGGCTCCAGGCTCTGTGCTGTCAGCACAGAGCTGGGATGTGGGGCTTGAACTCCCAAACCGTGAGATCATGACCTGAGCTGAAGTTGGACACTTAAATGACTGAGTCACCCAGGCGCCCCTTTATCTTCTTTTTTTATTGTAATTGGTAATTGTTTTTTTATTCCCTGTCTCCATCTGGCTAGTGAAGTAAACCAATTTGTTGTATCAGTGATATTTCCCTATTTTTCCATTCTATTAATTTTAGCTCTTTATTATTATTTCCTTTCTCCTGCTCACTTTAGGATTGTTTTGCTCTAAGAAAAGTTTCTTCAGGTGGAAATTTAGTTTGTTGATTTGAGATCTCTGTTCTTCTCTAATATAAGCATCCAAATTTACACATTCTCCCCTGACCACTGGTTTAGGTGCATCTCACAAGTTTTACTACGTTTTCATTCAGTTCAAAATATTTTCTACTTTCTCCTAAGATATTCCCTTTGTTACATCAGTTATTTAAGACTATGTTATTTAATTATCAAGTGTTTAGAATTTTTTCCTATTTTCTTTGCGTTATTAATTTGTTATTTAGGGGTGCCTGGATGGCTCATTCTGTTGAGCATCTGACTTTGGCTCAGGTCATGAGCTCACAGCCCATGAGTTCCAGCCCCACATCAGAGTCAGTGCAGGGCCTGTTTCACACCCTGTATCCCCTTCTCTCTTTGCCCCTCCCCTGCTTGTGCTCTCTCTCTCTCAAAAATAATAAACATTAAAAAAATTAAAAACTAATTTCTGGTTTAATTCTCTTATGATCAGAGAACATACTTCATGTGATTTCCTTTTAAAAATTGAAGTGTAGTTGACATTCTTTATGCAGTTTTGATTATTTTAAATGTATTAAGGTATGTTTTCTGATCCAGGGTATAGTTGGTGATGTTCCAAGTATACTTGTGAAGAATGTGTACCTCCCTCTTGATAGGGGAAGTATTCTATAAATGTTAGTTAGTACAATCCAGGGGTTGGTGGTATTATTTGCGGGGGACCAACCCACTCACCACAGCCGAAAGGTTCCGAGTAGGGGGTTGGTGTCGGCGCAATATCTCTAGGAAAGAAGACAAGACGAGACAAGACGAGACAGACAACGTGGATGGTGGTAAAGCCACACTTTATTAAGATAGCCAGGGTCTTATATACCATGGGTGATTACATCGTTTCTTTAATGGTTACATAGTTCAAGGTCCTTGAAGTAAAGACATGCTCCGGAAAAGGTCATTCTTATCAGGACAGTAGTAAGTAACAGGATTAAGTCATTACAAAAGAGGAATCCCCTAATAATAGTCTGGTTTTAAGCATAAGATAAGCCTGAAGAATTCTATGAGGAGATATACATTCCTTAAGGCCCTTGATCAGTTATTCAAGGGTAATATGCTCATCCTTTTATAAGCAAATCTTTTGGCAGGGGATTATGTTCACTTCCAACAGCAGACAAAGAGCCAGAAAATAAAGTAAGGGAAGGTCCCTGACTGACCCAAGTTGATTCAAAGCCTAAAAGTATATGCCTCTTTGCAAAGCAATGAGAAAATCATAGGATGGACAGAAGCCATATGTGGGGCCCAGGAGGCCAAATATTGTTTGAGGGCTTTTTCTGCCTACTGGGCCCCAACATTATTCAATACTTCTATATTATTTTTTAAAATTGAGATAAAATAGGGGCACCTGTCGGTTAAGCATCCAACTTTGCTCACAGTTTGTGGATTTGAGCCCTGTGTCAGGTTCTGAGCCTGCTTTGGATTCTGTGTCTCCCTCTCTCTCTGCCCCTCCCCCACTTGCACTCTTGTCTTTCACTCTCTCAAAAATAAATAAACATAAAAAATTAAAAATAAATAAAATAAATTGTGATAAATATATACATAACGTGAAAGTTATTGTTATAATCATTTTTTAAAGTAGGCTTTAAGCCCAGCCTGGAGCCCAGTATGGAGCTTGAACTCATGACCCTGAGATCAAGACCTGTGATGAGATCAAGAGTCAGATGCTTAACTGACCGAGCCACCCAAGTGTACTTGTTCTAATTATTTTTAAAAGTACAGTTCAGTAGTGTTAAGTCTATTCACATTATTATACAACTAATCTCCAAACGTTCTCCTAAAACTGAAGTTCTACACCCAATAAATATCTATCCATTTCCCGTTTCCCCTAGCTTCTGGCAGCCACCATTCTACTTTCTGTTCCTAGATATCTCATGCAAATTGAATCATACAATATTTATCTTTATGTGACTCACTTATTTGGCATAATGCCCTCAGGGTCCATCCATATTATAGCATATATCAGAATTTCCTTCCTTTTTATGGCCGAGTAATATTCTTTTGTGTGTATGCACTACATTTTATTCATCCGTTTGTCTGTCAGTGGAGGCTTGGGTGCTTCCACCTTTTGGCTATTGCGAATAATGCTCCTATGAACATAGACGTACAGATTTTTCCTTCAGACCCTGCTTTTATTTATTTTTTTAAGTTTATTTATTTATTTTGAGAGAGAGACAGAGTGAGTGGTGAAGGGGCAGAGAGAGAGAGGGAGAGAGAGAATCCCAAGGCTCCTCACTGTCTGCATAGAGCCCGACATGGGGCTCTGACTCACACATCACAAGATCATGACCTGAGCTGAAACCACGAGTTGGACACTTAACTGACTGAGCACCCATACTCTCAGACTCTGCTTTTAATTTTCTTGGATACATATACAACGGGAATTTCTGGATCACGTGATAATTCTATTTAAAAATTAAAACAGTTTAAGGAACCACCATACTATTTTACATAGTGGCTACACCACTTTACATTCTGAACAGTGCACAAGAGTTCCGTTTCTCCACATCCTATCACTTGTTATTTTCTGTTTTTTTGTTTTGATTTGTTTTGTTTGATAGTAGACATTCTAATGGCTATGAGGTGATATCTCATTGTGGTTTTGATTTGCGTTTATTTAATGATTAGTGCTGTTGAGCATCTTTTCATGTGTTTTGTGGCCATTTATATATCTTAGGAGAAATATGTCAATTTAAGCCCTTTGTCCATTTTTTAATCTGGTGGTGGTTGTTGAGTTGTGGGAGTTCTTTATATGTTCCAGATATCAACCTCTTATCAAATATATAATTTGTAAATATTTTCCCCCATTCTATAGGTTGTCTTTTTACTCTATTAATTGTGTCTTCTGATGTACAGAAATTTTGAATTTTGATGTAGTTTAATTTATCTGTTTTTGCTTTTGTTTCCTATGGTTTGTTATTGTATCCAAGAACTCATTGCTAAATCCAGTGTCATGAAGCTTTCCCCCTAGGTTTTCTTGTGAGCATTTTATTGTTTTAGGTCTTATATTTCAGTCTTTGGTCCATCATTACTTCTATATTCTTGCTGACTTTTTTTTTGTCTACTAGTTCTATCAGTTATGGAGAGAGGAATGTTGAAGGGTTAAACTATATTTGTTTATCTGTCAGTTTGATCAGTTTTTCTTTCATATGTTTTGAGGCTCTGTTACTGTATACACATTTAGGATTATTTACCTTTTTAGTGAATTGAAGCTTTTCTTTTTATATAATCTCCCTTTATGTCTTTCTGATGTGTCCTTTGTCTGGTATTAATATAGCCGTGCCACCTTTCTCTTACTGATGTTTGTATGGTGTATCTTTCCCCATTATTTTCTTCTAACCTACCTATGTATTTGAAGTGAGTTTCTTAAAGATGGCATACAGATGGGTCCTATATTTTAATCTGTCTGACAAAAATCCATCTTTTTAAAAAATGTTTATTTTTGAGAGAGAGAAAGAACACTAGCAGGAGAGATGCAAAGAGGGAGAGGGGACAGAGAATCCAAAGTGGGCTCCATGCTGTCAGCACAGAGCCTGATGCGGGGGCTAAACTAACGAACTATGAGATCATAACCTGAGCCAGAGTCAGACACTCAACCGACTGAGCCACCCAAGTGCCCATAACAATATCCCTCTTTAATTGGTGTGTTTAGACTTTTACATTTGATGTTATTATTAATGTGTTTTGATTTAGGCCTGCCATTTTATGATTTATTTTCTGTTTGTTCCCTTTGTGCTTTGTTCTTCAGTTTTCCCTTTCCTCTTTTATGTTGGATTATTTGAGTATTTGCTAGTATCCCATTGTAATTGATCTGCAGGGTTTACACTGTATATGTCTTTTTTTAAAGTGTTTTCTCTAAGAATTATTTTATAGCATTTTAAAATTTAATTATAATTACTGTTTTACTATTTCAGGTAAAGCATAGAAATCTTACCATCACACAGGTTTATTTACCTCTTTATCCTCCTTCCTCATTTTAGTTGTCATAATCAATGAAACCCCATCAAATGATGTTAGAAATTTTGTTCTAAACCATCTTACATATTTTAAAGCACTTAGGAGGAGAAGAATTGTCTATTGTATTTACACAGATTTTTATCATTGCTGTTGTTCTTTCATTCCCAGTGTTGCAGGTTTTCCTCTGGGATCTTTTCCATTCTAGCTGAGGATTTGAAATTTTAGCATTTCATTTAGAGCAGGTCTGCTGGCTATGAATTCTCTTAATTTTCTTTTTTCTAAGAATGTCTTTATTTTACCTTTATTCCCAAAGGATAGTTTTGCTGGATATAGAATTCTGGGTTGTCAGTTTGTTTCTCTGTACTTTAAAAATGTTATTCCCTTTCCTCTGGCCTCCATGGTTTCTGATGATAACCTGTTTCATTCAAATCATTGTTTCACAACGTAGAATGCATCATTTTTTTGTCTGGCTGGTTTTAGGACTTTTTTTCCCCCTTAGTTTTCAGCAATTTGATTATGATGCATCCAGGCACAGACTTCTTTAATTTTTTGGTTAGGATTTGCTGAGCTTCTTGAATCTTTAAATTTATGTCTTTTGTCAAATATATGAAGTTGTCTGCCATTATCTCTTCAAACACTTTTTTCTATTTCATGTTTTTTTCTCCTTTCGGGACTCCAGTGACAGAAAAAGTAGACCTTTTGGTTTTATCCCATAGGTCCCTGAGTCTCTCTTTATTGTCCAGATGTGGTAATTTCTATTGATTTATCTTGAGGCTCGTTGATTCTTTTACTTGGTCAGCTCCATTTTACTTTTTAGCCCACCTATTTTTTATTTTGGATATTATATTTTATAGTTCTAACATTTCTATTTGGTTCCTTCTTTATATCTCAGTTTCTTTGTTGAGACTTTCTGTCTTTATATTTGTTTCAAGAGTAGTCATCCTTTTTCCTTGGATTATTTTTACGCTAGCTGCTTTGTAATCTGAGAGTTCTAGCACTGTGCTGTTTCAGCACTGGCGTCTGTCAGTTGTCTTTTTCCACGTGATTTGAGATTTTCCGAGTTCTTTGTATGCCAAGTAATTTTGGATTATATCATGGACATTTGATTATTATGTTTTGAGACTCTGGTCTTGTTTAAATCCTGTGAAGAATGTTGATTTTGGTTTGGTTTGGTTTTAGAAGGTGGTCAGCCTGCTTGGGTTAAGGTGGCAAGTTCTGACCAGCCTTCTGTGGGGTCGAGGATTCAATGTCAGTTCTGTTTCAGATACTTTGCAGTGGTAATTGGATCTTTCCCTTCTGTGTGCTACCCAGGGGCCAGTCTGGGTGGCTCAGTCGGTTAAACATCCCACTTTTGATTTTAGCTCAGGTCATGATCTCACAGTTCGTGAGATCTGCGCATGGCAGCGCAGAACCTGCTTGGGATTTTCTCTCTTCCTCTCTGTTTAACCATCCCCTGCTTGCTCTATTTCTGTCTCTCTCAAAATAAATAAATACATTTAAAAAAAAAAGACGCTTAACCAGCTGAGCCACCCAGGCACCCTACTGTTTGGCCTCTTCTCACAGCTTGGTCCACGCCTAAGGTCAAGCATTGGGAGGACAGGGAAAGGAAAAAGAAGTGGGATTCACTGCTCTTGAAACTCTGCTTCCTTGGATCATACAGGAAGAGGCAGGCCCCTTCCGCAGTTTCAGGCGTCTGCAGGCTCCTGCTGCTGTAGCCTGTCTGCCACTTCAGGCTTGGCTAGGGTCTGGAGTATGAGAATGAAGGACAAAACAAATTTTAAAAAAGTTTATTTATAAATCTTCTTTTTTAAAATGTTTATTTATTTATTTTGAGAGAGAGAGAGAGAGAGAGTGAGATCATGACCTGAGCTGAAATCGAAAGTTGGACACCCAAGTGACTGAGCCAGCCAGGTGCCTCAGGACAAAAAAAATTTATTATTGTTTTTAGTTTTGTTTTATTTTATTTTATTTATTTTTTATTTACTTTATATTTGAGGGAGAGGGAAAGAACGTGAGCAGGGGAGGGGCAGAGAACTGGAGACAATATGAAACAGCCAGGCTCCAAGCTGTCAGCATAGAGCCCGACGCGGGGCTCAAACTCACAGCAGTGAGATCATGACCTGAGCTGAAGTTGAACACTTAACTGAGTCACCCAGGTGCCCAGGACAAAACACAATTAAGAAAAATAAAAAACAGGCTCACCTCCTTCCCCACCTCCCAGCATCTACAGGGTTAAGAATTCCCTTGGCCACTTCTCTAGCCAGAACTGGAGGGATTCGCTTGGAGCTCATTCTGTCCACACGTGGTTCCCTTTTCTGAGTTTGAGGTTGCCTGGAGTCCAAGTTGGGCAATACTGGGAGGAAAAATAGGAAACTAGCTGCTGGTTGGTTCAGTGAACTCTGAATTTTGGTCTTCTTCCCTCATCTGCCTACTACTGTTCAGTTTTCAGGGTCCTGAAGTAGCTGCTCCATGCATTGTTTCCAGATTTTATAGCCACTTTCCGTGAGAGAGGGTGCATTGTACTTCTTCCGTGACCTGGAACTGGAATTCCCAAGCTGTGATGTTTGGGAGCTTTCCAATTTGTTTTCACTCTCTGTAGCAAACAGGCTGTTGGCTTGCAGGCTACAGGGACCTTGGCCTGCTTAGACTAGAGATAAATCATAGTGCTGTGGTGGCTTTGTTTGCTTTTTATTTTTTTTAGAAGTAAGGAAATGTTTAAAATATCACTCTGGATATTCCTGGCGTGTGCAGGGGATCACAAAAATACATGTTTAAATGAGGTTGGTCTTAATGTTTTTTTCAAATGAATGAACAGACCTCAGCCTGTAGATGTGAAAATGGAACATCCGAGATGAGAAAAGGTTTGTGATCACTCAGTTCAACCCCACCATCAACATTTAAGTCTTTGACTTCGTCCTTTACTGACATTTAGCTTCAGTGTGACTGACATCAGCTAAAATCACCTCAATTTTCTGTTTTCGCTTGACTGCTCTTATCAAGTCTGCTCCCTCTTCCTGTAGTTGAATCTTTAACCGTAAGTGCATGCCAGAGTCCACCTACAGCACTGGCCTGGCCCTCTATCCGTTGGGGCACTTTTGAAGCTTATTTTACATATTAACAACCCCAGGTCTCTAATCTACAAATATGGCAGTGGATAAGCCAGCCTTATAGGTTTTCTACAAATAATTAGAAACTTAAATGGACAGTGGTCATCCCCAAAGCCTTTCGCCTGAACCTCTGTTCTAGGTTGACATGAAACATTAATGATCACCCTTTGGATAGTGTCCAGTTACCTGTGGGTATGGTTTAATGGCTATTTATTAGATGCCTGTGTATTTCTAATTGGTCTGTCTGCCACTAACCAGCTGTTTACTGAGGGCCTGTTCAAGGGGCTAGAGCAGGGGACCAGCAGACATGATTCCTGAGACAGGCGCCACCATGCAGTCACTGTGGAGTGAACACAGGAGCAGGCAGGTTGGAGGCATTTCCTCCTTCAGCTCAGTTGGCAGGAGAAGCTAAGGCTATGGAAAAATGAGACAGGGCAGCCTTCTTGGAGGACTTTGAAAGGAAGCCTAGAGGTAGAGGCTAAGATCAGGAGAAGCTTCCCAGAGGAACTTGTATTTATCTTTTTATCTGCTTATTTCAAAATTACTTTTTTTGGAATTATTTTTAATGTTTTATTTATTTTTGAGAAAGAGACAGAGCGTGAGTGAGTGAGGGGCAGAGAGAGAGAGAAGAGAGGGAGACACAGACCGCAAAGCAGGTTCAAGGCGCCAAGCTTTCAGCGCAGAGCCGGATGTGGGGTTCAAACCCACAGACCAGACCATGAGATCATGACCTGAGCTGAAGTCTGACTCTTAACTGTCTGAGCCACTCATGTTCCCCTCAGAATTACTTCTTAAAAAAATGTTTATTTTGAGAGAGAGAGCAAGTGAGCATGAGAGAGAGAGAGCAGGGGAGGGTCAGAGAGAGGGGGAGAGAGAGAATCCCAAGCAGACATTGCAGAGCCCAAATGTGGGGCTTGATCCCACGATCCACGAGATCATCACCTGAGCTGAAACCAAGAGTCAGATGCTTAACTGACTGAGCCACGCTGGTGCCCTTCAAATTTACTTTTTAATTAAAAATTTTTTTTAATGTTAATTTATTTTTGAGAGAGAGAGAGCACAAGGGACGTCTGGGTGGCTCAGTTGGTTAAGTGGCCGACTTTGGCTCAGGTCATGATCTCACTGTTGGTGGGTTTGAGCTCTGCGTTGGGCTCTGCACTGACAGCTCAGAGCCTGGAGCCTGCTGTGAGTCTTGTGTCTCCCTCTCTCTCTGTCCCTGCCCTGCTCACGCTCTGTCTCTCTCTCTCAAAAATAAATAAACATTAAAAAAAAAAGAGAGAGAGCACAAGCAAGGGAGGGGCAGAGAGGGGGAGTCAGAGGATCTGAAGTGGGCTCTGCACTGACAGCAGTGAGCCTGATGTAGGGCTCTAACTCATGAATTGTGAGATCATGACCTGAACCGAGGTCAGGTCCTCAACCAACTGAGCCACCCAGGCACCCTTCAAAATTACTTCTTAAAGAAATGAAACAAGTACTACTAATTTATTTTAGAAAAAAAAAAAGAAAATAGTAGTACTTTAAAAGAAAAAGACAAATTTCCTGGAATCTACTAATCAGAGATGAGCACTGTTCACATTGTGTATAACACTTCTGTCTGTGTGTTTATTAACACGTGTACGTATGGATGTGTACACACACACACACGCACACAAAATACGGATTGCTTTATAACATGATGATAGCACGCTTCTCTTTATCAATAGGTTTCACAGCATTTTCTTTTGTTTTTCGTTTTTATCTTTTTTTTTTTGAGTAAAGTTGACACACTTTTTCATTTTTATTTTTAATTTGAACATAATAAATTTCACCTTTTATAGTATGCTGATCTGTGGGTTTTGACAGTAAGTGGTCAGTTGTCTACCTCTACAATAAAAGTTGACAATAGTTTCATCACCCCTCAAAGTTGTCTCATGCTGCTGTTTTCTTGCTAATCATTCCCTCTACTTCTGTCCATTCTGTGACAGCCAGTGTATCCTGTTTCTATCCCTATAGTTGAGCCTTCTCCAGCATGTCACATAAGTAGACTCATACAGTGTTGTTGTCTTGGAGTCTAGCTTTTTGCACTTAGCATGATGCGTTTGAAATACTCTTCCATGTTGCTGTGTGTATCAGTAGTTTGATTTTTTTTTTTGCTGAGTAATATTCCACTTTACGGACATACCACTCACTCTTTGCTTATTCATTCATTGTAGGCCATTTAGATTGTTTCTGGTTTTGGGTGATTATAAGCAGATCTGTAGTAAACATCATGTATAGGTATTTGTGTGACCGTAGTTTTCATTTCTCCGGGGCAAACACCTAGGAGTGGGATTACTGGGCCATAGGGCATAAGTGTATGTTTAACTTTATAAGGAACTGCCAAACCATTTCCAGAGTGGCTCTGTACCATTCTGTATTCTCGCTAGCAGCGTATGAGAGTTCTAGTAGCTTTGTATCCTGCCATCACTGGGTATTGTCTCTTACTGGCCAAATTATAGCCACTCTGGTGAGTGTGAAGTAGTGTGTATTATTGTGATTTTAATTTGTATTTCCCTAATGGCTAATGATGCTAAGGGTCTTTTCATGTGTCTGTTTGCCATCTACAAGTCTTCTACCCACTTTTATTTATTTTTTTAAGTTATTTTGAGAGAAAGAGAGGATGCATGTGCATGAGCATGAGGGAGAGGGAGAGACAAAGAGTGAGAGAGAGAGAATCCCAAGTAGGCTCTGCACTGTCAGCACGGAGCCCAATACAGTGCTCAAACCCACAAACCATGAGATCATGACCTGGGCTGAAACCAAGAGCTGGACTTTAACCGACTGAGCCACCCGTCTTCTGTTTATTTTTAAATTGGATTGTTTTCTTGCTGTAGATTTGAGAGTTATTTGTATATTCTGGATGTAAGTCCTTCAACATTCTTTTTAAATTTAGGTTTTTATTATGGAAACTTATAAATATTTACTAGTTGTATTAATCAGGGTTCTCCAGAGAAATAGACTTAGCAGGATATAAAAAGAGATTTGTTGTGAGAAATTGGCTCACGTGGTTATGGAAGCAGAGAAGTCACATGATCTGCTGTCTGCAAGCTGGAAACCCAGGAAAGCCAGTGGTATGTTTCAGTCAGTACTACCAGCCTAGAGCTGATGACATAAATTCGAAACCAAGGGCAGGAGAAGATGTGACTTAAGTGGTGAGGCAGGGAAAAAGGGGCAAATTCTTCCTTTATCTCCCTTCTCTTCTCTTCAGGCCCTCAGTAGACTGGTCCTTCAACCACAGTGGGGAGGGCAATCTACTTTCCCGACTTTACTTAAGGTTCAGATGCTAATCTCACCTGGAAACACCCTCACAGACAGACCCAGAAACAATGTTTAATCTGGGCACCCTGTGGCCCACTCAAATTGACATAAAATTAACCTTCAGATTAGTACAGAGAATTGTGTTACATATTCCCGTATACCCTTCTTCCATCTTCAAAGGTCATCAACATTTTACTTATTTATTTATCTTTTTATTGATTTAGAAAGCGTGAGAGCAGGAGGGGCAGAGAAAGAGAGGAGAGAGAGAATCCCAAGCAGGCTGTGTGCTGATTGCAGAGCACATCACAGGGCTCCACTGCACAACCGCAGGATCGCCATCTATGCCGATATCATGAGTTGGACGCTTAACTGCTTAACCGACTGAGCCACCTAGAAGCCTGTTATTTTCTTCTTTATCAACTCCTCCCCTTTTTCTGGCTGCCATAGTTTAAAGTCTCAGATATGATAGCATTTCAACTGTAAGTACTTAGTACACATCTCTAACAGTTAAAGGCTTTTTCCCTTAAATAACATATCCACAATATTATCACATCTAAATAATTAATAGTTCCTTAATATCATCTAAAATCTATTATGTGTTTCTTTTTCTCCAGGGATCTCAAAAGTGCCTTTTAGGTTTGTTTGAATCAGGATCTAAAGAAGAACTGCACATTGCTTCTGCTTGATAGGTTTCTTAGTCTCCCTCTCTCTCTCTTTTAATGTTTATTTATTTTTGAGAGAGAGAGAGACAGAGTGTGAGTGGGGGGAAGGCAGAGAGAGGAGACACAGAATCCAAAGAAGCAGGCTCCAGGCTCTGCACTGTCAGCACAGAGCCTGATGCGGGGCTTGAACTCATGGACCATGAGATCTTGACCTGAGCCAAAGTTGGTCATCGACCAAAACGGATATTAACTGACTGAGCCACCCAGATGCCCCTCTAGTCTCTCATAATTTGCAGCAGCACCTCCCTCTTTTATGCTACTGATTTGTTGATGAGATGAGGTAATTTGTTGTGTAGCATTTCCTACATTTTGAATTTGGCTGATGGCCTCCTCAGTGTAATTTTAACATGCTTTTCTTTCTTTTTATATTTTTTTCTTAAGTTTACTTGTTTATTTTTGAGGGAGAGACCTAGAGAGAGAGAAAGAGAGAGAGAGAGAGAGAGAGAGAGAGAGAGAGAGAGGGAATCCCAAATCCCAAGCAGGCTCTGCACAGTCAGCACAGAGCTTAACGTGGGGCTCAAACCCATGAACCATGAGACCATGACTTGGGCTGAAACCAAGAGTTGGACACTTAACCAACTGAGCCACCCAGGTGCCCCAGCATGCTTTTCTAACCTCCATCTCCTGTACACTAGTTAGTCTGGAGGGTTGATTTTGGGGGATGACAACAACGTTTTCTAGGTCCTGCTGTGTACAGCCTATTGCATCGACATCAGAAGGCAATATCTGATTGTCTCACTTTTAGCGATGCCAGGATTGATTGGTGGGTACAGGTGTTTTGAGCCTGATCCAGCTTTGTAAAACTCATTGACCTATTAAGCTTAACAGCCAGGGATGATTATAACCTGGATCAGTGGTTCTCCTTGGAGGTGGGAGATTTTGTCCTAAGGGAACAAGTGACAGTATCTGGAGACATTTTTGGTTGCCACCACAGGGGGTGGGTTGAGTACTGGCATCTAGCAGGTAGAGACCAGGGATACTGCTAAACAGCAGACGATGCACAGGACAGCCCCCACAACAAAGAACTATCCAGTCCAAAGTGGCAGTGGTGCCGAATTTGGGAAACTCTATTCTAGAATACAGTGTTGGTGTCAGAATTTTGAAAAGGTCTCCATGTGAACCAAGTATGTGGACCAATGGTTAGACCAGTAGCTACAGGAATTCCGAGTGAGGGGAGAGTAATTGAGCTGAAGCTTCATAGAAAGCTTTCGTGGAGGGTGACACGAGTGGGGGTTAGAATGATGATTTTGCTAAGTTGACAGAAAAAAATATATATATATTTTATTGACTACAACCAAGGTAACATCTAGCTTTCAGGTGGGTTGAGAAACTGGCCCAGGTCCATTACCAACTGGTGATTTTATAATTCCATTCTTCCTAACAATAAGCTGATGCTTTAGCAACCCCCGAAGGTAAACCATGGGGTTTCACTCCCCTTGAAACGGCCATTAAAAACTCATGGATTTTTCTATGTTTAATATATTTCAGTATTTTGCGGTCATTTAAAAAGGCCTTCAGTTTTGAAATAATTTCAGACTTACGCAAAGGTTGCAAGAATGGTACCAAATAATACCTGCTTTCTCCTGGAGTCTCCACATTTTAACTTTTTACCACATTTATTTTATCCTTTCTCTTTGTGTGTAAGTGTATGTACATGTATGTGTATATATACTTATATAATATTTTAAGTCTTTTGAGAGTGTAGTACACACTTGATGCCTATTTATCCTTCACTACATCAGTGTTTTTAAAGGTAAGACTGGTGTTGTTACAAAACCACAGTAAGATGATCAAAGTCAGGAAATTAACACTGATAAAATACTGAAGCTAAACTTTAGACCGTATTCATGCTTCTCTGGTTTTCTCAAGATTGCTCTATACAGTAAAGAAAATCCTGGGTCATATGTTGCATTCACTTGTCATGTCTTTTTAATCTCCTTGAATTTGGAATAGTTCCATAGCCTTTGTATTTTGTGCCACTGACATTTTGGAGAAATACAGGCCAGTTATTTTGTAGAATGCCCCTCAATTTGTGTTTGACGTTTTCTCGTGTTTAGATTCTGGTTACTTTGTGGTATTGTCAGGAGTACCACAGAGATGATGGGGCTTTTTCTCAGTGCTCATATCAGAGGCAAATGAAATAGATTCGTTCCATTACTGGTAGTCTGAACTTGGTTAGAGTGGTATCGGCCAGGCTTCTCCACTGTCACGTTACATTTTTTCCTGTATAATTAGTGAGTATTTTTGTGGGGAGATACTTTTAGAGCATTTCAATATCCTGTAGCAGCTCCTCAAACTTTTCCTCAGGAGTTTTAATATCCATTGATGATTCTTGCTTGAATCCAGTATTGTTAGGATGGTTGCCAAATGGCAATTGCCTGAATCCCTCATTCCTTCTGTATTTATTAGCTGGATTTCAACTGTAAGGAGGAGTTTTCTCTTCTCCCTATTTATTTATGTCAGTACGGGCTCATGAGTTCATGTTTTATCCACTTTTAATATTTAACTATTATTATTTATTTTGATGCTCAAATTGTCCCAGATTTGGCCAGTGGGGACCCCTTTCATTTGTCCTTTAGACGTGTTCCCTTCATTCTCAGACACAAGATATCCAGGCTCAGCTTAGAGTCTCCTACCCCAGCCCTGGAGTTCTCCAAGGGAGCCCTGGTTCCTTTCACTTGGTATTTAGAAACCAAGATTTGAATATTATTCAAAATACATTTATATATATCCTGGTCTCTTAGGATATGCAGTTCACTATTTGGACCTAAATTCATCCTGAGGAAAAAGTTCCTCTTGGACTGCTGGTTTCTCATTCAATGAGAAAAACAGTGCCCTTCTTGCCATTTGGTTAAGGTGATTTTCAGAGATGCTAGGGTGGGGAAGGTGCCCAAGAGTTACAGCAGGGAGACAGGAGAGGGGGCAGGTTTTGCATTTGGATCACAAGGGACGATGGGCCGCTACTTCCTGGGCTCTCAGCTTCATCCATGAAGCAAGGGCATGAGAAAGGAAGGCGGGGAGAGGAAATCCGAACACAAGCAGCACAGTTAACCATCTTCACATGTGTGTGGTTGAAAGGCAGCTTGTTTCCTGTGCCCTCTACATGTGTGCTGTTTTTGCTCCATTACTAATTTAAACGGTCTGAAAATGTAGCTTTTTGGGCAGAGTGGCATTTGCAGGAAAATGTTGTGGGCATTTTTTTGGCAAGAAAGATGCTGACCGTCCTGCGGTTTTCTGAAGTCATGTGCAATTCTATCATCAAACCACATAATAAGATTTTCTAAACATTTTTTTTTAAACAAGATGTTTTTCACTTCCTTGGAAATACTGTTGTGTGCTGTACGTAGTTAGATGTCCAAAAATAGGCCTATTTTGATCTAAGACTGTGGTATGTCACGGCCAGCCATTGTGTACAAGTGACCCGTGGGTTTAACTGTGTGATCGTGCTCACTCTTATGCTATAAGTATGATAATTTATGTTAAAGGTGAGAGTCTTGCATAAAAAAAAAAAAAAGAGAAAAAGGAATTTGAAATGCAGTCCCCTGAGTTCAACTCTTATGTATGGCTTTAAGATTTCAAAAATGTCAAAATTATTTAGACAGTAGATCCCGGCTTGGAAAATAAACGCCGGTTGGGTTGGCCTTGTAACACAGCCCAGCTCAGACCAGAACAAGCTGACAGCAGCCTGAGCCCTCCCGTCCTTCATGGAAAAAAAAGCCTTCCGGGTTTGAAGCGGGTGCTTCTGGGAATGTGGCTGCCCACGGGGCATGCCTGGCAGAGCTGCTTGAGGTGCTGGTCACCTCGCCCTGGTCTCCTGTTTTCTTTTTTCTGCCCTGAGTCCTTGGCAGCCTTCCCCTTTTGTCTGCCTCTCCCTTTCTTCTCAACAACGAGGCACTTATTTGCCTCTGCCCCTTGGCTCCTTTTCTTAAACTAATTCTTCTGCCTAAACCGTGCTTATCGCCAGCCTGGGTGTCTTCAGCGCCTGAGGGCATCTTTGCCCTCCCCTAGCAGGTAGTACTGTTTTTAAATCTCCCCATATCTCAAATCCTTTGATAGATACCGCAATTAGCTTCTTTGTTTGAGAACCCCACCCTCCCAAAATTTGCTCTTTGCTCTATTATCTCTGGGGACAGGAGGGAAATATTTTAAATCTACTTTCCTCAGCGGAGGGCCTCCACTTAGAGTGGCAACTCAGGGGATTATTCTGCTTAAAGAAATTAAGATGTTACTGTAGTTAGATCCCTTTGAGAAAGAGTGATTGAGTTGTGTGCTTCGTCGGAGACCCTTATGGTACGGGTCCCCTACTGTGTTCCTGGAAGAGAAGTCGTACAGTGATGATTTTTTCCAAGAGTTTGGGGAGGAACTAGACTCTGGTAAGGAAGTTCTATGTTAGACATCTGGCCTAGGAGAACGAGGTCTGTGGAACCACAGCTTTGGGGCCTTGGATGAATCTTCTGGCCCCACGACGGAGATGCCACCTGCTTCCTGAGTGGGTATGAGTTTTCAGACAGCGAATGGACCGTGCCCAGCCCGGGGCCTGAGCACATCCTTCCCTTATAGATGCTCCTACATGCAAACCACTGTTATTCTGAGGTTATTAGAGGCCCTCTGCAGAACACACAGCATGGCTTCCGGCCTGGCAGCTTCTGTTTTAAGGTGGTCTTGAAGAGCCAAACTAACGCCATGACAGGCTTCAAATAAGCCTCAGAAACTAGAAGGCCTAAGTTACTGTTTTCCCAGGAGTGATTCAGCAGTGGCAGAAAGGAAAAAACGACCCACACCCACCTATTGCCCGAGCGAGCACCCCCTCTAACCTGGGCCAATCATAAGACGCCAGAAAGGTACCTGACATTTCCGCTAATTTTTAGGCCCACTTAGTTTTAAATTAGCCAATCACCCTGCGCCACCCCAACCTCTGTCGATGCACCTCCCAATTATTTTGTAACCCCAGCCCCTCACTCCACCCTTCACCCCATCCCTCGCCCCTACTGTAATAAAAGTCCTGCTTGACTGGTGATCGGGGCTCTCAGCCCAGATCCACTGCGTTGGTGAGGTCTGAGAGACCGAGCTTAAGCGCGAATAAATGCCCTTTGCTTTAGCATACGTGATTCGGACTCCCTGGTGGTCTTGGTTTATGGGGACACCGCAATCTGGATGTAAGAATCTGTCATTTAATAAGCCTGTACCTGTGCAGAGGAGCTTACAACCCTAGCCTCAGGATGTAAAAGGTGGTGGGATAAGGCCTCGTGCCCCTTCCGGGCTTCTAGCTCTGGCTTCCGCCTCCGCCTCCACTGTGAGGTGGTAAGAATGGAGCTGGTTTCTGAGGTGCGTCCCCGCCTTGCACCTCTCCTGCCCTCTCTCCCTTCTGCTCAGCAGGAGGGCTTACAGCGGAAGCAGTGTTGAGTCTTTGAGGCTAAATACAAGCCATGTCTTATCTTTCAAATATTTTTTTCAGTATTAGTGGGAAGAGAGAACATTTTATTCATTCATTCATTCATTCATTCATTTATAAAATTTATTTATTTTTGAGAGAGAGTGAGCACGCATGCACCAGCAGGGGAGGGGCATAGAGGGGAACAGAGGATATGAAGCAATCATGACCTGAGCCAAAGTCAGGTGCTTAACTGACTGAGCCACCCAGGCATCCCCAGAATAAAAAAAAAATGTGTTTTGGGGCGCCTGGGTGGCTCAGTTGGTTGGGCCTCCGGCTTCGGCTCAGGTCAGATCTCACATTCGTGGGTTCAAGCCCCGCGTCAGGCTCTGTGCTAACAGCTAGCTCAGAGCCTGGAGCCTGCTTCCAGTTCTGTGTCTCCTTCTCTCTCTGCCCCTCCCCCTCTCATGCTCTGTCTCTCTCTGTATTAAAAATAAATAAAATATATTTTTTTAAAAATGTGTTTTTTTAAAGCACAACAGAAATAATTTCCCAGTGTGTAAACCAGGCTGATGATTTGGATGCTTCCTGGAGCATTAGTTTAGAGGGTTGTGAACAGGTGTTCTGTTGTTTGGTCAGCAAAGTTTAGGACCCTCTGTTAATGGGAATATAAACATGAAAACTGAGGTACTTTGGTCAGGGACTAGGTTCTGGCCCTACCCTCTGCTTTACCCCCAACCAAGGATCTCAGTTTGAAAGTCAGGCACCACCTCACACAGGCTTTCTCTCCTGCTTCTCCTCGAAGACCCCTGGAGTCCAGGTCCTTTTAGGAAGATTTCTCAACACCTCTGATGCTGCCCAAGCCATCAGCGACTGTTAGTGTTCCAAATCTCAACACTTCTCTGGGCACCGAGGCTTGGTACCTAGATAGTTACCTGTCTTTGTGTGTATAAAGGGGTGTGTTGGCTGTGTTGGAACTGAGACCCTAAGCCCAGCAAGCCTCTGGGTGCCACAGAGCAATCAGGGTCACTGAGGAAGTTGTGTGGCCATATAGGAGCTGCTACAGATTCAGATTGTTGGAGACAGTCTTCATATGGATAGTCATTTTGCATCTGGTTATTTTAAGACTCATTAAGGCTATTTTTAAATATTGTGATTTTTGTTTGTATGCATATCTTAACATTTTTTAATGCTTATTTTATTTTTAAGAGAGAGCAAAAGCGCGCATAAGCGAGGGAGGGGCAGAGAGAGGGGGAGCATCAGAAGCAAGCTCCAGGCTCTGAGCTGTTAGCATAGAGCCCAATGTGGGGCTTGAACTCCTGAACTGTGAGATCACGACTTGAGCTGAAGTCAGATACTTAACCGAGTTGTATGCATATCTTTAAAAATGAGTTTGATTAGATCATTTGATAAACTGATAATCAAGGAAGGTTAGGATTTTGTCTCTTCTTTGAAGATGTCTTCATACATATTAGGGTCACTGTTCCTTCATGGGGGTCCTTGCCATTACATTAGAGTAAGGGTGGCCTTTTTATTATGTGCTGGCCTCCAGGTGGTTCTGTGCTCACTCCCAGCACTTAGAGTGCAGTGGCTGCCCGGAGATAGGATTGTGTGCTCTCAGGAAGGGTTTAGAAATGATGAACTCTTCTGATAAAGAAATGGGACCAACATGGACTTGCAGAGTGACTTTCATTTTCCATTCGAGCTTTCAATGTCAATTTAAAATATTTATGAATGGTTTCAAAACAAGTAAGGATTGATTCTTAGAGGTCACTAACATTTAACTCATAATAAACCAGCATGTTTCAAAAAGTATTTATATATGGAATATTTAATTTTTTAAAAGAAAAGCACATACACGCATTGTAGAAATTCTGAAAATAAAAGAAGCCTACATGGGGTACCTGGTAGGTTCCACCAGTGGAGTGTGCAACTCTTGATCTTGGGGTTGTGAGTGTGAGCCCCACGTTGAGGGTAGAGATTACTTAAGAATAAAATCTTAAAGAAAAAAAAAGAAGCCGACACACACACAAAAATCTATCCACAGTGCTACCACATAGATGGATTCCTGAAGTTCCAAATATTTTATGCTTTTGTTTTAAATGTTTAAATAACATGGTCATTATCTCTTTATCTTTACCTTGATGATCTGGTAAGAATTTGTAAAACCATTTGGATCTGGTGCCTTCAAGAGTGGGTAACCTGGGTGGCTCAGTTGGTTAAGTGTCCTTCTTTGGCTTAGATCATGGTATCGAGGTTCATGAGTTCAAGTCCCATATCCTGCTTGGGATTCTCTCTCTCCCTCTTCCTCACTCTTTCTGCCCTCCCCTCACTTGCATGCTTGTTCTCTCTCAAAATAAAAAACCTTAAAAAAGAGTGAGTGACATATTCATCCTGTAAAATATGCAGTTTTGTCCTAGAGACCAAGACATGTTGTGAAATTTAACAGTATGCCAGAGTTCCCTTCCTAGTCTGTATGAGCTGGGTTATGCTTCAGCAACAAACAAACCTAAAATCTCAATGGCTTCACATAAGGAAAGTTTCTTTTTCTTGAACAGAACACATTTCCCATGCGCCTTACCCAGAAGCCACCCCTTCCTGGAACATCGCTGGCTGCTAAGGCAGGGAGAGGTGGCGTCCGCACTGGCCATTTCCAGATCTCATCCACTCAAGCCTTTTACTACTCAAACCAGAAGTAGATCCAGGCTTTAAGTGGCTTGTGATTCCTCTGGTGTTGGAGGCCCACTTGAAAGGAAAATATATAAAATTAAAAATAGAAAGCTAGGTACAAGAGACTATTCATAATGAGAAACACACAAAATTATAAGTTTAAGAAATGTTTTCTTTGTTTTTAGGCCTCCACTAATACAGGTCATATTTGAATTTTTAGTTTGATCAGTTGAATACTGAAAAAAGTGTACAGAATCAATCTGAAATGTAGGTGTACACTAGAACAATTTAAATTTTATTTTTTAAGATTTTATTACTTTTTAATTTTTTAACGTTTTATTTATTTTTGAGAGAGAGAGAGAGAGAGAGAGAGAGAGAGAGAGAGAGTGTCAGCGTGAGCAGGGGAGGGGCAGAGAGAGAGAGGGAGACACAGAATCTGAAGCAGGTTCCAGGCTCTGAGCTGTAAGCACCGAGCCTGACACAGGGCTTGAACCCATGAACCATGAGATCATGACCTGAGCCGAAGTCAATTGCTTGACCGACTGAGCCACCCAGGTGCCCCAAGATTTTATTCTTAAGTAATCTCTATACCCAGCTTGGGGCTCAAATTCAAAACCCTGAGATCAAGCATTGCAGTCTCCACCAACTAAGCCAGCCAGGGGCCCGAATAATTCAGATTTTTGATTGCTGCTCTTTTGTATTGAGCAGCACCCTTACACAATCAAGGTGCTGTTTGGCTACTTTGCTCCGTACATCCACTTATGGGTGAATATGCATAGCAGGTTGTCACTGGCATGTTTGTTTCTTCAGTCTGTTTCAATGCCTTGGAGGCAATTTTGTGTGCCATTTTCTTTGAGGCTTTCCAACTGTATCGTTTCAGGGTTTGTCAGGCCCCCTCTTACGAGTTGGACTGCGTGACTTGTAATCTCCCACACACATTCTCGTTCTTTGTAGCACTGCTATAGGTTCCTGCCATACAGGCCCTGGAGTTCTGATCAATCTTTTTTTTTTTTAATGCTTTTTATTTATTTTTGAGAGACAGAGTGCGAGTAGGGAAGGGTCAGAGAGAGAGAGAGAGAGACACGGAATCCAAAGCAGGCTCCAGGCTCTGAGCTGTCAGCACAGAGCCTGACATGGGGCTCCAACCTACAAACCGTGAGATCCTGTCCTGAGCCAAAGCTGGATGCTTAACCAACTGAGTCACCCAGGCGCCCCACTGATCAATCTTTTAATTAATTAGTTAATTTATAATTTACATCCAAGTTAATTAGCATAGAGTGCAATAATGATTTCAGGACTAAATTCCAGTGATTCATCCGCTTACCCATTTAGCCAACCCCCCCATTGCCCTTCCAGCAACCCTCAGTTTGTTCTCTATATTTAAGAGTCTCTTATGTTTCGTCCCCCTCCTTGTTTTTATATTATTTTTGCTTTCCTTCCCTTATGTTCATCTTTTTATATCTTAAATTCCACATATGAATGAAGTCATATGATATTTATTTTTGTCTGACTTATTTTGCTTAGCAAAATACCCTCTAGTCCCATCCATGTTGTTGCAAATGGCAAGATTTCATTCTCCTTGATTGCTGAGTAATGCTCCATTGTATATCTATACCACATCTTCATCCATTCATCCATCAGTGGACATTTGGGCTCTTTCTATACTTTGGCTATTGTCAATAGCGCTGCTATAAACATTGGGGTGCATGTGTCCCCTCGAAACAGTACACCTGTACCCCTCGGATAAATACCTAGTAGTGCAATTGCTGGGTCATAGGGTAGTTCCTATTTTTAATTTTTTGAGGAACCTCCACACTGTTTTAGTTTGCCTTCCCTGATCAATTCTATTTCATGTGATTCCCACCAAAAGGGAGAACAGGTTTATGTGCTTATAATTCCATACTCTGCATTATTGAATATAATCTTGATCTATCTTGTGAATTTAAGGGCCATTTTTTTCTTCATGATGTCAGCTCAGAGCATATCTGGAAGCCATTCCTGCAGTGGGGGGTTTACAGTGTGGGTGGAAGTGACAGCTGGACCCAAATGTGACATGTCTGTCACTCAGCTTCCAATTCACCAAATCCCCAGAACCCCCATTGATAGATGCTCCATTGCCACCAGGCTAGAGGAGTCATGATGGGAAGCTGGAGTGGCGCGTGTGGAGTTCTGAGGTATAAACTCCATCATCCTGAGAATAAATCTGCCTGGGGAACATCTCACACCATAAGTGTCCGACCCTACAGTGTGCCTGCAGGGGGGAAAATAGGATGTACTGGTGGACCGCGCTGTTGATTACTGTGGTCTCCAGAAAGGCCCTGATACTAGACACTCCCACCAATAGTAACATGGGATTTATGAAATTTTAAAACGTTTTATTCATTTTAAAAGTTTATTTATTTATTTCTGAGAGAGAGAGAAAGAGAAAGAAAATGCCAATTGGGGGAGGAGCAGAGAAAGAGAATGGGAGAGAATCCCAAGCAGGATCTGCACTGTCAGCACAGAGCCCAATATGGGGCTTGAACCCACGAACTGTGAGATCATGACTTGAGCTGAAACCAAGAGCTGGACACTTAACTCAATGAGCCACCCAGGTGCCCCAAAATTTTAAGAAGTTTTATTAGTAACTTAATCGGTTAACTTTTTTTTTCTCTCTTCCTGCTTTTTGAGGTTGCCATTTGTAATTAGCTGCTGATAACCTTTTAATATAAATTTGCTTGCCAGCTATGAAAATACTCTTGGTCAGTTGGTTGGTGCTACATGGAAAGGGCTCTAAGAACACACATGATACCTCAATTAGCAAATACAAGGGTTGTTACTTTTTTGCATCTGTTTGAATAACTCTGTACTATTTTACATTGTGACATTTGTCTACTGCAGAACTGTTATAAGTTGAATTACTTCGGACTCTTGGGTTGCCTTGAAGTTGTTGGCTTCCAGCATAACTTTGAGAGTTCTTACTTTCTTGTTAGTCAACAGGTAGCTTTTACTTTAGCAACAATTGGCAGCCATCACTGTGCTGGAGGAAGATTTGACATCTGCTGTGCCAAAAGGCAGGCAAAAAAGTGTATGGCTTATTAGAAACAGTATTAGAAGCTGTTTAAACATTTAGCAAAAGGGGATTGATTAATGTATTTGTACAGTTATGTGTATGTGTGTATCTATATCTCTGTCTATGTAGGAATACTTGTGATACTGTGATTTATAACTAGAAATATATATTTGGTCTTCATCTCATTTGTGGCACAGAGCTCTTAAAACCCTTAAAATGTCCTAAGTGTTGAGAGGTGTCTTGATATTCTTAGCAACCCCCTTCCAGCCACACCTGAGTTTCTGTTAATGAGAGGACTTAAGGATGGGGGCTGGTTGCCAGGGGAAGCAACCTTGTGATACCAGACTTCAGCCCCACCCACCGGCCTCTGGGAAGGGGCTACAGACTGAGCTCTATAAAAACTGGAAGGCTAGAGTTGACAGCTACCAGATTGGGAAACCAAAATATGTGTGCACAGGCCAGGAGGGCCATGCCTTCCACACTGCGGCACAGAGCTCCTGTGATAGAGACTCTTTTGGACCTTGGCCTGTGTGTCTCTTCATTTGCTGTTTAATGTTATTCTTTTGTAACTGGGGTGCAAGAGGCCCTGGCTCTGGGGGTTCCAAACAGACCGGGTTCAGCCACTGGCCACTGACAAAATCCAGAGGGAGAGGCGAGTGGTGGGGAAGGAAGAAAGGAATGTATTTCAATGAGGCCTGCGCTGGGAAGACCAGGACCGAAGTCTCAAAGACATCTCCCACATGCTGCAAATGCTTCCAGGTTTATAGAAAGAAAGGTGGGTATTGCAGCTGGTCAGTAGAAGTCAGGTTGATCATTGTCTTGGGGTCAGCCCCATGGGGTCTTGCTGGCTCAGGGCCTGAGTTAAGAGATAAACTGGAAAGAACTCAATCAGATAGAACAGACTGAGGTCAGAATGGGGGCAGTTGAAGTTCTCTTTCATTTGAATATCGTTTGTAATAGACTGTGATAAACTTCATCATAAATCTAGAATATTCTTGGTGAGGCTTTGATATCACTCTCCCTAACATTTAAAACACCTTTTCCCTAGTTACATTACATTCTCCTTCCTTGCTTTGATTTTTCCCCCTTTGCACTTGACATTGTATAGTGTATTGTATTTTTAATATAACTTTTAAAAGCTTCTCCTTCATTAGGATATGGGCTAGAGCGCAGAGATTTTATTGTGTTCACTGCTATATTGAGTGGCCTATTAGATTTGCGTATTCTTGAAACCATTTTTAATATTTAAGAATGCAGGTGTTACTTTCCCACACAAATATGGTTGAAGCTAGCATACTAGAAACACTTGTAACTCATCAGTACAGTGTGTTATTTCTTGCCCAGGATTACTAGATCTAATTACAGGGGTAAGAAAAAGTTTAGGAGTTTGCCTTATATGAACTACTTCTTTGTGAATTGATTGCAAGTCAGGCATGAAATTCAGATGGAGTATTCAGGTCTGTGCTTCTGTAGAGAATTATAAGAAGAGCCATTAGGAGATGCACAACACGTGTGCTTAAAGAGCCATGTCTCAGAATGCTCTGACTTAAAATAGAAGCGTCAACCACGTATTGATAGAAGTGTCTTTTAGGATTGCTATGTAGAAGTATTTTTTTAATGTTTATTTTTATTTATTTGAGAGAGAGAGGGAGAGAGAGAACAAGCAGGGCTGGAGGGGACGGGAGAGGGAGAGAGAGAATCCCAAGCCAGGCTCTGGACTGTCAGCACAGAGCTCAACACGGGGCTCAATTCCATGAACTGTGAGATCTTGACCTGAGCCGAAATCAAGAGCCAGAGGCTTTTAACCAGATGAGTCACCCAAGTGCCCCAGTGTGGAACTATTAATATTGATAGTGGATACAGTGGAGCCACCCTGCCCTACCTTGGAGATCCTGCCAAGCAAGTCAGCAGTCGTGGATGTGGGTTTTTAGTGGCCCCTGAGCCCTTTTGCTAGCAGTGCACAAGTAACTGCTCTTGGTGCCTCAGGAGGAAAGAGATGGGCTGGCCCCTGCCTTCAAAAAGCTCATGAAGCAGAGAGAGGCATAATGGTGAGTTTAAAAAAAGGGTAGAATGCATTCACAGATGAACAAGCCTCCCCAGGAGAGAGTAGAATTAAATAATGTCTGGCAGGGAGAAAGACAATCAAGGAAGGCATGGGGAGGAGGTGGCATTGAGTCATGCACTGAAAGGCATGCGTGGGACTCTGGTGGTCAGAGGTCACAGAGCAGCCTGCAGCCTGTGCCTTGTACTTTTCCCAAGGTTTAATCATCTGGGGATCTTGTCAAACAACAACAACAACATTCTGACTCTGTAAGTTAAGGAGGAGAGACAGAAATTGCACTTCTGGGGCACCCGGAGTGCTCAGTTGGTTAAGTGTCCGACTTCAGCTCAGGTCATGGTTCGTGAGTTCGAGCCCCGCATCGGGCTCTGTGCGGACAGCTCTGAGCCTGGAGCCTGCTTGGATTTTGTGTCTACCTCTCTCTCTGCCCCTCATCAGCCCTCTCCCTCTCTGTCTCTCAAAATTATATAAACACTAAAAATTAAAAAAAAAAAAAAAAGGAAATTCTGCATTTCTAATGGGCTCTTTTGTGATGCTGATGCTGGTGGCTCTCAGGACAAATCTGGGACCACAGAGTCACCTGCCTGTGCCTCCTGGACCTTTGAAGTGTGGTTCTGGCACAAGCTTGAAATGTGTTGGGCTGGGAAGTGCTTGGTGAGAGAAGTGGTAGAGTAGAGGCCAGGAGACTAAGATTGATCTGGTTTTAGGTGCAAGACCACCTGACCTGTGCTAATCATTGGGCCATTAATTCAGCCATTGGGCCTCCTCTTTCTCCTGAAATTAAAAAGATTTTTTTAATGTTTATTTTTGAGAGAGAGAGAGAGACAGAGTGTGGGTGAGGGAGGAACAGAGAGAGAGAGGGAGACACAGAATCCAAACCAGGATATAGTTTCTGAGCTGTTCAGCACAGAGCCCCATGTGGAGCTTGAACTCATGAACCATGAGATCATGACCTGAGCCAAAGCCAAGAGTCAGACGCTTCACTCACTGAGCCATCCAGGCGCTGTGTGTCCTGAAATCTCTTAAAAGCTCACCTGGTAATTTCCATTGATACCTGTTTAACTATGAGCTCTGCTCTCTTGGGACATATTGCTGGAATATTACTTTGGTTCTTTAGAAAGAAATTGATGCCATTATTGGTAAGTTTTTCAATATTTTTATAAACTGCTGTTCCAACTTTTTTTTTTAAATGTTTTATTTATTTTTGATACAGACAGAGACAGAGCATGAGAGGGGGAAGGGCAGAGAGAGAAGGAGACACAGAACTGGAAACAGGCTCCAGGCTCTGAGCTAGCAGTCAGCACAGAGCCTGACGCGGGGCTTGAACCCACGAATGTGAGATCTGACCTGAGCCGAAGTCGGAGGCGTAACCGACTGAGCCACCCAGGCGCCCCAGTTCCAACTTTTTATGACCAAGTACAGTGATAACTTTTATTTTTTATTAAAAAATTTTTAAAGTTTGTTTATTTTGAGAGAGAAAGTGAGCAGAAGAGAGGCAGAGAGAAAGGGAGGGAAAGAGAATCCCAAGCAGGCTCCACACTGTCAGCACGGAGCCCAATGTGGGCTCTCACACCTACGGACTGTGAGATCATGACCTTCGCCAAAATCCAGAGTCAGATGCTTAACTGACTGAACCGCTCAGGCGCCCCTCCAGTGATAACTTTTAAAAAGCATAGCTCGTGATTTAATTAGGTGAGTCTCATTTTTAGGGACTTGTAACTGGGAGGAGGAGGGATTATACCCATCCCTGTCTTAAAGCCCTCAGGGGTCCTAGTCAGCCTGCGTGACCTCCACATGAACCACAAGGCAGCTGCAGATGGCATACATGGACCCTGCCCTCTCCATGTTTGGCATAATTGTTGTGGGGACTATAAATTGGAAACGTGTGTAGGCAGTGTCCACTTCCTGGTGGCAGAGGAAGAACTGAAAACATCCCAGGGATGTTCCATTCTGTTTTCTCACAAGGGCCGTGCCACATCTGAACAGAGTCTGGGGACTGTCGTGGGGCGTCGGTGTCCACGTCAGGAATTCTATCCTCCATACCTGTTGTTAAAGAAGAATTTCATCAGGTTGTGTTCCCTGACAGTGATACTGTCGTCCCCAGAGGGAAACTCTGGCTGCATATGGTGGTGGTGGGGTTGTATTCAAACGCGGCAGGCACATATGTCCGCGGCTGGGTACTAAATATACACATACATGTGTGTTTCCAATTTTCTTCCTAGATTTTGGCCCTGATTGCATTCATCTGCATAGAGACCATCATGGAATGCTCCCCTTGTGAAGGCCTCTACTTCTTTGAATTTGTAAGCTGTAGTGCATTTGTGGTCACTGGAGTCTTGCTGATTCTGTTCAGTCTGAACCTTCACATGAGGATCCCCCAGATCAACTGGAACCTGACAGTGAGTACAGGTCACCACTGTGACTGTGAACGGGATTGGGTGCTGCTCAGCTCCGAGGGAAATCTGGGACCTCTCCCTGTTCTGTTTCGTTCCAGTTCATTTTGATACTTAAATATTTCATTGTAATTCAACTGTGAAGTTTTAAATTTCTTTAGAGGGGTGAATAAAACTATAAGGTAATTTGAATCTTCACTAATGGTAGAACCATCATAACAATTATTTTGACCCCTTTAAAGATGTCATTTCAATTTTATGATCCTTGGAGAAGATTGATAAGGTTGGTATTTTCCGAATCTGGAAAGAAAAAATGGAAGTAATACCTTTGAAGTTTTTTCACATTGGACCTAAAAGCCATTTATAAAAGTATTGATTCAGGAAGAATTGAAATTGTGAGTGAAAATGACCATGGAGCTGCAAAGCCCAGGATTATCATTAAATTCAGAGCAACTGGGAGTACGCGGAGGGTTTGGTGCTTTGATCAGTCTTGAGTGCAAGGGTGCCCTCTCGATGGTTTGGGTTCTTAATGATGGACTCACCCTCTGATCAGCATGGGAAGCTCAGGGCTGATCCCTCCCAGGCCCCTCTTCCTGGACTTGTGTTACTTGTCCTTCCCCTGCTGAATGAGAAAGGAAACTTAATAATAGCACTTGGTCTTCTTGATGTTTCTTTGCAAATACTCATGTGCAAGAGCTCAAAGGGATTCAGTCACAGACACAGGAAAGCACAATCGGCTGCCTCCCCCTTCTGTGACTCCCGAGAGGGTGCATTGTGTCAGGAGCACAGGAGAGCACTGCAGACCACCCACCCTTGTGGGAGCTCCTGTCTTGCTGCCTCATGCTGGGTGTGTGCAGCACCATGGAAAGCGGACCCCTGTGCGGGAGCCAGGGAGGAGGCAGAGCTGGCCTCCTGTCCTGGGAAGGCCACTCCCATGGTGATCCTGTGGGGCATGGAGAGGAGTGGCTCTTCCTGGCAGAATACTCTGTGTGTTGCTCCAACTCCTAGGAGGGAATATACAAGGAGAGCTGAAGTGGAAGAGTTGATTTCAGTTGAAAACTCAGCTGGTTTGTCCTGGTTTTGTGATGAGTTTTAATATCTCAAGTGCTTTTTTTTTTTGAGAGAGAGAAAGACACAGCATGAGTGGAGGAGGAGCAGAGAGAGAAGGAGACGCAGAATCCGAAGCAGGTTCCAGGCTCTGAGCTGTCTGCACAGAGCCTGATGCGGGGCTTGAACCCATGAACCATGAGATCATGGCCTGAGGAAGTCGAACACTCAACTCACTGAGCCACCCAGGTGCCCCACGAGAGTTGTTTTCTATCAGCCACATCTTTCTCCTGCAGACTTCTGCAAGGATTGACTTTACTCCTTAATTCAGTCTTCCAATTTGACATCTATAAATCTGTTAAAAGATTTCATACTGCAGCTTTATAATTCATGTTGATCTTTATCCCCATAAATACCTACTTAGTGAGCTTTCTAGAATTCAGATTTTTCTATTTTTTTAATGTTTATTTATTTTTGAGAGGAAGAGAGGGTGCAACCAGGTAGGAGCAGAGAGAGAGGGAGACAGAGAATCCCAGGCAGGCTCTACACTCTGTCAGCACAGAGCCCAACTTGGGGCTTGAACTCACGAACCAAGAGATCATTACCCGAGCTGAAATCAAGAGTTGAACACTTGACCAATTGAGGCATTGCAGGTGTCCTGGATTTTTCTATTTTAATCATGAAGGGCTTGTTGACTACCACATTATTTGGTCATACTAATGTGCACCTTTTTCACTGGCAAGTTAATATACATCATTTTCTTCTGGATGGTGTTGGTGGAGCAAATGCCTGGGTGAGTGATGTGGTCACTTGAGAGTGCTTTCAATTCTTTGGGATCCTTTTTCCAGAATTTCCACACATACGCTTTTTTAAAGTTTATTTATTTATTTTGAGGGAGAAAGAGAGGAAGGGAGAGAGAGAAAGAGAACCCCAAGCAGGATCCACACCATCAGTGCGGAGCCTGATGTGGGGCTCGAATTCACAGAACCGTGAGATCATGACCTGAGCCAAAACCAAGAGTTGGATGCCCAATTGACTGAACCACCCAGGCACCTTGAGAATTTCCACCCTTTTAGAGCAGATGAAGGTATATGCTTATCCAGCAGAAAAGTATGTGAGTACATGAACTTGAGGAGGTAGTACTTATTGAGTGCTTTATTCCTTAGGAGAGCTCTGTGACTTACTGAGGTCATCTATTCTTTGGGAGGGGAGAAAAAGTGAGCTCTTCAGGGCTGGATACAGTTTATTGAGTCACTACCCAGGGTTGGCCTTGACTGCCTAGTGTTTCTCTAAAAAGGTGGTGGGAGTTATTGTCCTCAACAGAGCCAACTAGGGAATGAAATAGGGTGTGATTGGTATAGATTTAGCAAAATGGTCGTATCAGGAGCCTACATTGACACAGAAATATTCATGGAAATTGGCACATAAGGAGGAAGTTGCAAAGTATGTATTTTATACAAGCGTTATTTGATGCAAGCAGAATGATTCTGTTCGCTGTGAGTTTGCTTGTTTGTTTGTTGATGAATCTATGTGATTTATCATGTGATATTTGTTTCTCTCTGTATATTAGGGGCTCATACACCTGTGTGTCCTATCTGTATTTACCTTGGTTAGTGCCCCAGGCCTCCTGCCCCACCCTTTCCTTCTCTTCTCTCATCCCTTTCCCACCACTGAAAGCCCGCTAAGGGCTCCCAGCCTCCCTAGCTGGCACTCTGAGCCCATCAGGGCCTGTACAGCCTAACTTCGTAACAAGCAGGGAGGTCTGCACGTGCCTTCTCTGCTCCCCTGCTTCCAGTCTGTGTTTTCTCCCCTTTGACTGTCAAATACAGATCATTCAGAAAAATACATTAAATGTACAGTTGAATGAAGAATGATAAAGATTGTGGAGTCATGGGTTGGGTCAAAAGGTAAATTTGACACCCTTGAGAGTACTCTGGTCGGGATCTCTGGGACCTCCATGTTCCTGGATCCCCTGGGTATTTCTCAGTTCTCCCCTCACTAAATAATTTTTAAAAATATATATATATATATTTTTATTTTTCATTTGAGAGAGACAGAAACAGTGCGAGTGTGGGAGGGGCAGAGAGAGAGGGAGAGAGAATCCCAAGCAGGCTCTGTGCTGGCAGCATGGCTCCAAGCCAAAGAACCTCAAGATCATGACCCAAGCTGAAACCAAGAGTCAGATGCTTAACTGACTAGCCACCCAGGTGCCCATCTCCTCAGTGAACGTTTGAGCGGACTCTGCTATAGAATGTTCTTTTCTTGCTGCTGTACTCTTCACTCTCGCCTGCTCTGACGCTTTTCTTCTCCCTCCTTGGTCATCCTTCTCAGTGCCTCAGCGGCTGACGCTTATCCCACAAACCTCTCCGGATCAAGAACCCGGGTTGGTTGGGTGTTAGGTTGGGACAGTCTGAGGCACCCAGAGGGGCCACCTGCAGAGCCCCAAGGACTTGGCCATGACTCATCGTGTGGGGTTTCTGACAGCGCTTTTTACACCAAATGTATGTCTCCCCCCCCCCCCACCCCCGACACTAAATCTGTATAGTTTTTCTAGACTGAGCATTTCTCCAATTCTCTGACACCAACTAGGTGTCCAAAAACTCAACTCCATTCCGATGCTAACTCCAATAGTTGACACAGATCCCCAGGCAAAGGGCTCAGTTCCTCAAGACTGTCCCCACTTCACACACTGCCACAAATGGAGCTCCCAAGTCACCCACACCAACTGCAGATTTGGGGGTTCTCCCAGCTGCCTCCTCAGGTTCATAATTCTCTAGAGCAGCTTACAGAACTGGGAAAAGTGCTTTAGTTATGATTCCTTGTTCATTGTAAAGGATACAAGGCAGGAACAGCCACATTGAAAAGAAGCGGGTGTGTAGGGCAGGAGCCAGAAGTCCCAAAGTGCTGGAGCCTCTGTCCTCCTGGAGTCAGGGTGCAGCACCCTCCCAGCCTAGGATGTAGTCACCGGCTTGGAAGCTCCCTGATCCCCGTCATGCGGAGATTTTTAGGGAGATTTCATTATGTAGGCATGATTGATTAAAATCATCGGTTGTTTGGAGGTTGAACTCAGTCTCTAGACCCTTTCCCCTCCCTGGAGGCTGGTGCAGATAAGGTGGGAAGTTCTAACCCTCTAATACCCTGGTTGGTTTTTCTGGTAATCACCTCCCATCCTGAAACTGTCCAGGTGCCCCCGAGAATCACCTCATGAGCATTAACTCAGAAATGGTTGAGAGGGGCTCCTTATGAATCACAAAAGATAACTCCTGTCACCTCAGAAAATGTCAAGGAACTGGGCACAAAGACCAAATACATATTTTTTATTATGCCACACCCATCCTTTCTGGGACTCCGTTTCTTTCCCCATAAAAACAACAAAATAACACGTGTCCTACTTTATACATATTTTGGGTCATAATTAGGTTAGGATCTGTAAAGTTACACACACACACACACACACACACACACACACACACACACACAGTTGGCCCAGCAGGGACTCTGTGGAGAGTATTTGCCACTATGGTCAGTATTAGGATTGTCCCTTTGATACTGGAGCCATGTGAGCACAAGTCCATGCGTGGTATAGGCTGAGTGGCTGTGAACTTGCTCTCTCATCCGTGTGTGGAACCTACGCCAGAGCCAGCCACAGAGCCCTGAAGTTTGAGAGAAATTGCAGTGACAGCCTGGGGCTGAACCTGTTCACAACTATCTCACCTGTGATCAGTCTGGCAAACATGAATGGCACACCTACTCTGCCAGCACTTGGGAACTGGAAGCACCGGGCAGGCAGGTGCAAGCTGCTCGCCTATGGATAAGTGTGCTCCGTCAGATCCAGTTCTGTGTGAGGCCGCAGGACACAGGCAAGTAGGAGTGGATTCGCTGGGCTGGAGCCCAGAGTGGGTCAGTCAGGGGAAGTTCAGAGAAAATGCCAGATTCCAGCTGGGCCTTGAGAGGTGAGTGGGTGCCTCCCAGGCACAGAGTGAGGATGGGTGGGGCACGTTACAGGACGGCCCATTCTCTGGGGCGGGTGCGGGTGCGGGGTTGTAGACTCGGGCCTGCTGGGGCTGGAGACCGTGGAGGCAGGTTCTCCTGGTCAGCCCCCGCTCAGCTGACCGTGTGGTTACCAACAATGCACTTCTGGAACAGTTTTTCAAGAGCTGTTTTTTAGAAGCTTTTTTTTTTTAAGAAGTTAGTTTTTTATGTACAGTTTCCTGGTGTTTAAATGTTGGCATGTTCAAATTTGCTTTGAACACTGTGCAAGTTAAACCTGTCTGTGGGCCAGATTTGGTCACTATCTCTCGGGTTTGCACGCTCTAGGCCACACCCTGTTGATCTGTTCTTGAAGTTCCAGGGATTCACGTCTGTACCTCCTGCTGTGTCACTGAGGACGGGACCTGAGAGTGTGTGTATGTGAGGATGGTTTTCCTCTTCACATCTTAGCACAAAGGAGGGGTTGCAACCTTGGGTGTTTTAAGGGCCAGACAGGAGGCATAAGGTGGTGGCTGGCGTGAGGCTGTAGGGAGCGGGGATGGCTGTGGCAGACTGGGAAAGCGTGTGGCTCATAGACCACATGTCCCATTAAAAGCATTAAAAAAGGGATGCTTGGGTGGCTCAGTTGGTTAAACATCAGACTTCAGCTCAGGTCATGCTCCCATAGTTCATGGCTTTAAGCCCCGTGTCAGGCTGTGTGCTGACAGCTCAGAGCCTAGAGCCTGCTTCAGATTCTGTGTCTTCCTCCCTCTCTGCTCCTCCCCTGCTCATGATCTGTCTTTCTCTGTCTCTCTCTCAAAAATAAATAAACATTAAAAAAATAAGCATTAAAAAAAAAGTTAAGCACCACTGTTGACTAAACCCCACCCCACCCCAAAGCCCATTCTGAGGGCAGGTCTGTGCGTGTCCCCTAACGTGAAGGATGAACCTATAAGTGCTGATATTTGTTTTATGGATGAGGAACTCACGTAGTTGATGCTGATGAACCTGTGCACTGTCCCACTTTAAGCCTTCTAATAAAGCTGTGCAGGGGAATAAGCGTTTGTTACAGAAAAACTGGAAGATACAGATAATGAAAGAAAAAAATAATGTGATGATCCAAGACAAATGAAAACAAACTCTACACAAAAGGTCGTAAGCTCATAATAGCATTGTTCAAAACAGTCCGAAAGTGCTAACAACTTAGGTGTCCAAAAAACTGATGAAAAGGTAAATACCATGTGGTGCACCTGTACAATGGAATACTATATAGTAAGAGAAGGGAATGAAATATTGATCCATGCTCCAACGTGAATTAACCTTAGAAATAGTACACTGAGTGGGAGAAGCCAATCACAAAAGTGCACATAATATATAATTCTATTTATGTAAAATGTACAGAATAGGAAGATCCAAAGAGACGGAAAGCAGGGTAGTGGTTGGCTAGGATTAGAGGAGGGATAAAGAATTAACTGATAGTGAGTTTTTGGAGCGCTGAAGATGTTCTAAAATTAGATCATGGTAGGGGCCCCTGAGTAGCTCAGTCAGTTAAGTGTCCAACTCCTGGTTTCGGCTCAGGGCCTGATCTCACAATTCATGAGTTCGAGCCCCACATCAGGCTCTGTGCTGACAGTATGGAGCCTGCTTGGAATTCTCTTTCCTCTCTCTCTGCCCCTTCCCACCTCTATCTTTCTCTCTCTCTCAAATAAATATTAAAAAAAATTAGATTATGGTAATTGAACTATATGACTTAATTGGGTATGTTATATGGCATATGAGTTATATCTCGATAAAGCTATTAAAAAGTCATACGTTGGGGCCCCTGGGCGGCTCAGTCAGTTGAGCGACTGGCTTTGGCTCCAGTCATGATCTCACGGTTTGTGGGTGTAAGCCCTGTGTCGGGCTCTGTGCTGACAGCTCAGAGCCTGCAGCCTGCTTCAGATTCTGCGTCTCCTTCTCTCTTTGCGCTTCCCCTTCCTGTCTCTCTGTCTCTCATAAATAAATAAACATTTAAAAAAAAGTCATACGTGATACAACCCATTGGGATAACCACTTATAATACTTGATATAGGCTTTCAGACTATTAGACTGTCTTTCATGTGTGTATGTTGTGATATGTGTGTGTAGGGGGAAGGGAACCATTAGAATCATGCTTTTTCACTTCAACTGTTTTAAGTATATTCCATGTTAAATATATAACTGCACCATTATTTTAATGACTGCACAGTGTTCCATCGTGGAGATACGATTTTATCTAACAAATCCTTTATTCTTGAGCGGTTTGCTTCCAGGTTTTTGAGGGTTTTTTTTATTTTTGCTATTTTAAGTAATATGACAGACATCCTTAGACCTTTGCACTAAGTGTGATATTTAAGATGAATTTGCAAATATGGAAATCATAGGCAACACAAACCTTTTTAAAACCTTTGATGCATATGAACCCTTGACCACATTCATGTTTTTACACTGTCACCAGTAATGTACATACTATTTTGTTTGTTGTTTGCCCTTAGCATGTATCACAAAACTCCACCCACTTCCGAATAGTCTTTGTTTTGGAAAGCACATTTTATATTCTTTTTTCATCTCTACAGTATCCTACCCAGACCCGAGCATTTTAACTAAATACTTCCTGGTTTGAATTTGGGGAAAATCTGCCCTTGTTTAACATGGGTCACAGCTGGAAACCGTCATGCCGGCAGACAGCTTCTGAACAGAGGTTCGGAGTCCGTGCTTGCTGCCCTCCGTGAGCCCCTGCGGATCAGCAGTGTGCCGGCGTTCCTTCTGCGCAGGCTCAGTACCTCTATGAGGAGAACGTGGCTTTATTGCGTCTTTGGAAAGAGGCGATGGCAGGGCACTGGGTAGCTCATTCGGTGGAGTGTCTGAATCTTGATTTCAGCTCAGGTCATGATCCCAGGATGGTGGGATCAAGCCATATGTTGGGCTCTGTGCTGTCATTTTGGAACTTGATTGGGATTCTCTCCATCTCCCTCTCTCTGGCCCTCCCCCACTCACTCCCGCTTGCACACACTGGCGTCTGTGTGTGTGTGCGAGCACGCTCATTCTCTCTCTCAAAATAAACATTAAAAAAAAAAAAAAGATGGCCCTTAAGGACCCACCAGGTGTTGATGCACCGTCAACCTGACACGTAAACAATCTGGCATTTCCCCTGGATTTTGGTTCCCTGTAGAGATTATAGACAGACTCTGGTATGACCCAGGCTGTCAGTGGCCCGTTGTCACACTGGTAATTACAGAAGCAGCAGTTAATGTGCAGGGAACCCTCTGAGTGGCTCCACCTGACTCCTAGAACAACTCTGTGAGGTGGGAGTACTGTCCCCACATGACACACAAAAAGCAAAATGACTTGTCCCAAGTCATGGTGGGTAAGGACCTAAATCAGGCTGTGACACTTCACTGTGCTCCTTTTGTCTCCACAGCTGAGACAGGAGTTGAATCTTGAAAACGTTGGATACATAACCTCATTTGCTTTGCATAAACTTTAGGAGAAAATCCTCAGGTTTTAGCCATAGAGAGCCTTGAAAGACCACGCATGAGAAAGAGTGTGAGGTCTGGCTAAGTGTGTTCTCTAGGTCTGAAAACCAGTGCACTTGCCAAGCCACAAATGGGGGTGGAGGTGGCATTGGAGGGCGCTTTGCCAGGTTCAGTACATTCTGGACTCCTGGGGAGCATTGTCCATGCTGAGGTGATCTGAACGTAGTTTGAAAAGCTGACAATAGAACTAAAAATGGTAATTAACTTGCAAGTCCTAAATGGGTTAGCAGTTTGGGTTTCTGTAATAATTCATTAAGAAATGACAACATGGTTGATTAAAATGTGGATTTTACTGTGGTGACGTATCAAGTAGCATCATAAGCTGGTATCATCTTTGCCTTCCTTTGTGGGACCAATGGCCCTGGGCCATCAAGACTAAAATACGGAGCCATCAGAGAGGCCCGGGTATTGTGCTGCTTTTAGGGCAAAGCAGGAAATAATTCTTTCCAAGTGACTTTATCTTTTTCTTCAGGATTTGGTCAACACTGGACTCAGCACTTTCTTTTTCTTTATTGCTTCGATTGTGCTGGCTGCTTTAAACCACAAAACCGGAGCAGAAATTGCTGCCGTGGTAAGTGAACTCAGATGGTTAAAAACACAGGCTGGTTTGTGCACTCTGTGACTCACTCTCCTCTGTCCCCTAGCTTGCGTCCTGCTCTTTCTTCCTTAGCATTTTCTTCGCTAACTATGTTCTTACTGAGTCAGTCAAGATCCTGATCCCTTCAGTGCTGTGGTTCTCAAAGTGTGGTCCCCAGAACAGCAGCCTTGGTGTCACTGAAGAATGCCATTCCCAGGCTCCCCCAGAGTTACTGAATCTGAAATCCATAGCAACAAGCCCCCCAGGTGACTCAGATGCATGTTCAAATTTGAGAATCACTGCTTTAGTCACTGAGCTACCCAGCAGCGCCCTGCATGTCTGTTAGTGACATTACTTTTAAGAGTCTTACCTCCGGGGGGGGGGGGGGCGCCTTAAGAAGAAGCTAGCCTGACCCCATTTAGCAGTCAGGTGACATTTGTTTTGGTTCTTTGAGGTGGAATGCCTTTGAGGGTGGCGTGGGAACCAGATAACCTTAAGACTTTCATGCTCTGTGTTTTGCATTTCTGTATTTTTCTGTTTTTATAATGAACATGTAGCACTTTTGCCGTGTGGGGGGCTGGTTTGAAAGGTTTATAAAAAATGTTAAGCCAGCTCCTCTCCCAGATGTCACTCAGTGGATTCATTAGTCCTTTCGAATCTTTAAACTTGTACTGCTGCTTACCAGGAGCCACATGGAGGTGCCCAGGGGCGAGGCAGCTGGACAGCAGATGGGGTGGGGGGCTAGGATTCGGAACATTAGGCATCAGTCTGCTTAGGGGTTGATACCCGAGACCCTAATTTTCTTTCTATCTGGTATTTTGGTCTACATTTTACTTTCTTATTTTACCAGTGGTCATGATGTGTTGTAAAAGAGGCACTTCTGTGATTGATTGTTTTTTAATTTTATAATGTTTATTTATTTTTGAGGGAGAGAGAACGTGTGCAGGAGGGCAGAGAGAGGGAGACAGAGGCCCCGAAGCTGGCTCTGCACAGTGAGCATAGAAGAGCCCAATGTGGGGCTCAAACCCACAGTCCTCGTGGTCATGACCTGAGCCAAAACCAAGGCCTGGATGCTTAACCCACTGAGCTACCCAGGCGCCCCTGTTTGTTTGTTTTTAATTGATCCAGAATACTTTAAAAGAAGCCTTGGGCTGTCTTTGGGGGCGTGCAGGACTTTATGTGTGGGTCATGTTCACTGCGTACTTGGCCACGGTCCGACCGCTGAATGTCAGTGGGTCTGGGCACTGTGCGTACGGCTGGAAGAGTGGCACACAACTTGGGTCAGTGCAAGCCGCTCAGAGCAGGTCCTGCCCAGACACCCAGTAGGTGGCTGACGTGTCTGAGGAGTAACCGTGCCTGTGTTTTGCAGATATTTGGCTTCTTGGCAACCGCGGTATATGCGGTGAACACATTCCTGGCAGTGCAGAAGTGGAGAGTCAGCATCCACCAGCAGAGTGCCAGTGACTACATCCGAGCCCGCACGGAGTCCAGAGATGTGGACGGTCGCCCTGAGATCCAGCGCCTGGACACATGAGCACCTGCCAGACCCTCCTCCCTCTGGTCCTCATGCCCATCCTTCCAAACCAATTTTCTTTCCCTCGTCACGTCAGATTTTCCCATGATTAAGTTGAATTTTGTCCTCTTTGGTAAAAGTTCATTCTGGGAAAGGGTTTTCGGTGCCCCCGTTGGCGGGTGTATGAAGCAGGGAGCGTGCGAGGCGGGCGGCAGAGGCCTGCAGATGGGTCCAGCATTCAGTGGCTGTGGTTGCCTCCGACCTTCCCGGCTGCCATGTCTGCTCTAAGTCTTCGCTAGACGTAGAGCACAGCCCCTGAGCACAGGCTTCGTATCTGACTCTGCGCCACCCTGTCATGTTTTTGTGACAACTCAAGACTTTGGATTCATGGGGGCTGGTAGGAGGGAGAAAAAGTCAGGAATGAAGGTGCAGGGTTGGAACAGTTGGCAGCGATCGTTCTGCAGCCCCCTCGTGAGCTCCAGGTCATCGGTTAGTCTTGCCGCCCGGACCCTCCCCTGCTCCTTGTCTTCCACTCCTGGGGCGTGACACGCCCAGCACAGGCCCAGAAAGTCACGCGTGACGCTGAGGGTCTTGGTGATGGAGGCGCTGGTGGAGCTCTTTGCCCGGCCCAGACTTTATGGGGGTGGGGGAAGCTGCTGCCCTCTAGGGGCAGCTCGGTGGGACTGCTGACACGCGGGAAGGTCACCTTTCATTTCCCACGCTGCTGAGAAATCACTGATTCGATTGTTCCTGAAGTACGTCACCTCCCTGAATCCCAGATTCTCCTCCAGGAATGTGGGGACCATCTGGTTTTCCAGTTTCATACCCACCCTTACTACTTGGAGGCTGAATTGCAGGCTTCCTGCAATTTTGCCTTCTCAGGTAAAAGCCACAAAGACCCCACAAACAACAACAACAAAACAAAAAAAAAACATTCCACCAGCCAGAATGCCGGTGCATTTGCTGGCTTCATGGACCATAGGTGGGGACACTCTGTTGTAGGGATGTGTGCATATTTTCAAATTAGTGGACAGTTCTAAAGTGATTCTGAGTAGGTTTGTCTAGGATTTGAAAATACTTGAATTTCCAGCACGACATACCCTTTCACTGGTGTTTCAGAAGGCATGAGTTGTAGCTTTTGTGCCTCGGGGTCATGACTATGAATATCGATCTTGGAAGGTAAGTGGGAAAAGTTCTAGTTATGTAAGGCTTTGGATGGATTCTTGATAAAGTGAAGATGACTGTGATGAATGTGTTACATGAGCCCCTATGAGGCTGTAGGGTTTTTTTGGTTTCTTTTGTTTTTTTTTCTTGTCGGGAAACTATAATTGTATCTTTCATGGAAAAATTGCCGTAACTTGTTGGGTTTTCACTCTTTGAACTGTTTTTGAATGTTTACAAACCTCCTTGTCCCTCTAATATTCTGTGTTTGGCTGTCACCAGGGAGAAACCCACACTGCCCAGGATAGATATGTGGGTGGGGGTTTGCAGCCCGTGGAGGGTCCCCGGGATCTTGTCTAGTAGCGACTGACTGCAGCTGTTGCTGTGCGCCGTGTGAGGGGGGAGAGAACCCCAGTGTATGTTCGGAGCTGGGGAGCAGAGCAGGCGCGAGAAGGTGTCATCTGTGACACCTCATGGGAGAGCAGCGTGTCATTTCCCAGTGCAGGGACCACTGCTAGGCAGCCGGTTCCGCAGGAAACGGTACCCTTCTATGTCTGCAGGGTCAGGGCTAGGGGTGAGCCCCCTGAACCCGCCGTCCGGGACTAGCCGAATTCTGCTGCAGTTCTTTGTCTTCGTCAGGGGCAGTGGGCTGTTGGTGCGGACCCCACTGGCCTGATGGTCACGCACCTTCCCCGCTCCCACGCATGTTGTAAGGCGGCACCAGTCATGCCTCACAAACTTTGAACTTCTTATGTGTAGTGACTCCTGAGATGATGACATCTGGGTTTTATCTGTTCCTGTTTATGTATTTATTTTGCATTTGTCAAGTGTGTCTGCATAGTCCGAAACAGGCTTCTCTCCCTCCCTCTGAGAGTTCCACTTAGAAACGGGGCCCCAAAGACTCAGCCTCACATTCAGCGGGGCCCACCTGGAAGGACCACCCTGAGCTTTATCAGGAATCTGCTGGGAATCATGTTACTTGGCCTCAATAAAAAGCCGCCTTTGAAGTGAGATTGAGGAAAAGAATACCACTCAGGCAGGATTGTTGCGGAGTCTTCCCATGTCACTGCAATAAAACCGGTTTATCGTTCGGCCAAAGGGCCTGCTGGGCTCCTGAGGATGTGCTGAAAGCTGCACATGGTTGAAGCCCATCGCAGTTGTAAATGCTTAGAGGCGATAAAAAGTGACAACCCCTTATGCCACGAGGGACATAGGAGTCACTTTGCATCTTAGTGTTAGAATCTTTGGAATTATTTATGTCCCTGTAACTATTTAATATCCTTTGTGCCGTGAGGCTCCCCCATGGTTTCTGTAAATATATTTCTTTATATTTAATTAGCACCCACTACAGCCAGAAGCAGCCAGGCCGTTCTCTCCTTGGTGCAGTGCAGAGCCACACCCCTGCTCCCACAGCGGAGTACAGGGGCAGTGGAGAGGAGAGCGTGGTTGTCTAGGGCGAGTGTGACAACACTTGTTTTTCTTATGTGGCTTCTGTGTGCAAACACGACAATCTAGATTTAGGGGTTCCCTAGCAGGACTTTTTTTCTTTTTGCCAAATTGAAGGAAGCCTGTTGTGCATTTAATAGTTCCAGTATGGGCCACATCCATCTAGTCTGGGGCATTTTAGGGCCGAGGCAATCTTAGTGTTTCTCAGTTTTCTGGTAGGATGATGCTCGCTTTCGTAGTTTGTGCCAAGCTTGGTGGGAACTGCAGTCGCCGTGTACATGGGACTGTGCGCCTGGAGACTGTGTGGTGGGAACCAGCCAGCCTTCACTGGGACCCTGGTGGTTTCAGACGGATGCACACACTGACGTCTTCAGAGACAGTTGATCTTGGCACTGATTTTGGTTGATGTGGTATTTTCTGCCTCAGGTTCTCCCGTGTGTGTCTCTCATGTGGCTGAAGGCGCAGAGGGAGGGAGAGGTCTTTCCCTTTCATACAGAAAGGTTACGGTCACGGAGGCCGAAAGACGCTCAGTTGGCCCCGTATAACGCCAAGGAAGGACAAAGGTAGTCAGTCACAGATCAAAACCTCTGAGGACAAGTTTGATTTAAAGCATTTTATTTTAGATTTTTACTCTGTGCAGAAGCCCTCGTCCCAGAGAGATTACCTTTGCCCACAAAAAGGAAGGATGTAGTGGCCTGTTCAGTCCCAGCGCCTTGCCTTCCAGCCTGGCCCCCGAGGACCCTAGCCGCCTCTGAGGGCTTGGCTTTCAGGGGCAGACCACACCCCTGCCCTCAGGGCACCACGCTGCCCTGGCAGGAGGCTCATGCCCACCAGCAGGCCTGAAGTGTATTGGATGTGCTAGATGGCCAGAGCTTTCGACTCCACTGAAGACATGTCTCCTCTTTTAAAAAGTTTGCCACTTCAGCCGCCTTTCTTTGATGCTCTTTTAGTGATTCGGACTTGGGTTAAGCCACAGGGGGTCCTTGAGGCGGAGAAGCACTGACTTGTCTGCACACACGTATGAATTCATGCTCGCAACGACGAGCCTGGAATGAGGCCTCCGTGTGTTATGTCCCGTGTACGGTCCAAGCTCACCTCGTCGTGCAGACACTCATGAGCTGTTTGGGAAGAAACTCCTCGACCCTCCATGGGTTTAATAGGTGGCCCACGTTCTCATCTCTGGCTGTGCAAGATTTTCTGTGGGTTTTCAGAACAGCCCTAACCTAAACAGTGTGTGAAGGTGACATGTGACCAATTTAGTGATTGTGGAAGGCAGTGGCCACCGTTGTGCCATTCGCGTTCAAAACCAGGCAGCCAGGAAGTCCTCCTGCCATTCCCTGATTGTCATTTTCTCCATATCTTGTTTATAGGAAAATAAGGACATTAAACAGGTAAAGGCAAAAAGCACTTTCTAGGCTGAAGGCTACCGTTAGTTGATTCTCTCTAGGAAAATAAAGTTGTTCTCTGCCCCAGGGACTGTCATTAGCTTTTGAGGTCCCCAGATATCTTTTTTGGTTCCAGGGAAACTGCAGAACCCAGGGCTTCTGTCTCCCTCAAATCTTTCTTACCTTATCAGTACCCACTCCAGGACCAGCTGGGCAACAGACCTGAGAGGTGGAGCAGGGGCAAGGATGGGAGGTGAGAGGAGGGAGGGCCCAACACACACAGACTGCGTGCCTCCGGGGGACCGATCCTCACAGTGCAGGTGGTCACCGGCCCAGCCATTGTGAAAAAATGTACTTGGTTAACTACCTTCCTTTCCTTTTGTCTTTGGAAAAATGAGGTCTTAGGTTCGCATTCAGCGGTATTCAGGTTGTATTCAGCAAAGCTGTATCTTGGGACCAGTATGCCTTGGAGCTCTGGGTGGGCTCTTGAGATGTGGACAGGGGACTCAGATTCTGGTTCAGGTCCACCTTAGAGAGGATGCAGACTTGACACAGTCTGCCTTGAGCTTTGTCACCTTTCCTGGCTTTTTATAAAACCTTGTGTTTCCTCCCTTCTCAGCAGATATTGTTGAGATCATGAGAACTGTCTGGTTGAAAGGTTATTTGAAATATTTGACCCTGTCCATTGCTTTTCCTTAGAAACTGTCCCTGATAGAAAATACCCTCAATTTTTGTTAGAAGAATTTTCTTCTGAAAATGAATGTTCCTTTTGACTTTCCTTCATACCAGTAAATGGCATTTATACACTCGTAGGCTTGAAACAGAAGAATGGGCTGATGTGTTTTTCCTTCTTTGGTCTGGATTATTTTCCTATTTGAGTGTAATTTCTGCACCTTGGGGATTCTTTTTCCCTTTCTGTTTTTTCTTATTCCATATATGTAACAGTAAAGAAAAGAGTTGCCTACAAGCCCACTGAGTTTGAAGCCACAGTGCCGTGCCTAGAATAAAGTTTAGATTATGGATCCTTGAATAGTGTACCTTGTTTCTAGAGTCAAGTTTGTTGTTCGCATTTTCATGCCAAGACTTTAATTGAGGTGACTTGCCTGTCTAGACACCTTAGAGTTGCCGGTTTTCTTTGGGATGCATTGTACGCAAAGGCCACTAAGGGGGTTAAAAGCCTGGACCCTAGTGAGCTGTCAGAACTTTGATGGTTCGAATTTCAAGAAGGAACGTGTCTCAAATGACCTTAATCAGCTTTGTTGATGGGATTAGGGCGAGGCCCAAAGTTTCTTTTCATAACTGTGTCTCAGACCAGAGAAGGTATGACACGCTTGATTCCGGTACTGTTTTGTATGGGACTCAGCCTGAAACTGTCAAATCGGGAGTCGTCTTTGGAGAACACTGCTAAACCCCAGTAGGAAGCACTTCCTGTTACTAGGAAATGAGGGTGGTGTGGGGACCCTGTTGGTGCCCGTATCAGACAGGGCCAGGTCTGATGCCTGCCTCCCTCAGTGGGCCATTTTGCTTTCCTGCCTTTCCCGGAACTGATTTTGTGAGTTTCCCTTTCTGCAGAAGTGAGGAAGGCAGATAATCAGGGCTTCAAGGGAGAATTGGCTGGTCCAAGGGCTGGGGGAAGGCTGGCTCCCAGGGAAGGCCAAGGGCACAAGTCCCAGACGGACCCCCAAGCTGGCCTAGCCCCGCACAGGGGCTGACTGCTTCCAGCTCTTTCACTCCGTAACCCAATTAAAAATGAGTTTTCAAATCCTGCCTCATGATGAAACTGACAGATGTGGATAAAACCAATGCTTGTAATAACTTGATTTTGATGTGGTTCCTTCCGAGAGAATGTAGGGAACGAAACTATTTGTAAATATTGACATTCGTAGGGGTTCAGGAACCGGTGGCAAAAACCACTTTTAACTATTTATTACAGGTATGACTATTTTATCCCCCGAAGTAGATAATTCTGTCTTTGTGTATTTTAAGACAAATAATAATCACTTCACCTTCAGTGCCTTCTGTGTGTCAGTCACATAAACACTTGTCAATCATGGAACTGAAAAAAAGATGTACATTTAGTTAAACCAGATGACACTATTTTTGTAGCATGATGTTAGATTGTGTCCTTTTGATATTGCTTTTAGCAATGATAGTTTTGAGGTTTAGCCATTATCCCTTTAAGCTTTGTTATGTATTTAAAAAAAAAACCAACAAACAGCACCCACCTTGGCTATTCCTGTCTCCTCTCTGCTGCTTTCTCCCCAATAGCTTGTTTCTGCTTATTTCAACAGTCTGAGAGTAAGCGTATATTTCTGTGAAATAATTATTAATCAGTGTAACTGCAATTTGGCATTTTGAAACCACTTGTTCAGTTCGGGAGAGCCGCCGCTCCCCTCAGAGACTGAGGAACGTGGTTCTGTCAAAAGGAAAAGCGTAGAATGCCCGCGGCGCGCTGACTTTCCCCTCTTTGGGTCTGAAACAGTGAGGGTCCCCATTGCTGGCGGGATGGTGAAGCAGAGGGTGTCCTCCAGGACCAGCTCAGGCCCCTCCAGCTGGGGAGAGACAGGCTGCCCAGGGGGCCTCTGCTGGCTTTGGTTTGTAGACTCCCCGGGGTGGGCTCAGTGGCCCTTTCAGGTTTTGCGCCTGGTCAAAACAGGACTCCCTGCTGCGAGGAGCCTGATGACATAGTGGTCCGCCCCCGCCCCACCCCATGCAGGAGGAGTTCTGCCTGGTGAAGAAAATTCTTTGAGTCAACTAGCTGAGCCACTGCAAAATGAAGGAATGGATTGACTCAAACAAATTGTAGCTTCTTTTTTGTCCTTTTGCGGGGCCAGAAGATGTAATTAGTTTAACAAAGGAAGTGAAATTAGATGGCTAATAACTCCAATATGATTATTCATTGGTATCTGGCCTGGTGGCACTTTTGGGGGGCAATGTTAACTTAGTAACAATTACAATTTGCCTCTTAAAGTAACAGTTTAGATGCAGTTGTGGGGCATTCTGAGGGGCTGCCCATCTGGCAAACATTGGTTTATGCTGTTGGTGGGTTTCCTGGCTTCTCAAACCCTGGCTTGTGGGTTTGACTCCATCCACTTGGAGTGGTGTTGGGGCCCCAAAGCCTTTGCTCCTGTGGGTCTGTCCCTGACAGCAGGCAGAGCCTCACATTGCCCTCAATTTTGCCCCTTTATTTCTTTTGAAGGCCCTATTTTTCATGGTACTTGTCCTGATTGTTTTCATAGTGTTCAAATCTGTATTTTTGTATGTAGAGGGAAATAATTTTCTCAGCACTAATCGCTAATAAATATTGTATTAAATTGTCATGAAGGAGTTCTTGTTTAATAAATGGACATGTAAAAATGGCACTGTCTTCTCTCCTCACTCTGACTCGCTTCCCATCCCTTTCCCTTCAGAGTCTGCGGACCTAGTTCCCGGAACAGGCCTGTGAGGTGGAGCACGGACAGAGCCGGCGTCCATGGGAGAGGCCAGGGTATGCGTGTTGGCCGGCAGCCTGGCTGCCTTAGCCAGGCAGGCAGGGTGGAGGGGAAACTGCCCCCGTGTACCCTCTCGGTTTCTGCAATTTAATTTTCAGGCAGATTTTCAGAACGCGTGTAAAAGCTGGGGCAGGCGACCCGGGCCACACGCCGACCCAGCGCCCTCCCAGGCTTCGCGTCCGGGTTCCCTTGTACGACCAGCTTCCAAACCACGAGAGCCCCAGGTTCTGGCTGCCTCAGGTGCCGTGCTTGGCATCCTGATACAGAAGTGAGAGGCCCTCCTCAAAGGGGCCGTGGGGGCTTGGGCAAGTTCGAGAACCTTCTGTCAGTTTCCTGGACTGTGAAACAGGAGGAGATGAGAGCACAGGCATCAGACGCTTGCGGGGGAGGGAGCCTGGTGTGGAGCAAGTGTGCGTGTCCTGTCGAAGCCTGGAGCTGGCGGGACTCACCGTGCGTGGGACCCGTCCGTGCTGAAGCATGACCCCGGACCTCACCGCCCCGGGTAGTGTGGGGTTTTCAAACACAGACACTCCAAGCAGGTAGTCTGGTTTAATCCATTATGGCTTTTTTCACATGCAAGAAAAGAACAAAGGTTACAAATGCCCAAGACATGGGTCCAGATCTGGCTCATTCATGAGGCCTCTTGGGTCACAGGAAAGGCCATTTAAAGAAGCTACTGTTGTGTAAAAAAAAAAATTACAAAAAGTTACAAAACCCCATTGAACATACACACACCGCACAGGTCCTCAGGCGAACACGGAAGGCACGTTTCACCTCTAGAGAGGTGGTCAGGAGACCTGAGACCTGCTCTGGGGTCGAGAAACACGTCGTCCTGAGTGCCCGAGAGCCCGTCGCCGGCTGGCGGGCCCACCGGCCAGCGGGTTTGGCTGGGCCTGCCCAGCTCCCCAGGATGCTGTCCGTTACTTCGCGGTTCGGTACCCGCCATCTTTGGAGTCTGGTAGCTAATCTACAATTGTCACATCGCCCAGAGAAGACGTGGTTTCCGAGGGTGTGAGATGCCCGGTTAGGGACACCATGACCTGCTCTCTCCCAGATGAGAGCAAAGGTCAGTTTTTTCCCTCCCAGGGAGCGCCTGGGTGGTTCAGTTGATTAATGGTCCGACTTTGGCTCAGGTCATGATCTCGAGGTTCGTGGGTTCGAGCCCCTCGTTGGGCTCTGTGCTAACAGCTCAGAGCCTGGAGCCCGCTTCAGATTCTGTCTCCCTCCCTTTCTCTGCCCCTCCCCTGCTCATGCTGTCTCTCTCTCTCTCTCTCTCAAAAATAAAACAAACATTAAAAAAGTAAAGACGAGGCAGCTAGTACTCCTTGAACAAAAGAACCTTAGAAGGATCATTCTCCACAAAGTGCCTGTCGTGAGTGGGACACCAAATGCAGACTAAACCCCCTGGTCCCCAGCAGGCTGGCCTTGTGGTGGCTTCTGCCCAGCATCTACACCCCCGACCCCTCGCCAGCCTTGCAGAAATGCTTCTTGTAACAAGGCTCCATCAGCTCTGTCCCCTTGTGCTTATTTTTGGCAGGGAGGTTACAGGCTTAAGGTCTGTGGGGCAGAAATGAGAAATGGCGGAATATTCATGAAGCCCCTGTGTATTTTGGACGGCGCTAAGCCAAGGGGTGCGATTTGTATGGTGGGCTTGGGAATGTCACCTTGGGGCTGTGAGGAGGCCAGCTCCGTCAGCAACTCCCACTGCTGCTAAAGTCACAACCTCCTTCTCAGTGTGCACGGTCCCCCTGACCATGTCCTGGCTGTCCTGGTCACAGGGGCAGCAGCAAGGCCTGTGAAGCTCAGGTTGCCAGGGCAGGGCAGGCCTTCAGTCAGAGTCAGAGTCGGAATTCTCTTCTGAAAAAAAAAAAGCAAAAGGGATGTTTGGTGGGAGTTTCCAGGCCAGGGGAGCCTGGAGGCTGTTTCTGGGGAGGCTGGCTGGGGCCCCAGGCTCAGGCCCCTTCTGCGGCTGACTGTGATGTTGGTGGTGCCTGCTTGGCATGAGGGCTGCCCTGCCCCCAATACCCCTGCCTGGGACACCCGACACGGAGTTGCTGTCACCTCTAGGGCATGGCCACATGGAGGGGGTGGAGCCCGACCCCCCTGCTCCAGGCCCTCCCCGGTCTCCCTGAGCCTCCCAGGGGTGTCAGGGAGGTATATCTGTACCCCAAACCCAACCCTTCCCTACCCTGCAATTCAGCACAGTAAGGTGGGGACAGCGGTTTTCTGGCCCAAGAAACTAAAGTATACTAGAAAATCAGGAAGCCTCTTTTTAGCCACCTTATAGTTTCAATCCTCCTTGCCTCAATCTTAATTTTATGTAGTAATCAGACACATTTTATAATGCTAAGGGCCCATCTGTGAGGTGTAACTCCAAAGTTCCTAGAATCCCAATACTGAAGAGTACTCTCTAGAGTCTTCTGGAACCTTCAGGAGGGAAGAGCACCCAAGTCATAACCCTCCTGCTCCGGCCCCAGTGCCAACTGCTATTTTCAGGGAGGGACCAATCTCTGTCTCTTAGAACCCCAGTCAGTCCTCATACTATTGCTGGGTCAGGGGTGAGCTCAGAGAACCTCCATAAACCTTAACTCCCTGTGCCAAGGGCTGGACTGGCATGGCTTTGTGGTTTTGCCATATTCATTCTAACACATAAGCTAGGAATAATTTTATAGCAAAAAAAACTAGATATAACTATGTATCTTCAAATATTAACGCTCACAAAATACTCAGACACGTCTCCACTGCTGCTTCCTGCTTGTCTACTAGGGTGGTTTCTAGAAGCATCCATGGCAGGCAACCGGTAAGCAGGTCACAAAGACCTGAGGAAAAGTTCTAGGAACAGTTAACCTAGCTTTGGCCGAAGTACGGGATGGGACGAGATGCGCCTCATCTATTTTTAGCAGAAGGATGGGTTCAGCTGACTCATAAGCGTGACTGGGCTCGCCAGGGTGCTGCAGGTAAGGACGAGAGGCTGGTTCTCTGGATCCTGAGCCCCAGGCAGGTGAGACGGGGGCAGGGGTGGGGAGACTGGTCCAGGCGGTGGCTGCTGCAGCCCAGTGATGGCTGCCTTGGGGGCTCAGCAGGGAAGGTGTCACGGAGGAGGAGGTGCCGGCCTGCCCTCAGCTCACCTTTCCCGGAAGGGCAGAGGCCAAGGAAGCCGGCTGCACGAAGGGCCAGGAGAGCCAGGCTGTGAAGACTCTCTCAGCCTGTGGGGACGCTCCTCCTGCAGCTGCAAACTGGCGGGGTATCCCCAAGGGAGAGCAGGGTCCCCAGCAATAGGCGTGGGGTGATAAGCCAGATTCCCAGGTAAAAGCCCACAGGGTGGCCACCCACCTTCTGCCTTGTCAGCTGTGTTCTCGTCTGCGGAGTCCCCTTGTTTGAGAAATTTGGCCACATCATTAAAGATCAGATAGAAGTCAATTGCAAACACGATGGTGGCAAAGAAGCCAAACACCTGTGGGATAGGAGACAGGGCAGATGGAGCCCATCATCAGGAGCTGGGAGTCCCTGGTCCAAGAGTCCGGAGCAGGAGGGCCGGGCTGGCAAGCTGCCGCCTGGATCTATCTGCTTGGAGAAGCAGCTCTGATTGGCAAGCAGAGACCCTCCCAGCACCCACAAGGAGGTATCTTGTTTGGGCAAACAGCCTTCAAAACTCAGGGTGGATTAAATCTCTATAATTAGAAGACTTTGGAAATAGCTGAGATCCATGTGAAACCCTGAGAGACCTAAGCTGGAACAGACTGTGCCCCAGACAAGAGGTGTCCAAGAGGCATCTGGCATGGGGAGACCCTGGGGGGCATTGCTGGGCAACCCCTCCCAGGGGAGGGCGGGTACTCACCCCTGCTGCTTTGGAAGCCCCGTCCGAGTACTTGGCGACAGCGGTGATGGAGATGGCGAAGTAGATGAGGGCTGCTGTGACGCAGCGCAGGAAGTCCTGGGGAGCAGTGGGCATAATCACTGCCCTGGCTTCCCAGGAGTGGAGGACAGCACTGGGGTCGGGGAGCAGCTGGGAGCCCACGCAGGGGACAGGGGCTCTGAAGGGCATCAGGTGGCAGGGACCCACTGTTCCCAGGGGACGATGGGCCCGGCAGCCTGGAAACACGCCAGGCCTGCTGATCTGGCATCCACAGGCTCTCTGCTTGCATTCCCCAGTCCTGGTCCCACCCCCATTCCTGCCCTGCCCAGGGGCCCCTGCAGGCTGCGAGCAGCTGAGGCTGCCCTGTCCCTGGTCCAGCTGGCCGTCCCCTGCCTGGAGGACAATGGGATGTGGGCCAGGCTGCACATGCCTTATAGCTTGACCCACATGCAGGTCTCCCTGTCTGGCAAGAAAGGAAGTTGAAACCTGGTCATCTGCTCTCTGCTCGCTGTCCAAAGGGGAGATCTGGCCCAGGGCTTCACTGTGCCACTTACTTGTGGCAGATCCACTTATGGATCATGGTTTCTGCTCACCTGTCTCTAAAATGGGGACACGGGTTGTAGCCCATAAGGAAGCATATGGGATATGAAGTCAAGAGACCAGGGTTCAATGGTAGCCTTTCTGCCCCTTTTCAAAAGCTAAGTTTGAGGTGGGGCTCTGAGGCCCCCCAAGGTGACAAAGCAAGTTGCCAGATGGCTAAGGCCTGGGTAAGCCCGGCGAGTCCTCAGTTAACCTGCCCTGCCCTTGTGGAAATGGCTTGCATTCCTGCGGCGGAGGCTCATTCCGGCAGGCCCAGCTGGGAACGCCAGCGCCACCTGGTGGCCAGGGGCCATGGTGCCGGCTGAGGTTCACTGCCTCAGGAAGGGGCACTGGAGGCCCTGAAGGTTAAGGCAACCTGCTCTGGGTCACATGAATGCTGCGTGGCGGGGCCTGGCTCCAACCAAACGCAAACAGCTCCTCCAGCACAGAGAAGGGTGAGGGCCAAAGTGCAGCCAAACCCTTCCCTCCTGGGGCCCAACCCTCACCATCATGGGCCAGCACAAGCCCTGCCACTTGTCATTCAGCTGCATGGCATCAGCAAAGAGGAAGTAGAGAGCCAGCAGGAACTCCAGCAGGGGCGCCGCGAGGAAGGCAGATGCTGAGGATGCCACATAGCAGACAAAGGTGATGAACGACAGACCCTGGAGGTGAGACAAGGGAAAAGTCTGAGCCCTTGGGCCACTCCTGGCCCAGTGCTCTGCATTCAGGCACAGGGGAGGAGAACTGCCCACAGTCCCACAGCTGCCAAGATCAGAAACCTGTTGTGGGGTGGTGGCCCACCCCCGCGCTGCTCCCTGTAACCCTGGGCATGGCTCTGCATCTACTCCAGGTCCCTGCCAGGACCCAGTCAGGAAGCCCCAGCTTCCCACATGTGTCCAGCCCCCACCCCTGCAGGCTGCCTCCTACAGCTGCTCACCTCACCCCCACCCCAGCAGGCTCTAAGGCAGAATCCACCCAACTCAGGTGGTGCCCAACAGGGAAATTAAACCTAGGCCGTCTCAAAGGCAGTTCACTAAGCAGGAACCAGTTTCAAAAAATTACCCCCAACTCTGCCAAAATGTAAATGTTGGCTGAAAAACAATATATAAATCTTGAACTTTAGTTAATGATATGCATGCTGAAGCGTTCAGAGTTGAAACGTACTGGTGCTGGCAAAGTATATTTTTACTTTGTGTCAAAAACTAAATTGGCTTGGTGGACAGGTAGATGGATAAGATATGTGATAAAGCAAACATGGCGGTGGGTATGTGGGCGTTAAGTGTTAAATGTTTGGGTTTTTTAGAGACTTGCAAATTTTCACAAAATGAGAAAAACATCGAGGAGGGAGTGTTGACCCTCACACTTGAGGTCCCGCTGCATCACCCATCCAGCCTTTGTGAAAAGGGCACCCTGCATTAAGGAACAAGAATTGGAGGGCTCCGCAGCCCTGCGCATGCGCTGTGGGTGGGAACTGATAGTTCTGCAGACCATGTGCGAGCCAGGGCGGACCAAGCTGATGGGGCCGTTATTCTCCAGGCCAGTGCCCGTTGAGGCTCGGGGGGGGGGGGGTCCCCGCAACCAGCCATGCACAAGTGCTTGCTCACAGCCCACTGTACAGATGAGAAGACAGTGCATACAGGTGAAGTGATTTGCTCAGTGTCATGCAACTAATAAAAAGGCACCAGAATTTGAACCCAGGGCTGGATGAACACACAGCTGTAGTTCTTGCCCCATGGTTGCTGGCCTTTATCTGTCTTGGTTTCTGTCACTATGGCTGGGTTAGGCTCAGCATGTCCATGGCTGAGTAGCCTGGAGTGGGGCCCAGGGGCCCTGGAGGGGCACTCTGATGCCACACAGGAAACACTGTGGCTGCTTCAGACAAATGAGCTGACGAGATTCCAGGGAGTCCCCAGGGCACAAGTCAGCCCTGAACCGGGCCATGGAAGTAGCTGAGTTCAACTGGAACAGATGGGGAATAAAAGTAGAGAGCGGTCTCTCAAGAAAGCAAATCCATGGGACCCTGACCGAGTTCTGTCCCCAGCTCCTGCTGTACTTCCTCAACAAAAGGCTGTTCATGAGTCCACCACCCCAGAGCCAGATTTTGGGGATCCCCCTCTCCATTCTTGTTTCCTCATTCCTTGATTCCTGGTGGCTACTTCCTTGCCCTTCCTGTCCATGTGAGTCTCCCGACTTGCTGGGACCTGGAGGCAGCCAGAGGTGACGAGAGGGGGCAAGAGGGACCAGAATGTCTCCCCTGTGTCTTTAGTGATCACCCCTAACTCTTCCTTCCTTCCTACTTCTTCATCTTCCTAGATCTGGATTCCTGACACCGGCTACGTGACAAGGGCTTCCTCTATGAGGTGGGCTGAGCGGGCTGGGATTGGGGACCCTCAGTGGCCTGTGGATTAAAGGTTTCTCTGCAAAAGAGGCTCCCATCAATCTCCAGGGCAGAACTGACATCTGCTCCCTCAAAGGCCGCCTCTTGCTGGCCGAGGGGGTGAGCCACGCAGGGCTGGGGCCATCTGCCCCAGTTAAAAGTGGGGGGCAGAAGGCTCCTTCCACTCCCAACCTTGCTGTCACCTGGCCCTCAAGTGACCCACCTGTCAAAATCCCCTAGATGCTCTGGCCTCAGCTTTCTTGTCTGCAAAGTGGGAATAAAGATAGAGGCTGTCAAACTGCTGGGGATCGAAGGAACAAGAGCTCCTCCCTACCTCGCCTCCCCTGCGCGGGCCTCTTCCTCCCCAGCACTGCACGACACGGAGGCCAGCACCAACCCCCCACCCCACACAGTGACTGCACCAGAGTTTTCGGAGTGTCCCGAAGACAAAGGACTGACGGGCAGGGATGGGGGTTGCGAAAAGGAGGAAGGACTCGGCGGGGGCGGAGCGGCTGGATCCGAGAGCGGGAGGGGAGGAGGGGGATGAAGTCACCTCGCTGCGTTCCCGCCCCGGCCCCATGCACCGGGGGCGGGGAGGGGGGGTGTCTGCCTGCGCGCCCGGCACTGTGCGGCCCTGGCCTCACCCAATCCCAGGGATCCTCTTCCCCACTACCCACTGTTCCCTGTCTCAGCTGCCAGGGATCCACCCTGGCCTCCGCCCCACAGTTTGAAGCCCGGCCGACCCTCCTTGCGCCCAGGAAAGCGGCCAAGGGCGCAGAGAACTGACCCTGGCCCCGTCCCGGGAGTCGTGAAGCGCCGAAGGCGCTCAGTTCTTCCCGGGGCGCAGCCGGGGATGGCAGGAGGGCTTGTGGAGCGGAGCACCCGCGACGGAGGCCAGTAGATGCAGGGACGCAGCCCGTCTCAGGGGCCCAGAGGGAGCGGAGGCGCCCGGTGTCACACAGCGCCGGGCTGGGTTTCCAGGGGTCCGGACAGCGGGTCGGCGGGACCCGGCCCTAGGCTTCCCCATGGGACCCCCCCCATGTTGGTTTAGGGAGCCGGGAGGGCCTGAGTTCGGGTCCCATCTCGTCTCTGCCTCGCGCGCTGAGCTTCAGCACCACCCGACGCCTGGGGAAGTGCACCCAGCTCCTCCCGCCTTCCTCGGCTCCAAGAGGTTGGCGAGGCCTGGGAAGTCCCGACGGCGCCTCCGCGGGACCGGGCCCCCGCCCCGGCCCAGCGTCGCACTCACCGACTCTGCCAGTAGGAGGCGGCCTTTGAGCGAGCAGAGGTAGGCGCGCGCCGGTAAAAGGGCGCGGAGCCCGGACACCCCCGCGCCCGGCGGGGAGCGGCCGGCGCGTGCCGGGGCCGGGTCGGGGTCCGGGTCGGGTTCCTGGTCTGGGGGCCACATGGCGGCAGCGGCCGGGACCGAGACGCGGCCCCGCTCCCTCACCCCGCGCCCGGGAGGGAAGCGGAAACTCGGACAGTGCGGAAGGAGAAAGAGGCGATACCGGGGAGCGGAGGAGCATCCCCCCCCCCCCCCCCCCCCCCCCCCCCCCCCCCCCCCCCCCCCCCCCCCCCCCCCCCCC